>NC_136493.1:152534840-152734840 GCF_053919585.1 Euprymna scolopes | reverse complement strand
GAGGAACTGCTTATTTATAAAATGTTGAAACTATATCTATATTTGTAATGTTTATTTGTACGCACTTATACACACATCTACAAAGAACATTATGAAACACTAGATGACATAAAGAAACTCATTGTATACTCACGTTATTATAAACGCCTTACATATATATAGACCCAACTATCTTTACACACTCGCTACATAATACTGTGCCATTCTATATATTTGAAATTTTTGACCAAGTTTTGCTTATGTTATGATCCAAAAAATCCTTTAAAATATTTTAAAGAAATGAAAATTTTAATATTTATTAATACTTATCAAAATTTAACAAAAATTGGAGGTATCTAAATTTTCATAAAACGGTTTCACCACATTTTACATCTTTTTGCATAAAACTAAATATATCCCATTCTATAATCTCTTATACCAAGCAACTGTTTTCCAAAATTCATAATGATCAGTTAATTAGTTAAGGAGTGAATCCTATACATACAAATATATAAACATATACACATACTTTATACAGAACTATATATCTAACTTTTTTCTTTTATTATCCATTCTTTTGATTTTTTTAGATTCGATTAACCATTAAAGATTGGGCAATTCTGAACAAATTTATTGAAGAAGCAATTTCAAGAAAGTTGCACGATATTGAATTTATCTTTCACAAACTTTGTGCTAGCAAAGCCTTTCTTTATGTTGCTCCACCAAATGAGGTAAGTGTAAGATTGTTTATAATTTTTCTCTGCAAATTGTTTTAGTCACATAAAGTTGAGAGCAAATGATGTCGAAATTGTGTTCGTATTTCTTTCACGATGAAACGTTAGCTTCTCAAAGCAGTGAAAGCAGGAAAAAAATGGTTGGATTTGGAATTCTTCTTGACAATCAGCATTTTATTTCTTCTCCCTCGTCGCCGCTGTCGTAATTCTATTTTCGTCCTCTTCCCAGTCGACAGCAAATTCATGTAAACAGAAAAAAATTGTCTTTTTATACTGCTACTTCAGACCATGGTATCGTCTAAATTTGCAATTATTTTTTTTTTCCTATTAGACAGGTTTCAGGTTCAAATGCTAGTGCTTCTCTAAAGAGGCACATGCCAAACGTTGGCGTTTACTGTTGTGGTTCTCCACACCATTATTACAATATTTTTATTACAAAATTTTTATTACGATATTTTTATTACAATATTTTTATTGCGATATTATTATTATGATATTATTATTATGATATTATTATGACGATATTTTTATTATGATATTTTTATTACAATATTTTTATTACAATATTTTTATAACAATATTATTACGATATTTTTATTACAATATTATTATTACAATATTTTTATTACGATATTATTGTTACAATATTTTTATTACGATATTTTTATTACAATATTATTATTACAATATTTTTGTTACAATATTATTATTATGATATTTTTATTACAATATTTTTATTACAATATTTTTATTACGACATTTTTATTACGATAGTTTTATTACAATATTATTATTAATTATTCCGTTTTTCTTTTGATTTTCTCAAAATTAATGTTCAAAAAATTTTCCTTGTAGTTATCTAACTAAATGTAGAGAATCCATTTTCAAAGTAGGTATTTTGAAAACTATGTTTCGTACATTATACACTGGTAAACATTATTCAAGGTATCCAAAACCAAAATTTTGTTTTCATATTTCAAATTTGTTTAGGTTGACGCATACACCTTGTCAAAAAAACATAAACAATTGCAGCATTCAAATTTGTTAAAAATTAGAAAATTTGCTGTCTTATATACTGTTGGATCAGAAACTATGACTAAAAAAAACTTTTGAATAAGTGAAAGATGTTTACTAATGTAATTTAATCGTAATAGAAACAATAATTCAAATTGATCAAATCAGCCTAAACAGTGGGTCAAATCTCATTACCCTTAAAAATATGTACACAAATGACAAGGTAATGTGATTGGCATGCGTAAAAGTACCCGACAACGGTGCATGCATGTTCTCCCTGGACACCCGTTGAGATACAAGAATGTGCTCACCCAGGTGCAATATGGGGATGGCTCTTGAGTCATTGGGTAGTTGTATAGTAGATTGCTCGTAGCACGTGCAATGAATTGCATTATGAGGAGTTGGTATGTTGAATTATGTTATGAGGAGTTGGTATGTTGGATTGCGTTATGAGGAGTTGGTATGTTGAATCATGTTATGAGGCGTTGGTATGTTGAATTATGTTATGAGGAGTTGGTATGTTGAATTGCGTTATGAGGAGTTGGTATGTTGAATTGCGTTATGAGGAGTTGGTATGTTGAATCATGTTATGAGGCGTTGGTATGTTGAATTATGTTATGAGGAGTTGGTATGTTGAATTATGTTATGAGGAGTTGGTATGTTGAATTATGTTATGAGGCGTTGGTATGTTGAATTATGTTATGAGGAGTTGGTATGTTGAATTATGTTATGAGGAGTTGGTGCAGTGAATTGAATTGTGGAGTTGGAAAGAAGTTCAAGCACTTTGATTGTTCTTTTTTTCATAACAAGCTATTTTGGTGTTATGCCCTTTGGCCCAAAGCTTATACCTGTTTGATGACAGTGACTCTGGGCAGTTGATAGTGAAATGGTTAAAGAAGGTGGAACTGATATATGGATTGAGTAGAGTAAAGCATATCAGTGCATCATCCCAATACGTTTGTCTGGCGGCACGTATGCTGTGTATCAATAATTGAGTGAAGAGAAACGCACGGATTTCAATTGTGTAAAGAGTCTTTGCTTTGAAACTCTTCATCATATGGAAGCAATTGGTCGCATGCAGATTTGCAATTTGTGTTTGGCAGCATGACAGGTTGGTGCTTGTGGTGTCCATTTATTGTTGGATTTCCTGAACATGCGGAAGAGCTCTTATGAGTGTCTTCTCAAATGGAGGACCTAGATTTGCTATGTGTGCTGGCATGAGCTGAAGCCATCATAAAGAACTGCATTGGAATTACAGAGTATGCTGCAGTAGCTGCGCAGGTGTCACAGTGCACACAGTGCATACTGATGCACTACTGAGATGTTACAACTGTGATGGACCCAATCATATGGCAAGCAATTGTCTCCTGAGATGCAAGACATTTAGAAGACATGTTATCGATGACAATAACGAGGACACATTGCTCAATGTTGTTCAGGAAATAGCAAGGAGCAAGGAGACAAGAACTTAACGCCAATCTTATCCCCCAAACTCTTGTAAATGTCGCATTACCAGTCATGACTGTTCGCATCAATGGAATACTATGTAAATCTCTGGACACACGATGTACGCATACACTGGTACACAAGTTGTGCTGTCGGTTATAAACAAGGAAAGCAACTAGAATACTCACGACAGATGGAGGTGCACTTAAGTGCTATGGAACTGCAGTAGTAAAAGCTCGCCATGACCATGGCAGTTCTGGTTGCAGATATAGAGACCTACTAGGATTTGACTTGTTGCACTGGATGCAATCAAGCAGTTGGAAGATGTGGTTGTAACTGGTGCTGGAGAAGTGATGTTTCCACACTGTGATCAACCAAGTTGTGCTGCCTTCACCATAAACATGTCTGCTTTCAATACAGACTTCAATACAGACTACAACAAGATGACTGAAAATAGGTTGGTAATCAACTTCCAATTACATTGAGAAACAGATTTGCAGAGTATCCAGTCCTTGCACAAATCTGACAGGCATATTATTGGGAATTACAGATGTGGATAAAAATGGCTAACTGCTTCCATATCCAGAAGAAAAGCTCAGATCCCTTCCTCACTACGAAGTCTAATTTCTCTCATGGCTATTCTGCAGGAAAATAAACAAAAGGTTTGTCCTGTTATGGATTATCGGGAGTTAAACAAGTATGTTGACTCATCTACAACCAATGCGGACATTTGCATATAAAAATTAAGAATGATGACATTAATGCCCAACATATGCCGGGCTAGATCTTTGCTGGGTCAATCTGCAAGTACATATCGCCAAGTTCCTTTAGCTGTTTCGAACAGCGGAGATTAAGGGAAAAAGATATTGTCTCGCTTTTGATATTTACTATATATATTCTTACTGCTGTTCGAAACCAGGATGAGATCATCAATGCAGCTACCTCTTATATCAACAATATTTTTGTGAATGAGAGTGTTTTCAGTAGACTGTGTCAAAGAACACTTAGAGCAGCTTGGTCTGAACACTAAAGTCCCAGAACAGCTGAGAACAGGTACGTGCGTGTTAGGGTTGCTAGTAGAACGAAGGAATACTTTGCTGGTGGAAGTGAACTGCTGCTAGTCATCGATAAACTTACTTGCCAAATTGTTTTGTTAGTCTGCAGGAAGCTGACCAGTCATTTCCTGGTTATGTGGTTGGTTACATGTCATCACAGCATTTGTTATATGGTTGGTTACATGTCATCACAGCATTTGTTATATGGTTGGTTACATGTCGTCACAGCATTTGTGAAATGAAGGGTAAACGTACTGACTACTGAATGGGATGATGAAATGAATGACTTGCTACTGTTCTGATTGCAGTGAAAGGTGTATCAGTGGACAAAAGGTAACAGTGTGGATAGATGCAAGTTCCTTTGCTACCGATGTGGTTTTAGAGAGTAATGACTCCATGACAGAAGATGCAAGTTGGCTCTGATCGGTACGGGAAGAGAAAAACATCAACTTGGCTGAACTCAATGCTGTTCACCTTACATTGCAATGGAAGGTGAAAATGATTCATTCACAGACTCTGCATGTGTGCATAGCTAAGCAGCTGATATCTTGTTTAGACAGACAAGTGCACACCAAAGCAGCATCTGAAATGTTGATCAGACAACAGTTTACAACACTCTGAAAATGAGCTGCAGATTGATGTCAAATTTACTAATAACTGAGCTAATCGGCTTACGAAGGTACCACAGCGATGGCTGCATGAAGTTCATATATTGACAAAACCTAGAGAACTTGTGTGTTTTGCAGTTGAAGGATAGAATCTTCCTCAAATACAGGACATCCACTGATCCAGCCTCAGTGCATTGACAGGCTTGACATCACAGAAACTGGAGCAGGATTTCAATGGATATAATTCATTTTGGAAATCAGCTATACCAGCTGATATTGATAGACTGAGGCCCTTTAGAATCTATTGCCTCGCTAGGATTCTGCTAGCATCATTGAGCAGTTGGAAATAGTGTTTTGTGAACAAGGGTTTCCAATTGAGCTGCTTACAGACAATTGCACAACGTTTTGTGGAGAAATATTTGCTGAGTTTGGAATGGATATGGGGTGCAAATGTACGATTTTAGTGCACCTTCAGAAAATGGGAATCGCATCATCAAGTGGATTGTTTTGTGCTCAGTTTTGGAGACGGTAAATTGACATGCCAAAAAAATGACAAAATAGCTTTGACTGCCTTACCTAATGCAACCTGCACTTATAAAATTTGTGTTAAGAGTATAGATGCGGCATTGTACCTGTTACTGCAGTTCTTAATCCATGCACAACAAATGTTGACTTGGTCAAGAATCTATATGGAAAATGTACAATTCAGTTCAGTATTGGTATTATGACAAAAAATCAATAACTCACACTCCATATATCTATTAAGGAATGCAACATAAAGGATGTGTGTCCCGGTCGCAGAAGGATTGTTCCATCAATGACCACATGGTTTCCTCAGATGATGGACAACAATGTACTCGTCCAGGGGAGATAAAAGGATGATAAAAGGCATATGTATATATCTAAATATGTACATTTATGACGTTTCTGAATTTTTGAGATAAGGATTGGTTATTCATAATATTTGGACTCATCGGACTACTGTTCTCATTTTGAGTGTGATTTTCAAACGTTTCGGCTGATGTAACCTCCAACCTTCTTCAGGTGTATCTTGTCGAACTCGGGAATGTTTGAGGATTGAACCTTCAGAAGAATATCACTTTTTACAATTGATTTTTCCAAGTATTCTAGCCACTGCACAAGGACCCGTGGCATAGTGTTTAGTATCTTGGTAAAGGTGCAGTATCTTTCCACCCACAAAAAATCCTTTAAAATATTACCATTATAGATTTTCGAGGTGCTGAAAATGAAAGCAACAGTTAAAATCCCAGGAAACAAGTAATTTTAATGATATGAATAAATTATAATTTTAAAAAGTGGGAGATCACTCTTCTATATTAATTTTAAATTAAATAAACACCTACTTAATAGCCAAGGTGGTCATAAAGTGGGTGCTCATTTTACATTTTATTAATATAGAAAAGTGATCTCTCACTTGTTTAAACAATAACGTGCGACCTTAAGGGTGAATGTCACATAGCCTACTTCACAATTCAGGTCATTAGCTTTCCAACGAACCTTCATTTGTTAAATTATGGTCAATAGTCGTTGAGATTTCGAACTTATAAAATCGCCCCCAAAAAAGTGGTATATATATATATATATATATATATATGAACAAATGATTAATAAAACATGTTAAAAGACATCTTGAAAAAGAGTTAAAAACATATTTAATTTTAAAAAAAAGGAAGCACAAGATAAGTGGATAGTCCCTAATCCACGGAGTTTCGAAGAAATACTCTCCTTCTCATCAGAGGGCAGGAATTAGCAAAATGCGGGATCGGATTTTGCATGTAAAAGTATTTAGTGAAACTACAGTAAGTCACAGATCTTACTTGGTTAAAAAAAGGGTGAGGTAAGGGGAGTAGGAGGTAAAAGAAAAATGATAAAAAGATTTCACATGAATGGATATGAGATTACTTGTAAATATTAACTCTTTAATATTTATAATATATTTTAAGTTTACCATTTTGATTACCTTGGTAAACTTATTTTAATTTATATATATATATATATATATATATATATATATATATATATATAGTCATCCACATACAGTACTGTTTCGCTGTTTCACAGCTCATCAGTGCGGCTAGACAGGCAACTACCTCAAGCCAGGATTGAAACCCGACCGTTTATACGGCAGTCAAGGCTTCTAACCATTACGCTATTGGCGGCTGCTTGAACGAGTAGTGAGTTTAACGATGTTTTGATATCGTCCGAAATACCTCCGCTCGATTTGTTTACACAAAGAGCGTCGCTTATATGCTAATGGTAATTCGTTTTTCACTTCTCAATATGCTCAACTCAAGGTGAGGAGCACTATAGTCATCCACATACAGTACTGTTTCGCTGTTTCACAGCTCATATATATATATATATATATATATATATATATATATATATATATATATATATATATATATATATATATTTGATTCTATGGAATGAAACTACATGAAAATTTGCAGGCTTTTTTGAATATTATAATACTATTCTATGGTTAAAATTTTATGATAATTGGTAAAAAAGAACCTATATTTTCAAACCAATAAATCATGCCCACATTTGCCTACATTTATGTATATAGTGTCCTAGCAGGCCAGCTTTAATTTTGCAGCTTCTGTTGGCAGGCCACTATATATATATATATATATATATATATATATATATATATATTATTTTTTTGAGACAGTTTAATTTCTAGTAAAATTTGTCATACTTCAGTTTAACATATTTTGTTGATCTAAGTTTGAAAAATTTTTTGTTACTCTATCAAGTTGGTTTGAATTAACATTTCAATTGTTTTTTTATGTTTTAATTTTAAATCGTATTTTTGTTGGTCTGTCATGCCTAAGTTTTAAAAAAAACATTTTATTCCATCATACTCAAGTCTGAAATAACATTTCCGTTTGTAACGCTTAAGTTTGAAATATGACCCTGTTTTTTATGTTCTTATGCCTTTTGTCTGTTTCTTTCCTTTTTCTTTGTTTTAAAATTAAGTCTTCTTTTTCAGTCACACGCTCAAAATATGATTGATCCATCCAATGACGATGATGACCTTTATATGGGTCAATCCTTCATGGAAAAAAAATCGCCCCTGGAAAACATTTTCAATAAAGACAGTATTGAGGTATTTTTTGCAGTTTTTATTACATTTTCTTTGTTATTTATTGGCTGAGAAACTATTGAACAGATTTCAACTAAACCTGGCATTCAGCTCCGTCACCAGTTGATAGTCTTATAGTAAATATTCTGAAGCAAAATTTTCTTTTCATTTCATTTAAAAAGTTTTAATGTTCGTGTAACAATACCAAATTTATTTTTCCGTAGCACAATTAGTCAGGAAATTTGACTGCTGGAAATTAGAAAATTTTACAAAACATTGTAGCATAATGCTTGTGAGTGCCTGGGAAAATATCAGCAGCAGCGAAAGATGGCTGGCTTGCAAAGAGATTAGCAGCAGCAGCAGTAGCCAAAAAACATGCATATGCAAATTAGAAAGTGTGTGCGAGTTGGCGCAAGAAAAAAAGGAAACAAAAGCAAAAAAAAAATGCACCATGTGGTCAAAAGTATGACGTCAAAGAAAATGGACGTGTAAAGGCGAGTGTAAGGTTGAAGAAGAAAAATGTACACCGGATGAGTTGGATGATTACGAGAGATTTTTAAGTGATGTCGAAACAATAATAACAGTAATAAAAGAAAATTTTGTTAAAAAATGCAGACCCAGATTTTAAGTTCATTCTTTCCTTCTTTTATTTGTAATTGCAACGTTACCACAAGAATATTTGCTGTTTTGTGTGCTGTTGGTTGTAAAGCTAATTATTTGAACAAGTGAAAAATCCTTACAAATCTAATATCATCTTGTAATAAATAAACATTAATCGTAAATCAAGCCAGTCTAAACATTCGCCAAAATCCAATCACACTTTGAAAAAACAGCATACAAAAATAATTCAAAAGTACAATTTTGTTCATATTTATTTCAATAGCTAACACGTTGAATTTTCTTAATGATTCATAATAGAGTCAAGATCAAATTACATTTTTAGTTACTAGTAAACCCTCAGATTATCAAACACGTAAAAACATATGAATATAAGTTGATAATAGGACAAAGGATTCTGCTTGAATATTCCCTGAAGTTTTCAACTTGATTTTTGCTTTTTCTGAAAGACAACTTAAAACCCTATATTAAGTCCACCATGTTAACAAGCGGTCCTTTTTCCTTTAAGATGTGGCTGTTTTCATATGTATAGAAACACACAATAATTGTCATATTAATATTGTTTTCATATGTATAGAAACACACAATATTGTCATATTAATATTGTTTTCATATGTATAGAAACACACAATATTGTGCACATTACATTGAAAAATACTGCAAGCTGCAGATCACTGAAAATAGTAACCTGAAAGAAAACTATTAATGATACAAGAAAAAAAATTGCACATTTATGAAGTGAAAAAGGTTAAATTATTACATGGAAATTTTATTAAAATTTCAAATTCAAATTGAAAAGAATTTCACTATTTACCTATTTTTGCACATCAAACTGGATAGTACATGATACAAAGTCGTAGGTTGAGTAAAGTTAATTTAGGTAAAATATAAAAGTTATACAAGGTAAAAAGATTTTGCAAAATAACATTTCTTTTGAAAGTCAGCTTCAAATCAAAAATTTTCCCAAAATAAAAAAAAAATTGTTCCCATTATTTTTGAGGTTCTGAGTTCAATCCTGAGCAAAGGTACAGACATATGAGTTCTCGACTGTTTAGTGGAATGTGACCTTTATTATTTTTAATCCAGAAAAAAAAGTTGATTTCTGCTTAAATTGCATGAGTTTTCCACATTTTCTTTGGAATCATTTTTTTTTTTGTATAAAATTTATTTTCTGTTAAAAATTACTAAAACCTTGCATTCTTATTTTTTTTTCATCATTATTTGGCTGGGTTTTATTTCTTATTTTTGCTTTATTTTCCTTTGTTTTGCCTGTTTTTTTTATTCTCTCATCTTCTCTCCATTTTGTCTTTCTTTCCTTTTCTCTTTTATGAAAGTTCTTGCTGAAAACTGAAAATGTCAATTTTGCCACAAAGATGAAGACATAACGATTCACAAAAGATAACTTTTACTTCTTATTTCTTTCCCTCCATATGAACACTTTGTTTCTCTCTCTTTTTATTTTGACTACTTGAAACAGTGACAGTGTGTGTATGTATGTGAGTGTGTGTGTGTGTGTGTATGTGAGTGTGTGTGACAGTGCGTGTGTGAGAAAGAGTTTGTTCCTTATATACTCCACAACGGCTGGGCCGATTTTTATGAAATTTCACATGATGATGAATATTTAGAAAATCCTCATTATAAATTTTGGAGCATAGCTGCTAGGCATAAGGGTTGTAATGTGAGCTATATTTAATTTTAGTTTATGCAAAGGGGATAAAAATACAGTGTAAGCCCTTTGTGAAAATTCTTGTAAAATGAATACTTCCAATTTTAATAATTTCAACGGTAGATATACATTATTAATATTCTCTAAATTCCAGTTTCTTTAAAGTAATTTTTTGCGGTATGCATTGCACATTTGACGATATAAATTAATGAAAATAGATACAAAGTTTATATATATATATATATATATATATATACATATATATATATATACATATATATATATATATATATATATATATATATATAACTGTAGGCTTTATTTAAAACAAGAAAGAATATTTATAAATTTTTTGTTACAGACATTAACTTTTGGTTAAAAATGCATACAACATATATGCGTGCATGTGCATTATTGATCTTTGCCGATCAAGTGCTAACTGAGATCAAATATTTTGCTTAAAGTTGTTACTGAGATAATTCATGTGTGTAGATTTTGTTTGTTTATGATTTTGCAATGTTTGGGCTTGCCTCGATAAAGCTGGATAGTATGTAAAACTTCATTTCATTATAGCATCGGTTTATGCATGTAAGACACACTTGGTATGTGTGGCGCACGTCGTCCCTGGTCGTGTGTCACTCAGAGGGAAAAGGAAGGACAAAGAGAGAGAAAGCTGATATCACCACCTATCGGCTGAAACATGAAACAGTTGTATATGTCTGGAAACTGAAAGTGTTGTGCATTGTGTCTGTGTGTTAGCTATGTATGAAACTCAGACTAATGTGTCTCCATAAATTTCAAAGATTATTCGGAGGCATAATATGGGTACAACCTATCATTTTAACGTTCCAATATTTTAGATTTAGATTGAATTTGATTCATAGTCATTAGATACCAATGAAGCAAGATTCCTTTAATTTGAATTTCTTTTTAAGACACAACTTAAAACTAAACCTTAATTTTTAATCAAAATCCTGTAATGAGGTTTAGTACTATTATGTATGTTTTTTTTTTTTAATATCTGAGTAAAAAGACATAAAAGTAATGCAGATGGGTTTTCTTCTTGTTCTGCAGCACTTGTTTTTTTTTTTTTTTGTATAGATAATTTTTTTTTTTGTTTTCAAAAAATCCTGAAACTTATTCCTTGTGTATGTTTTTATTTCCAGCATTTGTCAGCCATTCACAATCAATATCAGGAAATGAAATGCATTCTCACTGGAGTGGAAACGCCCAACCCAGACTGTTCTGTCAATATGCTGGATGTTAATACTGCGACTGTGATAGATGAGTAAGTTGTTACTAAACCATGTTTCCATTCCATGCAAAATCTCAATATTTAGAGGGTCTCTACTATCTACTTGTAATGGAGCTCAAATTAAGAATCTTTTCGGCTGCCACACTCTAGCTTAATGTACAAATATCTATCTTTCTAATATTATATAAAATGAACTTTATCTCTGTGTGTGTGTGACAGTGCATGTGTTTGTGACAGTGTGTGCATGTATTACAGTGCATGTGTGTGTGACAGTGCGTGTGTGAGAGAGAGTTTGTTCTTTACATACTCCACAACGGCTCGGCCGATTTTTATGAAATTTCACATGATGGTATTTTATGTATCTGGCAGTGTTCTTAGATAGGTTTTGTATCCGATTTTGACCAAAGTGAACACCTTATACAGCCTAACATCACAAATACATTTGAGAAGTTTTATCACCACACAAGCAGAAAGGTCCGGCGCCTGACAATCAGAAAAATCCCATCCCCTACACAGTAAAGATAAATACAAATTTAAAGAAATAAATGCACATTTGCTTATTTGTTTATTCATTAGCAGAAAATAATTATTTTGATGGAAGAACAAAGTTTTTTTTATCATTATTGCTATTGATTATTTCGAAAGATATTTCCTTATTAACAGTAAATTTGTTAGACATTATTTGAAAGATGAGAATAATAGTCCACAGAATGTGGTGCTGCTATCGCGCACAGAAATCACTTTTTCCATAGCTACCAACGTAATAGATGCACTGAGACTAAAGCTGCTTTCAAGACTGCCAGCAACCACTGTAAAAGAGTAATAAAAAATGCAAGAGAACTATATGCCCAGTCTGTTAAATCCAAGGTAGCTGATCAGCAGCTTGGTTCCCACCAATTTTGGCAAATAACAAATAGGATCCTGAACAGAAGTGTGCGTTCTATCCCAACCATTATCAATGGACCAGAGGTCATCTCGTCAGCATCAGACAAGGCCAAACTTCCCAAGTTTATTCCCCAGAACCGCTAGACTCTGGAATTCCATTCCAGGTCCCTGCTTCCCCAACAGTACTGACGTGCAGAAGTTCAAGTGTAACGTGAACCGACACCTTGCTGCCCAAATCCCAACATAGTACCCCAGTAGTTGTTGCCCCTGATAGTAGCCCCCTACACCAAAGTGGCAATTTGCCTTGTTTGGGGTGAAAATGTAATAAAAAAAAAAAAAAAAAAAAACTATTTGCAAAGAACTTTGCAGCTAATTCTACCCTATGCAACGAAGGCAATCAACTCCCCATATTTCCTCCTATAACGCAGAACACGCGAGGTAACATACAAATATCCGTGCATGAGGTCGCCAAGCTAATCAAGAACCTTGATTCCAGTAAAGCGACTGGCCCTGACGGCATCCCAATTATAGTGTTAAAAAAGCTTCAACCAGAACTTGCTCCCATACTTACGAAACTGTTTAAGCGCTGCCTTAAGGAGAAGTGCTTTCCGACTCCCTGGAAGACCTCATCAGTTTGCCCTGTATTTAAGAATTCAGGTGATAAGTCATCTCCCTCTCAGTTCAGCAGAAACAATCTTCTTAGTGAGACACAATATGGTTTCTATTCTGCAATATCTACCGCAGATGTGCTGACGGTTATATCTCACAGGATTAGTGAATCTCTTGACAAAGGCTTCCTTTCTAGGGCAATTGCTCTTGACATATCAAAAGCCTTTGACAAGGTTTGGCATAAGGGTCTACTTCACAAGATTTCCAGCTATAGTATAACTGGAAATGTTTTCTCAATCATTAAATCATTTCTCTCCGATAGGCTCATAAGAGTAGTGGTAGATGGACAAAAATCGGAGGCCTGCAGTATTAATGCTGGAGTCCCTCAGGGGTCAATCCTGGGCCCAACTCTCTTTCTGATCTACATCAATGACCTCCCTAAACACATACTTAAATCATTTGTTGACATCTATGCTGATGACACAACCATCTACGGCAACATATCAAAGGCTGTAAATGACAAAGTTCTCTCTGATTCTCTCTCCTCTGATCTCGAGCGCGTGGTTCAGTGGGGGAAGACGTGGCTGGTTACCTTTAATGCATCTAAAACCAAACTCCTATCCTTACATCATCAACGCTCTGATCCCCATCTGGCATCAATTGGGATGGATCACTCTTTTCTGGGAGAGGCCCCGTGTTTTGACAAGCTTCTGGGTTTGACCTTTACTCCTGATCTGAAATGGAACACGTACATCAAGTCTGTTGCCAAGGTCGCTGAAAAGATGGTGGGATCCTTCTACCGCTCCAGAAGATATCTCACTACTGATGCAATTCTCTATATAAAAGCCAAGTACGTCCAAGGATGGAATACTGCTGCCATATCTGGGCAGGAGCTGCTAAAAACAGCCTATCCTGCCTTGACAGAGTACAAAATAGACTTTGTGGCTTAGTGGGGGATGCCCTTTTCTCTACCCTGCAACCTCTCTCCCACAGAAGAGACGTTGCGAGCCTATCCTTGTTTTATCGTTATTTTCATGGCAGGTGCTCGTCTGAACTCCAATCTCTGGTCCCCCCCCCCGCCAATCTTTCACGAAAAACACCCGTCTAGCCGAATCCACTGAAAAATTTCCCCCACTCTTTATCTGTGCCTAAATCAAAACGTGGATTCCATGAACAAAGCTTCTTTCTTAGAACTGCACGCCTGTGGAACTCTGTTCCGTCTGCCTGCTTCCCACCTGACTACAATTTGGATGTGTTCAAGTCCAACGTTAACAAATTCCTAATGAACTGTCCCCTTAAGTAAACACTTCATTAAATCTCCACACTAACGTAATGTACTTACAATAACCCTTATCCCTGAGTGGCTTCCGGGACTTGATAAGTGGTGACCACTGCGTAAAAAAAAAAAAAAAAATCAATAAATAATACTCATTTCAATAATGAATTCCAATTAAATAATATAAACTTCAGTGGTGTCGTTAGATTCCGGGAAAATTTTTTAGTTTTTCAATCAGCTTCCCAATCTGAAACAAAAGCAAAATGCATCAAAATTGCCCGTAGTAATCCAAAATGGAATCAAATGAAACTTTTCGTGAAACTTACTTGAATGCTCTGTTAACAAACCAATTTCTATAATATACACTCATTGACTTACCTAAGTTTTCAAAAAGAACACGTTGGAAATTATTTGGAAGGTTATTTTTAACTGGTACAGTAAATGCAAAAACACTTTAATTTAAGAACAATCAACTTTTTTTGGATAAAGTTAGTAACAAACAAAGGAAATTATTGAATTCAATCAAATATCAAATATTGATTGAGATTGTCGGACTGACTTCCTCATCTTGGTTGTTATTGTCACAACGTTTCGGCCGTTTTGTCCTAGTGACATATGGCCGAGTGGTCCTAGACGTTGTATCAAAGTTTACAGTTACCCAAAGGTGCTGAGTTCAATCCTGAACGAAGGCAGTGAAAAAGTAACATTGAAAAACAGAGAATCAGCAACTATGTCCCAAAGCCTAGCTGGAGTCCGAACACGGTACCCCCGTAATAATAATAAAGGGTTGGGTTCGAGACTCCTAACAAACCGTTCACCTGACGAAGGCCGGAGGGCAAAACGGCCGAAACGTTGTGACAATAACAACCAAGATGAGGAAGTCAGTCCGACAATCTCAATCAATGAAAACAACTCATCTCAAAAATACAGACAATTACTTTCAATCAAATATATTTTAAAATTCCAAATACAACAAAGAGAAATGGTTGTTCTAAAAGGTGTTTCCTTGTTTAAAAAAGTCAGTTTAGCAGAGGAGAGGTGCTCTTCTCTCTTTTTTATTTTTTTTTTGTTAATCAAAATTAACTTCCTCCAATATTTGAGAGTTCCTTCCTTTGAAATTTCTTTTGTGAGAGTTTATATAGAAAATCTCCTCTTTAGTAAAGTGTGCAAAAAACAACATAAATTATAATATACTCACTTATGCAAATTGCTGAACATTGTATTCAGAATATTTCCAGCAAATTATGCAGATTGATATAGAAATGATTTTGTGGAATTTTTACTGGATCTTGCTAGTATATCCAGCGATACTTGGGTGGTTGAACAACTCTGTGTTCGAACCAAAAGTTGGAGATTTTCTTGCCTAGATAGTTGAACAAAATTTTGGAGTTTGAACTGCCAGTTTCGCTTCGAATGTAAACAAGCAGTGGTGTTCCTTAATGGAACATTGTAATTCATACTAGTCATGATACTTTTGAAGTGTAGTGTGATGACCCACTCCGACAATGTCACCATGTGAGTCTGAACTTTGCAACAACCCCTTTTTGCATGGGATGACAAAGGAGATGTCCAAAAAGTTAAAAAAAAAAAAAAGTCAGTAGACTTCAATATGACGAACGAACCGAATGTATCTTGGGATGACAGTAATTAATTGTGCGAAAAAAAACTTTGTTGTTCAAATAATCGGTTTAGCGCCTTGTATAGACTTTATAAACAAAGAAGAAATGGACATTCTTTTGCCATTTGATAAAATGAAAGAAAAGAGAAATAAAAGCAGTAAAGCGAGTGCAAAATGGAAAACTGCAAATGACAGTTGAATTAAAAAAGGAACTGATAGAAAAATCTGAAAAAGGAATACATGTGTCAGCACTTGCAAAGGAATATGAAATGGCAAAATCAACTATGAGTACTATTTTAAAGCATAAAGATTCTATTAAAGCTAGTGATGTAGCTAAAGGTATGACTACAATTATTAAACAAAGGCCAGAATAAGTAGAAAAGTTAACTTTTATTTACATAAAGCAATTGGCGTTAGCTGGAGACAATGTAAGTAAGGAACATTTACAATGATGTATTGAAATTGAATCTTTTGATAAGTGATGAGAAATTTGAATTTAAATCTAGCAGAGGATGGTTTGAGAAATTTAAAGAAAAAGTGGTATTTGTAGCATCAATCGACATAGAGAGGCGGCAAGTTCCGATAAAGTGGCAGCAGACGCATTCAAGGTCAAGTTTGAAAACTGTAAAAGAGAATGTATATTTACCTCCACAGATTTTTAATTGTGATGAGACGTCGAATTATTTTGGAAGAAAATGCCAAACAGGACCTTCATTGCACAAAAAGAGAAGTCACTTTCTGAGCATAAACCTATGAAAAATAGATGCACACTATTGTTATATAAAAATGCCAGCGGAAATTGTAAGGTGAAACCACTGCTTATCTATCATTGAGAATCCTCGGGCTTTCAAGTCACACAAAGTGATCAAAAGTAATTTAGCCATTATGTGGCGAGTAAACTCTAAAGCTTGGTTGACCAGACCTTTATTGAATGGGTTTTTCAAGTGTTGAAAAATATTTTTATTGAATGGGTTTTTCAAGTGTTGAAAAATATTTTTATTGAATGGGTTTTTCAAGTGTTAAAATATATTTTTATTGAATGGGTTTTTCAAGTGTTGAAAAATATTTTTATTGAATGGGTTTTTCAAGTGTTAAAAAATATTTTTATTGAATAGGTTTTTCAAGTGTTGAAAAATATTTGTAAAAAAAAATGTTGCCTAAACAATACATCTTGATAATGGATAATGCTCCTGTCCATCCTCCATCTTTGGAAGCAGATTTAACAGGAAAATATGATTTCATAAAAATCATGTTCTTGTCTGCTAATACCACACCTTTAATTCAACCAATGCACCAGCAGGTTATTGCTAATTTTAAGAAGCTTTACACAAAGTTTATGTTTAGATGCTTCGAAGTAAACAATGACATCAAATTGACCCTACGTGATTTCTGGAGAAATCATTTTAATATCGTTCACAGCATAAAGCATGGTCTGATGTTTCTTATAGGACCATGAATTCTGCTTGGAGGAAATTGTGGCCTAATTGTGTTACAGAATGTGAATTTGAAGGGTTTGACGATATTGCGAGTCTCAGTAAAAAGGCTGCTTTTGTGGAAGCTAAAGCCATTGTAGAGGATATTGTGTCTCTAGCCTAGGTTTGGTGGTGGACACCCATGATGTTGAGGAACTACTGGGAGAGCATGCATCTCAGCTGACAATAGAAGAACTTCATTTTCAAAATGAACAAAATAAGTCTGTTGAGAATATGAGCATGCATTCAGAGGAAGAGGAAAGGATGCACCAACAAGAGTATTGAAAGAAATATGCAACAAGTGGAATGATATTGATGCCTTCGTGGTTAATATTACCCAGATATCACTACAACCAGTAGACATGTAAACATTTTTGATGGCAATGTCATGTGCAATTTTGGCAAGTGTTGGACAATAGAAAAAACAAATTTCATTGGATAAATAGTTTAAACGTAAAGAACATTCCGTACAGGAATCATCTTTATTCAAGAAATTTGCCAAAGGGAGAAGCCCAGATTCCAATTTGCCTTCTGTTTTGATGGAAGCAGATTCTCCTTCCAGCAGTAACCTCCCTATCCCTCTTCATCCACCCACTTGCACTATCAGCTGATCATTGAAAAGTAAGAGATAAAAACAGTTCAATTGGAATTACATACATTTTACTCTCTTAGTGCATGTATAGATTATATTATTGCAATCATCTTAATATATGCTTATTAGTGATTTTCTGTGCAAATAAATGTATAAAATCCTCCAAGTTTACTGATAAAAAGGAACTTTTAAACTCTGGAACCAATTAACTATATTTCAGTTAATTTAAAGGGAAAATATTTGTTCGGTTGTCAAACCTTTTGGTGTTTGAACAAACATCTGGAACGAATTATGGTCGAGTACCGATGCACCACTATATATATATTAGTGACATACTCAGGATTTCATATAAATATTAATTTTTTGCTTAGTCTGTCAATTGATACCTGTCACCTGTGAACAAAGTTATTTTTTTATTTTACTTCAGTAGAATTTCTCAAAAATCAAGAGGCCCTTTCCTCAGGCTAAAAATTTACAGACAGATATTTAAATATTTTATTGAAGTTCTCCTTTGCCTCTCAAATGTTGAGTTAGTAAAAAATTAAGGACATTAATTTCCTCTCCATAGCTGACCAGTTAACTATGTTATAGTATATATTTTTAGTGGTCTTACTGGATTCATTTAGTCTAGCTAAGCACCCAGCTTAGCAGTGTAACTATAGGTTACATCACTTGGAGCCAGTGCAGGATAGCCATACTGAGGAGATATTATTTCAGTTAATTTAAAGGGAAAATATTAGTTCGGTTGTCAAACCTTTCGGTGTTTGAACAAACATCTGAAACGAATTATGGTCGAGTATGTATTATTATACTTATTTTTTTATATATACTTTATTAACATTTTTTTATATATACTTTATTAACATATTTTTATATATACTTTATTAACATTTTTTTATATATACTTTATTAACATTTTTTTATATATACTTTATTAACATTTTTTTATATATACTTTATTAACATTTTTTTATATATACTTTAACATTTTTTTATATATACTTTATTAACATTTTTTTATATATACTTTATTAACATTTTTTTATATATACTTTATTAACATTTTTTTATATATACTTTATTAACATTTTTTTATATATACTTTATTAACATAATATAATTTAGTTTTCAGATTGAAAAAAAAAACCATCTGTTTTAATTGTTCTAATTAGCCATAATTAACCGAAAAAAAGATTATCTCTTTTTTTCGCTTCATGTTGATTCAATTACTTTTTAATATTTCTTTATATTTGTGAATATTTAGAGAAAGATTGACTTTTTTTTATCAGTGTGGCCATCTTATTTATAGATGTGTATCTGTGCATACTACAACAAAGTATAAATTAGAAATAATAAGTCTCTTTACTTCCATAATAATAAATACTATTTCTTAGCTATGACAATACTACTACTACTACTACTACTACTACTAAAGATAATAGATGTAAAGAGGACTAGTTTTATGTAAGAAGAATATTTTAACAGTTTATGAATAAACGGTGTTGGTGGTCCAACAGGTCACAATCATCTCTAGTTTCTCTACAAATGCCAAATTCAGATTTTAAAATTATTTTCTTTAAAAGTTGTTTTCATTTTCTAAAAGTTGAAATTTTTTTATTGCAGTTTGATGAAGACATTTATGAAAGAATCTCAACTTTTTTACAAGGTGACTTTGTGTTTTATTATCTTTCTCCTACTTTACACATACATATATGGTACTTTTGCTAGTATATATATAATGTGTATGTATATATCTGTATATATAATGTAAATCATAGAAATAATATTCCAACGTGACAGGAAAAAGAAAACCCCAAATTATTTATATATTTGTTAACATTTCATCTTTATTTCGAAGCTTTCCTGGGTTGATTGTTTTGGAATAAAAAAAATCAAATTGATCATCTTGAGGATGTCTTGAAATAAAGACTATACATTGATGAATATATAAATAATTTTGTTTTTAATTTTGCACACACACACATATATATATATATTGTTACATCTGTGATCCGGTTCCGAGCATTGAGTTTAACTTCAGTCCTAGCACTCTGACTTGTGACTGACTGAAGACGCTGTAATAAAAACATGTATCAGCAAAAGGTCCTTCAATATTTCCATCCTCAGAAGGCTCAATGGGCTTAAAACGGTCCTTCAGGCTGAATGTTTATCGGACAAAAGACCAATCAAGGCTTGAAACACAAAGTTCCGATAGCTAAATAGTTCCTGCTGTGTGGAGCACTTCACATGGAGGAGGGGGGAAATCAAAAATATGGTATGAATATATTTGTAGCTAAAGTCATTTAAATTCAATTAAGTTCATGTAAAACACAGTAAAAGTCTGACATAGCGGGTATCCGCTGACCCTTGTGGTGAGGCAAGTTGTTTGTTCTGGGGTGCAACAAATCCAGTCTCAAAGTTCTTCAGATGACAGATATTGCCTTGTATTTTTGTTTTCTCTTCCTTCCATTATCTTAGTACTCCTATCTGATGGCCTTGTGCCATCCAGTTAAGGAAGCAGACTTCTTGAATAATTCCATATGCAGCCATTACAGGGTTTTTGCCACGCCATTCAACCGGCACCTCGTTTTGGCGGTCAACACAGTTGAACACCTCCATACTTTTCAGATTAAAATGAAGAAGTTTGAAATCTTTTTTTTCTCTTTTTAGGTTTGCACATAGTATATATATATATATATATATATATATATATATATATATATAGACTTGTATGTAATATACTGAGTTTTACTGGGTTCGTGTAATTCAGTAAATTTTCATATACCAATAAGTTTTAAGCCAAAGAGAGATGACTTAAAGAGTAAGCTACAAAATTATCATATTTCATAATTGAGTATTAATATACTGTATAAACAAAACCAAGACTTCAGAAAAAAGGTGTTGATAGCAACAGAAAGTGTATTTCATTTTAAGTTACAATTGTTTCCATACCAGTTCAGCAATTTCAAGCATTATGGCATTTGAAAATTTTCACAACTAGCATTTCTTCAGACTTCTTGAATAAAAACACTCTTGACAATAGAATATTTTTTAAAGAAAATTCCCTTAACGGAAATCTTTAAAAAATATTCTATTGTCAAGAGTGTTTTTATTCAAGAAGTCTGAAGAAATGCTAGTTGTGAAAATTTTCAAATGCCATAATGCTTGAAATTGCTGAACTGGTATGGAAACAATTGTAACTTAAAATGAAATACACTTTCTGTTGCTATCAACACCTTTTTTGAAGTCTTGGTTTTGTTTATACAGTATATATATATATATATATATATATATATATATATATATATATATAGATATATATATAAGAATCCTTGTCCGAGGACTGGTAAAAGTTAATTTTCTGAATGGAACAATGCCGTGACCTCAATCTTTTTAATGATCATTATGATCTACTTCATGATTCACTTCTGCATAATAAGAAACCACGAAAAACATTCGTCTAGCTGAAACCACTATCGATAATTTACCCCACTCTTTATTTGTGCCTAAACCAAAACGTAGATTCTACGAAAAAAAGCTTCTTTCTTAGAACTGCATGCCTGTGGAACTCTGTTCTGTTTTCCAGCTGACTACAATATGGTCATCTTCAAGTCCAATATAAACAAATTCTTGATGAACCGTCCCCTTAAGTAATGAATTTACCAAATTTCCACTACTAACGATTACTATGATATTATCCCATTGATTACCATACACTTATTAACCCGATTATCCTCAAGTAACCTCCAGGCCTTGATAAGTGGTGACTCCTTTGTAAAATTTTTTTTTTAAATTTCACTGCCGATTTTGATTAAATCTGAGGAAGCCTGCTTTCTTAATCAGGATCTCTTAACCTTGGAACGGACATGAGGTGCAGCAATTCAAGGGGAAATTGGACAGGTAGTGGGTAACTGTAACCTCTTCTGTGTAAATGTCTACCATCCTTTCTCTACGTGACAACTGAAGCTTATTTTATGGTTTTGCTAAATTGAAATTCTGCATGCTTCTATAAACCGTTTGTTTTTAGAAAATCTATTGTTGTCTTTTGTAGGAAAGCTGTTATTCAAACAAGAAAATGACTTCGAATTCGAATGCAGAAAAAAATGTTTCAGGTTTGAATTTTTTTACTCATTCTTTTTATTCCTTTTTTCTTACCTTTTTTTCACCCCAAACACTGGAGTGTGAGACACTACTGTGATAAGAGCTAGATTTATAGGGACAACCTGGGTGCAAAGTTGAACAGCAAGATGTCTCTTGATGTTACTCCCATGATGATTATGTTTTTATCTTTTTTTTTGGAATCCTTTGAGATAAGGTTTCATAATTTGTGTATTCATTTTTTTTTTGTTTTTTTGAAGACTGTCATCCTCATCTTCATATTGTTTCACCACATTTCGGCCAACTCGTGCTCTCACCTTCTTCAGGTGGTTAACCGTGACAGGATAGGAATGCTGAGTCATGTCAAATTTTCGACCCAAACCGATTATCCTATCTCTGTATACCCTTTATGTAAAATTTCAAATGTTTAGACGAGAAATTATCTGAGTAATTTGCTAGAAACCGCAGAGGTCAACTTTTTTAAAACTTTAATCCCTATCAATACCCCTTAACATTTATTTGGGGGGGGGGACTCAAATCAAGTTATTAAGTTAGATCCATGTCCAAGGAACCTATATCTAAAATTTCAAGTGTTTATACCGAAAATTGTCGGAGGAGTTTGGTAGAGTTCTTTGGCCTCTTAACAGCCAAATTTCTGGCCGAAAATGGATTACAAAGATTTTCCCAAATCTCCATACCCTGTATATCAAATTTCGAGTTTGTAGACTAAAAATTCACAGAGTTACTGTGTCGGGAAATGTACACAGACAGACACACAGACACTTTCACTTTTATAGATATATAGATTTGTGGGCTGTTATCCTCATCTTCATAGTTGTTGTTGCCAATCCTCTGGCCTTCTTCAGATGGTTAACTGCGACGGCATATGAATACTGTATCTTCAGTAATTACTGTCTTCCATGGTTGTTGTCTCACCCTGTTTTTGGCCAACTAATCCTCTGGCCTGCTTTGGGTAGGATTGAAACTGCTATCTTCAGACATTCTTCAGCAAACGGGGTGAAACAACAACTGTGAAGATGAGAATAACATTATATGAACAAAACAAAAAAAACATGAATATACAATGATTATTCTGTTTCCTTAAATATTATCCTCAGGTGGCTTTTGACCTTGATGACTGATAACTCAATATCAAAAACAAAAAAATAAATCTGAAGACGGTCAAAGGTTACTTTGGCTGAAATGTGAAAGTAACAACTAAATTATAGAATCTTCATCTAAAAAATTCCAAATTATTTTGTCATCTTTTTTAGCCGATGAAGATGATAATTCATACCAAGTGGTTTATGATCAGCAGTTCATGATTGAAAAAGACAATGATGACGACGATGATGATAATGATGATGATGATGAAGAAGAAGAAGAAGAAGAAGAAGAAGATGAAGATCTAGATGAAAATGATAATGATTAAGAGATTGGCAACTAACCATAAAAGCCAAGACGCAAATAAATACATTTCTGTTTTGTTACAAGATTTTGGTAAGTTTGAAATGAAACATGAACTTTTCTAATGTTGGTTGATGCCCATGAAATAAAGTCATCACAAAGTAAACAATTTAATAGCAATTTTGTATGTTTATTTTTTTTATTGTTACATGCCAGAAAGCTTTTAGGACACAATAATAAAATGAAGATAAATGTTTATGTAACACAAAAACAAAATGAAGGTACATTTTTACGTAACACAAAATAAGATAAAGGCACATTTTTATGTAACACAATGAGAAAAAAGGTAACTTTTTTGTAACACATTAAAAAAAGTAAATTTTTATGTAACACAATAATAAAATGAAGGTGAATTTTATGTAACACAATAAAATAAAGGGACCTTTTAAGGTAACAATAAAATGAAGGTACATTTTTTGTAACACAATAAAATAAATGTAAATTTTTATGTAGCACAATAAGATAAATATAAATTTTTGTGTAATACGATAATAAATAAGTTATAAAATAATAAAATAAATGTAAATTTTTTTTATGTAACACAAAAATAAAATAAATGTAAAATTTTTATGTAACATAAAAATAAATTTAAATTTCTATGTAACACAAAAATATATGTAAATTTTTATGTAACACAAAAATAAATTTTAATTTTTATGTAACAAAAAATAAATTAAAATTTTTATGTAACATATGTAAATTTTTATGTGACACAAAAATAAATTAAAATTTTTATGTAACACAAAATATATGTAAATTTTTATGTAACATAAAAGTAAATTTAAATTTTTATGTAACATAAAAGTAAATTTAAATTTTTATGTAACACAAAAATAAATTTAAATTTTTATGTAAGAGAAAAATAAATTTAAATTTTCATGTAACACCAAAATATATGTAAATTTTTATGTAACACAAAAATATATGTAAATTTTTATGTAACACAAAAATAAATTTAAATTTCTTTATAACACAAAAAATAAAGTTAAATTTCTGTAGCACAAAAATAAATTAAAATGTTTATGTAATACAAAAATATATGTAAATGTTTATGTAACATAAAAGTAAATTTAAATTTCTATGTAACACATATGTAAATTTTTATGTAACATAAAAGTAAATTTAAATTTTTATGTAACACAAAAATAAATTTAAATTTTTATGTAACACAAAAATAAATTTAAATTTTTTATGTAACACAAAAATATATGTAAATTTTTATGTAACATAAAAGTAAATTTAAATTCCTATGTAACAAAAAAATATATGTAAATTTTTATGTAGCACAAAAATAAATTTTAATTTTTATGTACGACAAAGATAAATTTAAATTTCTATATAACACAAAAATAAAAAAGATAAATTGAAGTCCTATGATTCCATTTCAAATAACAAAATGTAAGGACTCAGAAGATGTTTCTAATTTGTTATTCTCATCACAAAATGTAAGGACCCTGTTATTCTCATTATTTGAACTTTTTCAATTACTTTTCTGATCTTAAGTCTTATTTTCACAACATGTTGGTCGATGTAATCTTCAACCTTGTTCAGGTGTATCTTATTGAATTCTTGCAATTTTTCTATCGGACTCTGGAATATTTACTGAATTTCAAACGGAAGCCTTTATTTAATTCACATGCTCTTTTGGCATAGTGGATAAAATATAGTGGTAGTTTGCTCTTGTTCTGTCAACTATGGCCATGTAGAAGTCTTAAGTAATTTCTAATTGTATTCTTAATTTTAATCTTAACTTCAACTTGCAGAAACCTGTCACTAAGAACAGATTATTATTAAGCACTTACATCCAATAATTATATCCAATAATATATAATTTAACTGGATTGTTTCCTATGACGCAACTAACTCTAATCAAGTAAACAAGGCAACAGATTGTTGTTGAACACCATAATTTTTTATTTTATTATTGTGTCACATAAAAATTTATCTTTATTTTATTTTTATGCATACAAAGCATGTGACCGTGATTAAATAACAGATTTCACAACGAGAAACATTTTCCTTATTAGTCTTGTGTAAAACTGTAATAACAGTTTGTATTAAAAGTGAGAAACGTTTTCTAGAAGACAACAAAAAAAAAACAACAAAATGAACAAAACGGCAGGAATTAATCAGTTTAAGAGTCAGCATTAGAAATGAAAAACATTTTTGAAGGAAACGGTATCAAAATAAAATAAAAACCTAAGACTGCAGAAATTAATTGGTTTAATTATTATAAAAACTAATATTTGTTTTTATAGTGCTTTATATGTCTAGAGATAACTATTAACTGTTAACAGAAAATATTCACAAATCAAAAATGAGTTTGGTAATCATTTATACCATGAAAATTTCCATAACTTTTTTTTTTTTATTATTAAAGAGAAATCAGCGCCTATTAATAACAATTATTGGATGAAAAAGAGTTGGCCAAGCCAGAGAAATGCGTTTCTTTACATTTAAATAGTGATTAAACTATTGAATTTTCCTTAATCTTTCTCTTTGATTTTGGTAAAGTAGTCTGATAAGTCCAATCTCTTTCTTGATCTTCATTAATAATTTTCCAAATCATATTCTGAGATCATTTGTTGATATCTATGCAAACGTCAGTTGTCTATGGCAGCACCACAAAGAGCAATGCTGATCACTATATTGCGAATTCTCTCTTTCCCAACCTTGACTGGTGCTACCAGATCAGGCTGTGTGAAGATATTGAGACCAAATGCACCTAACATTGATGCTTCTTGTTTTTCTACTTTCTTTTACAAAACTTAATTATGTTCTGCACCCCCCCACCTTTTTCCTCTTTTCCTTCTTCCCATTTCCTCTTTCTCTTTCTATCTTCCCCTGCTTCCTGACTGATTTCCTAACTTGTTTCAAACATTGATACTGTAACCCTTTTCCTTCTTCTATTGCAAAATTCACTCATGTTCTGCAAGGGCAGGAAACAAAAACGATAAAATTCACTACAAAACAACCAAACCAAACACTACAAACTAGCTGTTGAAGATACAAAAAGCTTGAAGAATAAAAACCTTCTACAAAATAACTGGATGCAACATGAATACTATTTCCAAAATAACTAGATTCGACATTAAATAACCCAGAAAGGTTTTGATATGCTGTAAAACAACCCAACGAACCCAAACCCAACCTTGAACATATAATGCCACATGCCACAATTGCTGACAATTTTGCATTTGAAGGAAATTAAAGATTACATTGACTAATAAGTTATGAGAATAAAATCCCAGATGAGTTGTTCAAAAAATCTAATACAAATAATCTAATTCAAAAGTTCGGAAACATCATTTAAATTTTCCTTTTTATAATTTGTGACAGACTAACCTAAGATGATTGAATATTTGTGAATATTAATTTTGACTTTTAAAAAATTGATAAATTTTATTTCAGTTTTTTTTTATATATATATTTTCAGCTTATATGTGGATTATTTACCGTGGTAACAAGATAATGAATCCACAGAAGAAACGTCAGAAAAATAAAACCATTTTATTTTTTTTAAAGAGAAACACATCTTTGAAGAAAATGCCGAGTTGGATTTTCGGTAGTAATTGTCTGTATTTTTGAGATGAGGTGTTTTTATTTATTAAGATTGTCGGACTGACTTCCTCATCTTGGTTGTTATAGTCACAACGTTTCGGCCGTTTTGCCCTTCGGCCTTCTTCAGGTGTTTTGTATCGAACTGGGGAACCATTTGTTAGGAGTCTCGAACCCAACCCTTTTATTATTATTAAAAACAGAGAATCAGTAACTATGTCCCAGAGCCTAGCTGGAATCCGAACACGGTACCCCCGTAATAACTCCTAACAAACAGTTCCCCAGTTCGATACAAAACACCTGATGAAGGCCGGAGGGCAAAATGGCTGAAACGTTGTGACGATAACAACCAAGATGAGGAAGTCAGTCCGACAATCTCAATAAATTGGATTTTTGAAATGGATTTAATTATTTGTTTTGGACTGTTATCCTCATCTTGGTTGTTATAATCCCAATGTTTCAACCATTGTACTCTTTGGTTTATTTCAGATGACTTTTGTCATCATGTACTAATGAATCATCACTTATTAAGGCAAAAGGCCATTTGAGGAGGAAATAGATTGTTAGTTGAATGATGATGAATATTATGAGAGTATTGAATTGAATGAATAAACTTCGATGACATAAGCTCATTTTATGACAAGTATTTATTTACATTAAATTTAAAGATGATCATGTTATAGGCTGCTGGGAAACAGTCTCATGGTAATGTATTTCCTAGATGTGTTAATTTTTTTAGAAAGAACCTCTGTTCATGGAAATTCTGCTTTTGTTTTTATCGCAATCGCTCAAGACAAGGCGTAAAGCCACTTGAACTAACAATAAAAAGAATGATTATACCTATATAAGAAATACCTACTGACCTTAGTCTTGAAAAGACCAAGGTTGTAGTAGGTAGGATGAAAACAGTGAGCAGGAGGAGAATTCCAGAACCTTTCAGTTCTTGGAAAAAAGCTACTGGAATAAGGAGCTGTATTACAATGAATTATTAAAACGGTAAATTGATGGAAACCACTAGACTAATTAAATGAGCTGAAACACGGAATAAATCAGACAAATCTAACAAACAACTTCCATTATAGTAATTATAAAAAGAGATTGAGACTGGCAACACCATGTCTGTGAGAAAAGGTTGCAGGGAAAGAAGAAAGGTTGGGAACCAATCACATTACAGCTAAGTTTTTACACTTTATCAAACACCCTCAAATGGGAGAGGGATTTACAAGCGCCAATATGACAACAATATTCCATACATGGTTTGATAGTAGATGCGTAGAGATAGAGTGCGATGGATTGAACTGATTTTACGAGAAACAGAAAGAACAATGGATGAACTTCAAGAAAAATGTTCGGCAGAAAGAAAGGAAAGTTTTGTTGTAATTTTTGCTATGAATTTCTTACTCCACAATCTCTGCTTCCTCTTTGTATCTTCCACGAAAATAACGATAGGGTGGAGAAAAACTAACAGCATTTCTTCTGTAGAGAAGAAGGAAGCTACATGAACAAAAACAGGAGAAATCCTCTCCACTTTGATTGCGAATACGATTTTTAGACTCTGTTAAGACAAGAAAGAATACTTGGAGCAGAACATCCACTTTAACGAAGAATGCATGAGACTACAAATACGAACCAATTGCAACTGCTAACAATTTCATTTATTATCTGTGTCTAAAACTAAACGTAAATTCCATGAGCAAAGTTTCTTTCCTAGAACTGCCTATTTGTGGAACACAGTACAGTGGAGCTGCTTCACAGCTGACTATAACATGACCATTTTCAAGTTTAACATGTTGAGCTGTCGTCTTAAATAAACAAATGCTACTGAAGTTCCATTACCGATAATGACGGTATTGTTTCATCGGCAATCTGACATTAACTTTTATTCTTGGATGTTGGATGGCCTTTGGGTGTTGATAAGCAGTGCTTCCCTCCCCATTAGTTAAAAAAAATGTGAATAGAGCAAGTTGAGGACAATTGTTAGAAACATATAAATGACAGAAATATTGTCAAATCCAATCCATTTGATTCGTTTAATATTTTTTTATCTGGAATAAATTTTATTTTCATAATAAAATCATTTTGTCTCATTATTCACTATTAACAAAACATAAAGTTGACTACTTTTGAACTTTTGTGACTGGAACAATTTCGTTTTGTATCATCGTATTTTCTTCACCTTTAAAAAAAATAACCAAAATGTTTTCTTTTGGTGCATTTCTAGATTAACAACCTCTGCTGAATCTCCCCACCACACACACAAAGAAAATAAAAATCTACTTCATTTAGGCGATTATTTTATTTTCATTTTGTGTCATCTTATTTTCATCAGAATTTAAAGATGGGAATCAATTTTGTATATAAATTTAATATGAAATGATCCACCATTTCCGCGCCATTTTTTAATTTTGGGGCAGTTAGCAAATATTCTTGCTACTTAGTCTGAATGACTGCAAGTTAGGATTAAGGTTTAGAAGACTAACAAATTTTTGAAAAAATTTTATTGGAATGCTTTACGAAAATGCTTAAACATAATATCGGCTATGAAAGAATTGAAAATATCTCTTACAAACGAATGTTATTAAAGAGTTGAAATTATCAGGTACAAACGAGGAGACAAAACCCAAATTATCCAGAAAAAAAAAAATCGCTACCCACACACTCAGCCAGTTTTGATTTCAAGTCATAGATACCAATGGTTTCAGGATTGATTAAAATGTTTCTTTGTAAACATTTTTTATTCATTGCTTTCCTTTACTGGGGGGGGGAGGGGGGTAATGCACCTTTTTTCTTCTTTTTTGGTCTGTTATGCACATTTTTTTAAAACATAAACTAATAGGCTTTTTAACATTTCTTTTTATTTACACGAACCTCAGTTCTTAACCTACTGACCACTTTATAAAAACAAAACAAAATTTTCTCAGTCTAGAAGGAATTCTCTGTTAAGAAAAAATTCCTGATCTAATAGTTTCATCATCTTACAGTATTTCTTTGTAAACATTTTAGTTTTCTTTAATATTATTGATTATTGGGTATTTCTTTTTTTTATTTTTACTTTTGATCAGTTAATTGCACTTTTGTTTTGATTCTTTCTTTTTGGAGAGTTACGTTCATTTATTTTTTAAAGATTTTTTTATTTTTTTTTTTTTTTATTCAATTTTCACCCCAAACAAGGCACAGTGCCACTTTGAAGCAGGGGGCTACTATTAGGGAATTAATTAGCGGGGTCATTATGAAGGGAGAAGAGTAGAAAGATGTTTGTTAACATTACACTTGAACTTCTGCATATCATTGCAGTTGGGAAAGCAGAATCCCGGAAGGGAGTTCCAAAGACCCGCAGTTCTGGGGAAGAAACTATTGGAGTAAAAGGCTTTCTTGCACCTAGGGATCTCTATTGTAAAGGGATGAGACTTAGTAGCTTGTCGGGTTTGTCACGTCGGGGAGGTACAAGTGTTTGCAGTTCATCAGAGCATTCACCATTAAAGTATTTGTAGAACAGGCAGAGGGATGCAACATCTCGTCGATGGGACAGAGGTTGAAGCCTAGATGACAGTTCAGGACCTATCAGGTTGGCGACTCTTTTTTGAACCCTGTCCAGGAGCGAGAGACAAGCAGCAGATGCACCAGCCCAGATGTGACAACAGTACTCCATACATGGGCGAATGGTTGCCTTATAGAGGTATAGGATACTGGCAGGCGTAAGTAGTTTTCTAGCACGGTAGAGGGAGCCAACCTTCCTTGCAGCAGCCTTGGCAATGCTCTCAATGTATCTATTCCAGTTCATATTCCCTGTAAACGTTAGGCCGAGGAGTTTAAAAGAAGTACTTTCAGGCAATGTGTTCTTGGCCATTGCTATTGGTGGCAGAGAAGGTTTCTTGTAGTTATTGAAGGAAATAAGCTTAGTCTTAGCAGCATTGAATGTGACCAACCATTTTTGTCCCCATTCCACTACGGATTGGAGGTCGTCCTCTAGTGTTTCTGCCATTTCCTTGGATATGTGTTCATTTGTTTTCCCCTCATATCTGTTATAGAGAGTGGTGTCATCGGCAAATATACCCATCTCCGAAACAATATTATCAGGGAGGTCGTTTATGAATATCAGGAATAATAGAGGTCCAAGGATAGACCCCTGAGGTACTCCCGCATTTATGTCATATTATTTGGATATATGTCCGTCGAGGACAACTTTGATTTTTCTATTACTTAAGAAGGATTTAATTACATTATGAATTCTTCCAGTGATTCCATATGATCTAATTTTCCTTAGAAGACCATCGTGCCATACCCTGTCAAAAGCCTTAGATACATACTCTAATTAATAGATACCTAACACAACATTCATTTCTTTTGGCTTCCAACGTTTTTAATAAATACTGTGTTAAAAAGTTTTTAGCAGTTTATCCACAGCCACTACTTTACATGATGCACACATGATAATGTACTAAATAATATGTCTAATTTCTTTTAAACGAATCTGTTCTGGTTTTGTGCAAAGCTGGTACATGGATCCTTCTATTTAAAAATATTCCAAAGCCTATGTTTATTTATTTTTGTTAAAGAAAAGATACCAACTTGAAAAAGAAAAGGAAATCTTCAAGTTTATATCTAAGTAAAAAACAAAGAAGTAAAACAAAGAAGTAAAAAAGAAGTAAAAAAAGAAGTAAAAAAGAAAGCCAAAAAAGAAGTAAAAAAAGATGTTTCATTGGATACAAGTGTATTTTAATTTGCCAGAAGTTATTTTTTTCTATTTTAGAAATTTTTGCCAGAAGTTTTTTTTTTCTAATTTAGAAATTTTTCATTTCCAACCAAACTTTTCTGGTAATTCAAAACAAATTCAATAAAGTAAGAAAGTCAACAGAAAATATTAAATAACAAAACTTTTATTGAATTTGATTGAAATTTAAAAAAATTTAGCCACAATATTTTTAATAAATAAATTATATTTAAAATTTACAAACAAAGTGTAACATTCTATATTTCAAGATAATTAGTTTTTCAAAATGATTTTTTATGCACAAATAAATAATTTAGAATATGAAATGGATGTATTTTTTTTAGATAATTTTTTTTCTTTTTTAAAGCAATTGATTTTTAATTGTCTTCCCTTTCTCCTATAACTCTTCCAAAAAAAAAAACTCTTCTGGCGTCTGGCGAGTTAAAGTGCACCCGTGTCATAAATACAAGGCACATAATGAATTGTTTGTTACTATATTCAGCAGGAAGCGTTTTTTGTTGGTTTCTGTTAATAAAATGATATCCAATCATCAAACTTGCCATATAATAGAAGACATAAAATCATTTTTTTAAAGAATAAAAAATAAAATTCGATTATGGAACCAATGTAACAAAAGTCGTGGTCATGTTGCATAGTTATGAGATTTTATTATTTGGAAATTATAATACAATGATCCATTATTTTTGTATGTCTGACCAATAGTGTTAATGCATAAATAGGCCAAAATCGAGAAATAAGACGGAACTGCAAATAAATAATGACTTGAGAATGGATTTTTCTGTTGAGATGAAAAATATAAAAGAAATTCGGTAAGAATAAAAGAATAGTTAAGAGTATGATAATTATGTGTTTTTTTTTATACTTAACCACAATTCTTGTATTCTATCATTCTAAAATATGATCAAAAAAGGCAAAAGAGTACTTTAAGTAGTTGGTCTGGATCTAAACTATTAATTAAATTCTAAATGTTTATTTATTTATGAGTATATATATACCAATAAATCTTTCGAACGGATGCACCGAATTGAAAAATTCTTTTTTTCCCTGAAAGATGTGTCCCTAGATTGTCCTTATCTATATATTGTTCATAATGAACAACGCCGAGTCACACAAAAAGCCCGAAATAAAGGTTTTTAGGCCGTTTCATGCAATTGTCAAAAAAGTTACCTGCCAATGTCAACAGAATTTAGCACTGTCTGTATACAGTCGTGGTAACATCTTTCGGCATACAGACAGGACTTATGGCAAAATGGACAACACATCTGACTACGGATCAGAAGATTTATATATATATAGTGTGAAAATATGGTCATACCTGTATATAAAATAGTAAGAAAATATGAAATAATTCCAATGGTAGGGAAAAATAGTAAGCCTATTAAGAATAGTTTCAGTGACATGGAAGGATTGTTGGAGATTAGCATGAATGTGAAAATACCTCTGACCTCCTGTATGACTTTGAGTGTGTTAGGAGCTGCTGAGTAAGAAAAAAGCAAAAAATGTAAGAACATTTGAAAACAGGCACATGGATATCACAATACCACAATACAACAATACAACAATACCACAATACAACAATACCACAATACAACAATACCACAATGCAACAATACCACAACGCAACAATACCACAATACGACAATACCACAATGCGACAATACCACAATGCGACAATACCACAATGCGACAATACCACAATGCGACAATACCACAACGCAACAATACCACAACGCGACAAGAGTTTTTTGGGGGGGGTTTTCACCCCAAACAAGGCAAGTGCCACTTTGAAGTAGGGGGATACTATCGGGGACATAATTTGCGGGGGCATTATGAAGGAAGATTTGTTCACATTACACTTGAACTTCTGCATATCAGTACAGTTTGGAAAGCAGAATCCTGGAAGGGAGTTCCAAAATCTAGCAGTTCTAGGGAAGAAACTATTGGAGTAAAAGGCTTTCTTACACCTAGGGATCTCTACTGTAAAGGGGTGGGACTTAGTTGCTTGTCGGGTTTGTCGGGGGTAGTCACGTCAAGGAGGTACAAGCGCTTGCAGTTCGTCAGAGCATTCACCATTAAAGTATTTGTAGAACAGGCAGAGGGATGCTACATTTCGTCGATGGGACAGAGGCTGAAGCCTAGATGACAGTTCAGGTTGGCGACTCTCTTTTGAACCCTGTCCAGGAGTGAGAAACAAGCAGCAGATGCACCAGCCCAAATGTGACATCAATACTCCATACACGAGCGAATAGTGGCCTTATAGAGGTACAGGATACTTTCAAGCGTAAGTAATTTTCTAGCATGGTAGAGAGAGCCCACCTTCTTTGCAGCAGCCTTGGCAATGCTCTCATTGTATATATTCCAGTTCATGTTCCCTTTAAACATTAGGCCGAGGAGTTTAAAGGAAGTACTTTTATGCAATGTGCTTTTGGCCATTGCTATTGGTGGTATAGAAGGTTTCTTGTAGTTATTGAAGAAAATAAGCTTAGTCTTGGCAACTTTAAATGTGACCATCCATTTTTGTCCCCATTCATCTACAGATTGGAGGTCATTTGCAGAAAGTGCAGTGTAATAGAGTGACTACGAACGTCCATTTTTAATTTTCAAAACTAATTGAATCGTCTTTGCCATTTCAATAAAATGGGACTGGAAATGTGGTGTAATAAATGAATAGATTCATGAGCACGGAGGGAGAAAGAAGGTGAGAAAGCCCACGTCGTTAAATATCCTGTTAATAGAGAGAAGAGTTCATATCTGAAGGGTAGAATGAATGTCTTGTTTGAAAAAAAAAAATTTTTTTTTTTAAATGCATATAAGAGACTAGCAGGGAGACTCAATGTTGTCCAGGATTGTATGCAGATCAACTAATATCCTTTTATTGTCATCAAAATTGATGAAATTGTCCATTTCTCAATCAAATCGATTGATTGCTTGCTTCACATGCCTTCCAGCAGTAATTTAGTCCATAATACATTGCAGTCTACATTGCACTGCAGAGAATCTACTGTTGATTTTATAAAATTATTTTTATAAAATGGCTTGAATTCAAGTTTAAAATGAAGTGCTCTAAACAGAAATATTTATTTCGAACGCGCCCCTGTCTTATAAAAGAATTTATTGTTGACTTTATATGCTAGACCTTGGGCATCACATTGCCCAAAGAGGTGAAGAGTGAGAGAGATACATAATTTTATCAAAAGTTTTGAGTTGAACACCAAAAGTGAAGATGTTTTAACATACATCTCCAATGATCCATGATCAAAATACCGCTGCCACTGGCAGACAAGAAGGCAATGAAAGGTTCTTTTTCAAACTCTTATTGTGTCCAACTTTAGTTTCCAGTGAGAATTCATTTCTGAAGACGATCGTGGAATGACTTGCCTTAGTCATAGAAAATTGCTATAGTTCTATAATATATATATATATATATATATATATATATATATATATATATATATAATACTAGTTGAATAGTATATATGTGATGCCTTCAATAAGTTTCCAGAATTTTTAGTACATGTATTTAAAATTGTCGTAGATTTTGAAAATTCAGTATGTTAGTGCTGTATATTTATGAGATGGCTGACCAATTTTAATGATTTCAGGTTCAAATCAAAAGCTACAGCAGGAATTGGAATACACCCTACTAAAGCCTGATTGTCACAGCTGGTGAATTTCAAAAATGCCATCTGGACATGAGGACACTTTAGAAGAACGATGTGCAATAAAATTCTGTTTTAAACTTGGAAAAATGCCATAAAAACGTATAGAATGCTTCAGACTACTTTTGTCCCATCTTGCATGAATTGAGTGGCATAAGAGATTCAAGGAAGGCAGGGGTCTGAGAGATGATGAGTGGTGTGGGAGGAGTAAGGAAGTCAGAACACCAGATTTGATTGGCCAAATAAAAAGTTTCATGGATAAGGACTGTCGTGTGTCTAAAGAGACAATAAAGTGCACAGTTTGATGTCAGTGTGGGAACTGTACACACAATTATTTGCGAGGAGTGGAAGATTTGCGCAAAGTTTGTCCCATTGGTGCTCCATCCTTGTCACAGACTATTTGACCAAGATGGGCACCAAGATAGTCCCTCACCCTCCCTGTAGTCCAGACCTTGCTCCCTGTGCATTTTGGTTATTCCCTAAGCTCAAGGAAACCCTTAGAGGCTTTTGTTATGAGACAATTAAGGAGATGGAAGAGACTATGTCGAGGGTCATTGACATGCTCACACAAGCGGACTTTGTACTCAGCTGAAGACAAGTATATTTTAATATGTGCTATTAAAACATGGCAGTGACAACAATCTCTATCTCGATTTTGCTTGACAGATGTTTATAAAATCTCAGCAATGGCAAAGCAATCAGGATATACAGTTACAAAATGGCAAATCTATTTGGAGAATTTGAAAAACAAAACATTTTAGTCTCTTTGTTTTTAATATGTGTCTCTCTATCTCTCTCCCTCTGTCTTTTTAATTTTTGTCATTTCACCCCAAACAAGGCACAGGGCCAGTTAGTCGTGAGGGGCTACTATTTGGGTCCAGATTTGCAAGGATTTGCAAGGATATCATTTATGAAGTTGGGCAGCAAGATATATTTTCACATTACACTTGAATTTCAGCCTGTCAGTACAGTCAGGGAAGCAGGGGCCCGGGAGGGAATTCCAAAGTATCGCCGTCTGAGGGAAAAAGGTAGAAGGCTTTATGGCATTTAGGAATCTCTACAGTATAGGGGTGAGATTTTGCTGCTTGGGTTTGGCTTGTAATTGAAATACTTGTAAAACAGGCATGAGGATGCCACGGATTGGCGATGGGACAGAGGTTGGAGATTTTGTTTTTGTCTTTCTTTCTCTTTCTATCACTTTCTTTTCCTCTCGATTTGACGAGGGAAGAATTGTAATTTAGTTGAAGCTGTATTAGGCAAATCACAAATAGTTGGATTTTGAATACTGGGTCGCATCTCAGTTCAACGTTTAAGTCCTTAGAAAATTCTTAGATGATTAAATAAATTTCTATTTTTATTAGAAAATGTGTCTTATTTCATACAAGCATTCAATTCCAGCACAGCCGTCCTGTCAGTAATGGCGCTGACAGAGAACTCGAAGAGAAAACTCCACAAGTAGACAACATTTTAAAGAGGATGTGTATAATACCTGGAGAGCTAGTAGTCATACCCAGGACATAACAACCATTCCAGAAACGTCCCTGCGATACAGACATGACAACTACTCTCCATGGTAAATGATTCGGTCACAAATGTTCAGAAACAAATTTGTCCGATACAAATGGATGAAACTGAGAAGAAAAAAATTAAAATTATTTCATTTTAATTTGAAAGCTAAAATTTACTTCCATTCAGTATATTTTCAAATCAGAAGAGTTCAGAAAAAACAAGGGGAGATAATTCTATAATTTAAGACTACAACGATAAATAGACTACAACGATATAACGATAAAAAGAAGATATCTATAGAAATTCATGTTATGGTGGATGAAAAATAAACAAAGTAGAATAACATTAAGTAAATTTTTATTTATTTATTTTTTCTCTGACTTACGTTCACCCCTAACAAAGCATCTTGCCATTTGGTCGTAAGGGGCCACTATTTGGAATCAAATAAATAAATATGTAACATATAAATAAACACACCAAAATAAGTATATAACTAAATAAATAAAGTGAAATTAATAAATAAAGATAAATAAATGAATTAGGAAATATCTTTTAAATACAAAAATAAGTTTTAATTTAAAACAAAGTACAAATTAAAAACGCTAAGGAATAATGAACTGAATAAGGTGAAAATTTGTTTAAAAATTTTTTTTTAATTTAATGGTTTTTACAACAGACGTTCCATAAGTAATGTCTGACCCAATTAGAGCTTTTTATTATGTAAACAATCGCGGGCAACAACCGGTGGTTTTGATGACCCAAATTGTTTGGTTGAAGACACAAAATACAAGAATAACTTTGGGAGTAAGGAAACTGATAATACCTTAAAAAACTGAAGAGCCATTGCTTAAAACAACGAAGTATTATAAAAAGGCTGACTGGTAAGCCATTAGAGATCTCATCAGCGATGCCCCATGGGGAAATATTCTTTCTCTTCCCACTAATCGGTGTGCAAAATTCTATAGCATGCCTCACTCTCCTCAATGGTTTACTTCTACTTGTGCAACTGCCATTGCGCAAAGGCAGCATGTGTACCACAGATTTAACCGACATAAGTCCAGTAAAAATTGACAAAAGTTTATAGAAGCTAGAAATATTTTTAAGAAACAAATAGCGAAAACTAAGAGAGAAACTTCCAGAAAATGCATTGCAGCATAGAAATTAGGAACCTGTGATTTCTGGAAAATCTACAACAGTGTAGTAAATAATGGGTAATCAACGATTCCCCTACTATCAAAATATCATGAAGTTGTTTGCACGGCTGTGCTATTAAAAATTTCTCTGCTGAGGTTGTTCCAGTCTTTTCCATACTTTACAACAAACGCATATCTAAGGAAGTGGCAGAAACATTAGAGGAAGACCTCCAATCTGCAGTGGAATGGGGACAAAAATGGATGGTCACATTCAATGCTGCCAAGACTAAGCCATTCTCCTTCAATAATTACAAGAAACCTTCTCAACAACCAATAGCTAAAGATACATTACCTGAAAGTACTTCTTTAAAACTCCTCGGCTTAATGTTCACAGGGAACATGAGTTGGAAAAGATACATTGATAGTATTGCCAGGGTCACTGTGAGGAAGGTGGGCTCTCTCTACCGTGCTAGAAAGTTAATTATGCCTAAAAGTATCCGGTACCTCTACAAGGCCACCATCCACCCATGTATGGAGTATTGTCACAGTTGGGCTCGTGCATCTGCTACTAGTCCCTCGCTCCTCGACAGGGTTCAAAAGAGAGTCGCCAACCTGATAGGTCCTGAACTGTCATCTAAGCTTCAACCTCTGTCCCATCGATGAAATGTTACATCCCTCTGCCTGTTTTACAAATATTTTAAGTGTGGATGCTCTGACAAACTACTAGTCCTTGTACCCTCTCGAACATAAATACCCTAACAAATTCAACAAGTAGCCAAGTCCCACCCCTACACAGTAGAGATCCGTAGATGTAAGAAAGACTTCTACTCTAATAGTTTCTTTGCCAGAACTGCCAGACACTGGAACTCCCTTATGGGTTCATGTTTTCCCAACTGTACTGACATGCAGAAGTTCAAGTGAAATGTGAATAGAAATATTGCTGCTCGACCCCCTACACAGTATCTCTGTAACTACTGTTCCCGATGGTAGCCTTACATCAAAGTGGTACTGCTCTTTGTTTGGGCTGAAAATAGAATAAAAAAAAAAAAAAAAAAAAACATAATATTGTTTTGTGATGGAACGGTATCGAGAAACAACAATTGGATTGGTCTTGCTGACCCAAATTGTTTGGCTGGAGATGAAAAATACATGAAGGAAAAATAACTTCGAGAATGATAATAACCTTAATAATATTGTTTTTTGACGGGAACTGTTACATGGTGTCAAATAATATTGTTTTGTCTTGGATATGACCTTGGGTTCAAGGTTTTTGGGATTTCGCCTGTGTGGGAAACTTGTGTGGAAAAATTCCTCATGTTGGAAAATTACTCAATTAATATGCACAAGTGATTTACCGAATTTAGCTAAACAGGGCGAATCTAATTTTGACGTAATGAAGATGGATTGGCTGAATGAAAACCCCAGACTTCTCAAACTCCCACCGTCATCTCCCTATAAGAGGGTGCGTGGAGCGAGTTAAGTCAGTGGAATCCAGTTGAAGTTGAAAATCGAAATTGTTCACCTCTCTACCTACGCCACACCACTGGTTCATTGACCATCATATAGAGAGAGGGGAAAAGAGACAATTGATTGTTGCAAAAGGCTCTGTTTGAGTTACTGTCTAACTTGTTGCTACTTGTTGAACAAAAATTGCATATATATATATATATATATATATATATATATATATATATATATATATTTCCTTTTTGTAATTGTAAAATAACATTTTTGTATCCAGAATTTATTTGATAATTAATCTTTATAAACGAAAACCCGAAAGATTTACGTCTGGAGTCAATTATTTGTTGCGTACAGAATTGATAAACTCACAAACGACTTATTAGAGTAATTTCTTTCAGGAAACAGCAAGTAGGAGAGATGGAACTTTTGACAAATTATTATTGAACTAACCATTTAAGCCCAGATCAGACTAGGCAATGGTCCAAGGGAATATAACATTAAGAAAAAACTCACTAGAAGGCGAGTCATCGCCCTTGATTAGAACTGAACTTTATCTTAATAATGAACTAGACAAGGACATATATAATATTATTTTTTTGCATGGATATACAACTTTTGCATGATTAGTGCATGTTGCATGAACTGTGATTCTTTTGCAGGTGAACTAATAGTTGAAGAAAAAGACTGTACAAACCAATTAATGTTGCTAAGCGATGGGGGTATCGTTGATCGTTGTCACTGACTAACGAAACTACGTGGCTGATTAAGGATAGGTTAGGGCTGGGCGAGAAACGTGTGGACAGGTTGGACTCAACCATTTCATTTGGAAACTGGGGGGTGAATGTGACCCAACCACACCTGAGGGTCGAAAATTACATACGTACCAGTTGAATAACAGCTTTTTATTATGTGACCAATCTCGGGCAACAAACAATTGGTCTTGCTGACCCAAATTGTTTGGCTGGAGATAAAAAATACACAAAGGAAAAATAACTTCGAGAATGATAATAACCTTAATAATATTGTTTTTTGACAGGAACTGTTACATGGTATCGAATAGTATTGTTTTGTATTGAATACGATCTTCGGTTCAAGGTTTTTAAGATTTCGCCTGTGTGGGAAACTTGTGTGAAAAAATTCATCATGTTGGAAAATTACTCAATCAATATGCACAAGTGATTTAGCGAATTTAACCAAATATGGCGAATCCAATTTTGATATAATGAAGATGGATTGGCTGAATGAAAACCCCAGACTTCTCAAACTCCCACCGTCACCTCCCTATAAGAGGGTGGGTGGAGCGAGGTTAGTCAGTCGAATCCGGTCGAAGTTGCGAGTTGAAACTGTCCACTTCACACCCATTCACTGACCATCATATAGAGAGAGGGGGAGAGGAGACAATTAATTGTCAAAAAATGTTCCGTTTGAATTATTGTCTAAACATGGCTACTTGTTGAAAAAAGAGAAAAATAAAAGAAAAATATAGTGTATATATTTTTTCTTTTTCATGACTGCAAAATAGATTTTTTGTATCCAGAATATATTTATAAACGAAAACCCAAAGATTTACGTCTGAAGTCAATTATTTGTTACGTACGGATTTAGTGATACCAATTGAAGTAATTTGTTTCAGGAGACAGCAGGCAGGAGGGAAGAAAAGCCAACCCAGCGCCCGCGAACCACGGCTCGTGACACACGTATTCCTTGAGACTTTAAGTTGTTTGCTTTGTTTTTTTTTAATTTTATCCTTTTCTCTTTTATTTCTGTTCTTTTTTCTGCAAACCACTGATGAAGCAGGGAATACAGGAACTGCGCATTAACCCCGTCATTGTATAATCGATTAAGACCATGCTATTGAACTTTCTTAGGTGTCCAAAACCGGGACCACGTAGACTACACTTATGTACTGGATCACAACAATCTTCACCAAGTTATATTGATACTTTTGTGACCGGGACTTGACTCTTGGAAATTCTATAACTTTAGGTTTCATAACGGGGCGTCACCGTGTTATATTGGTTCTATTTGGCCAGGACGTGACTTTTGACTGGGGGAAAAATGGAGTCTTCATTGTGTTTTATTGGTGCCGAGACCAGGATACACCCTGCATTGAAAACTTTTGTCATATTTAGTGACTGCTACCGTAACGCAAGATTTAGACTTGTTGCATTTTGTTAGACGATCACCAACTTTTAGTCACACAAACTTTCGATTCGGTTGCATCTACTGAAGTAAACCAGTTTGAACCTGCTTTAGTTTGCATCAGTCACGCAAGATTTTCACTCTCGAGCTATGCTGACGGGTGAGTTAATTTTCTCTTCGACTTGAGCTATTTTTTCCTGGTCTTTAAACGTGAATAATAAGGAATTAAGAGAGAGAGAGAGAGAGAGAGAGAGAGAGAGAGAGAGAGAGAGAGAGAGAGAGAGAGTAATTAATTGAAAAGAGAGGCGATCGGTTAACACAAATTGTATTTTAAAGAGAAGAATAGTTAACAACGATTTGTTAAATTATTGGTTGACACGAACCATATTTTAAAGTGAAGAATAGTTAACAATTTGTTAAACTGCCGGTTGGCATAAACCATATTTCGAAGTGAAGAATATTTGATGGCTTTAAACTGCTAAATCATATCAGTTGTGTATTAAAGAAATGATATTGGTGTTTGTGATTGCAATTTTTAAGCTTGAATCGTATTTTTTTTTAAAAAAAGGAGGTTGAATTTGTTGCGTGTAATGTTGTTAATTAGTGATTGAATAATCTGAGAATGAGTGCTGAAACGTGAACAGAAGCTGTCGATAGTGCTTCGAGAGAGTCAGATGAATGGTTACAAGAGGTCAGTGAGAGACAGATTGTTTTGGGGGCGTATAAAGCGGTGAACAGACTAGTATCACAGTTTATCAAGTGAAAACTTAAGGAAACCCGTCGATTGTCCTGGAAGCAACTGCGGTCATCACTAGTAAAAGTGTTCCTTGGGAACAGGACCGATTTGGATGCCATTACAGGGCTGTTCAAACTCGAGCAGCAGGTTGGAGAAGAGATGGCCGAATTTGCGGCGAGAATTTCGATTTTACCAGTGTTGACCTTTCCTGACTTTGGAAAAACATTGGTGGACGGAAACATTAGGGCAGAGATTGCAAAGGGCAGTTTGCGTAAATTGCAGGAGGCCATAGACATTTACTCGGTCCCAGAGAATGTTGTGGAATGTCGGCAATGTGCCAAAAAGTCCCGAACAAGAATATTTAGTAAAATCCACATGCGCACGCTGTCAAAACTAGAAGAAAACTGGGGTAAAAAGCATTGGAACTGGAAATTCAATCTATCCTAAACGTGGTCAGTTTAGCCGCGAATCTAAGTGGTGTAATGACGAAGCAGATCGCAGACTGAGATGACATGATGCTCCATGATATCCCAAATTGCAACACTCGGAGAAACGGGACCACCCCCACACAAAGATGGGGATGTTGATACTGGAGGGTGAATGGTCGAAGGAGCAGAGAGCGAGAATTAGTAAAACCATCGACTCTGTAGATTATGATGACAACTTGTAAGCATTGAAAATGTGTAGAAATTTTATTTTCCACCTTCTGTCTTTCCTTCTCTCTCCCTCCCCTTCTTTACCTCCCCTTTTCTTGGTGTATCTTGTGCGGCTACTGCTTGTTATATCATGTGTTGAATGCGTGCCTTCCGATTGATAAAAGGAGATGTGTGCGCCATTTTGTTGAAAGTTTTGAACACGAGAAAGAAGTCAGCTTGCTATCCTGTGTCAAGAGAAAAGACGTTAAAAATCGCAAGTTTGAACAAGAGAAAAAGAAGTTGGCTTGCTATCCTGCGTCAAGAGAAAAGACGTTAAAAATCGCTAGTTTGAGCAAGAGAAAAAGAAGTCGGCCTGCTATCCCGCATCAAGAGAAAAACGTTAAAAATCGCATGTTTAAACAAGAGAAACCAGTGGTTTGGTTTCTTTTTCTTCAACCGGGATTTGTCAAGGAAGACGACACAGAATTAGTCAGAAAAGACTGTTTAAAAAATCAGTTGTAAACGAAATTACAACGATCTCTTCATCGAGGAAGGAAGAACTATTTTAAGGCCTAGAATTGGCTTTGTAAAAAAAAGAATACTAACTCCAGTGAGGCGTTAGAATTCACGTCAAAAGGAACCAAGAAATCTTCTATAGAAATATATTACACCACAGAAGATTTGGATTATTTTTTTGGATGACAGAACCAAGAGGATTGAAATTTTCTCAAATGAGAACATTTAAGTCAATAGCGCAAGGAAGGTAATTTACATACACCCTCTTTTAAAAAGATTAAGTGTTGACGTGTTTTTTTTAAGTTCTTTGACACGCAATAAGTCCTGACTACACCTATATTCTTACCCCTACTATCCCTTACAATATTATTAATGGAGTTCTTTGAGAACCGCCAGAGCGACTAATTTGGCAGACATTGTTATTAGTGAACATAAACTTTCCCTATTTACCTTTCCATTTATTAAAAGAAAATCGTTTATCGTAGTATTCTTTCATTTTTTTTCCTTCTTATTGTGCAATGGGATAACCTTCATTGGACGTCATGATAAAATTCCCATTAAATGATTAGTTCTGATTTTGAATTTGTGCTCGACGATAATTTGTAAGCATTTAAACTGCTTATTTCTGATTTTTTTGGGGGTGGGGGGGATTGTCGTGTATGTTTAGTATTCTTTTGGGTGCAAGTCTATAAAAAGGCCACAAATCTTTTTTACAATAAAAATTTGAAAAAAATCTTTATAATGTACGTACTTGTCACTGCATGAAGATGTCATATTCCAAAAATTACGTAAATCGATCAAGTATTTTTTTTATTTAAGAAAATCAAATATTATCGGACGTTTTATCGAAGCTTGACACACGCCAACTTGTTTGAGAGATAACGCCACTAACGACCCCTGGCGGAAATATGGGTCAACAAGGGCAGACCATGCGGAACATCGAATATTTTATCAATGAAGAACTTTTTTTTTTTTTGAAGAAAATCAAATTTTACGATTTTAAGGGATTTTGTCAGGCATTCTTCATTGTGGGGAGATAACCAGTGACAACTTTAATCGTTCCAGATTAGGGCTCATAACCAGTGCACTTATGTTTTCCTCAGATTTGTAATACTGGTATTGGATTCTCTGAAAATGAACCATTTGGATGTAAATGCTATGAATATGGAAGAACTATGCTATTTGCTTAGGGAGAATGCAATTTTGCTATGAATATGGAAGAACTGTGCTATTTGCTTAGGGAGAATGCAATTTTGCTATGAATATGGAAGAACTATGCTATTTGCTTAGGGAGAATGCAATTTTGCTATGAATATGGAAGAACTATGCTATTTGCTTAGGGAGAATGCAATTTTGCTATGAATATGGAAGAACTGTGCTATTTGCTTAGGGAGAATGCAATTTTGCTATGAATATGGAAGAACTATGCTATTTGCTTAGGGAGAATGCAATTTTGCTATGAATATGGAAGAACTATGCTATTTGCTTAGGGAGAATGCAATTTTGCTATGAATATGGAAGAACTATGCTATTTGCTTAGGGAGAATGCAATTTTGCTATGAATATGGAAGAACTATGCTATTTGCTTAGGGAGAATGCAATTTTGCTATGAATATGGAAGAACTATGCTATTTGCTTAGGGAGAATGCAATTTTGCTATGAATATGGAAGAACTGTGCTATTTGCTTAGGGAGAATGCAATTTTGCTATGAATATGGAAGAACTGTGCTATTTGCTTAGGGAGAATGCAATTTTGCTATGAATATGGAAGAACTATGCTATTTGCTTAGGGAGAATGCAATTTTACTATGAATATGGAAGAACTATGCTATTTGCTTAGGGAGAATGCAATTTTGCTATGAATATGGAAGAACTATGCTATTTGCTTAGGGAGAATGCAATTTTGCTATGAATATGGAAGAACTATGCTATTTGCTTAGGGAGAATGCAATTTTGCTATGAATATGGAAGAACTATGCTATTTGCTTAGAAAGAATGCAATTTTGCTATGAATATGGAAGAACTATGCTATTTGCTTAGGGAGAATGCAATTTTGCTATGAATATGGAAGAACTATGCTATTTGCTTTGGGAGAATGCAATTTTGCTATGAATATGGAAGAGCTATGCTATTTGCTTTGGGAGAATGCAATTTTGCTATGAATATGGAAGAACTATGCTATTTGCTTAGGAAGAATGCAATTTTGCTATGAATATGGAAGAACTATGCTATTTGCTTAGGGAGAATGCAATTTTGCTATGAATATGGAAGAACTATGCTATTTGCTTAGGGTGAATGCAATTTTGCTATGAATATGGAAGAACTATGCTATTTGCTTAGGGAGAATGCAATTTTGCTATGAATATGGAAGAACTATGCTATTTGCTTAGGGAGAATGCAATTTTGCTATGAATATGGAAGAACTATGCTATTTGCTTAGGGAGAATGCAATTTTGCTATGAATATGGAAGAACTATGCTATTTGCTTAGGGAGAATGCAATTTTGCTATGAATATGGAAGAACTATGCTATTTGCTTAGGGAGAATGCAATTTTGCTATGAATATGGAAGAACTATGCTATTTGCTTAGGGAGAATGCAATTTTGCTATGAATATGGAAGAACTATGCTATTTGCTTAGGGAGAATGCAATTTTGCTATGAATATGGAAGAACTATGCTATTTGCTTAGAAAGAATGCAATTTTGCTATGAATATGGAAGAACTATGCTATTTGCTTAGGGAGAATGCAATTTTGCTATGAATATGGAAGAACTATGCTATTTGCTTAGGGAGAATGCAATTTTGCTATGAATATGGAAGAACTATGCTATTTGCTTAGGGAGAATGCAATTTTGCTATGAATATGGAAGAACTATGCTATTTGCTTAGAAAGAATGCAATTTTGCTATGAATATGGAAGAACTATGCTATTTGCTTAGGGAGAATGCAATTTTGCTATGAATATGGAAGAACTATGCTATTTGCTTAGAAAGAATGCAATTTTGCTATGAATATGGAAGAACTATGCTATTTGCTTAGGGAGAATGCAATTTTGCTATGAATATGGAAGAACTGTGCTATTTGCTTAGGAAGAATGCAATTTTGCTATGAATATGGAAGAACTATGCTATTTGCTTAGGGAGAATGCAATTTTGCTATGAATATGGAAGAACTATGCTATTTGCTTAGGGAGAATGCAATTTTGCTATGAATATGGAAGAACTATGCTATTTGCTTAGGGAGAATGCAATTTTGCTATGAATATGGAAGAACTATGCTATTTGCTTAGGGAGAATGCAATTTTGCTATGAATATGGAAGAACTATGCTATTTGCTTAGGGAGAATGCAATTTTGCTATGAATATGGAAGAACTGTGCTATTTGCTTAGGGAGAATGCAATTTTGCTATGAATATGGAAGAACTGTGCTATTTGCTTAGGGAGAATGCAATTTTGCTATGAATATGGAAGAACTATGCTATTTGCTTAGGGAGAATGCAATTTTACTATGAATATGGAAGAACTATGCTATTTGCTTAGGGAGAATGCAATTTTGCTATGAATATGGAAGAACTATGCTATTTGCTTAGGGAGAATGCAATTTTGCTATGAATATGGAAGAACTATGCTATTTGCTTAGGGAGAATGCAATTTTGCTATGAATATGGAAGAACTATGCTATTTGCTTAGAAAGAATGCAATTTTGCTATGAATATGGAAGAACTATGCTATTTGCTTAGGGAGAATGCAATTTTGCTATGAATATGGAAGAACTATGCTATTTGCTTTGGGAGAATGCAATTTTGCTATGAATATGGAAGAGCTATGCTATTTGCTTTGGGAGAATGCAATTTTGCTATGAATATGGAAGAACTATGCTATTTGCTTAGGAAGAATGCAATTTTGCTATGAATATGGAAGAACTATGCTATTTGCTTAGGGAGAATGCAATTTTGCTATGAATATGGAAGAACTATGCTATTTGCTTAGGGTGAATGCAATTTTGCTATGAATATGGAAGAACTATGCTATTTGCTTAGGGAGAATGCAATTTTGCTATGAATATGGAAGAACTATGCTATTTGCTTAGGGAGAATGCAATTTTGCTATGAATATGGAAGAACTATGCTATTTGCTTAGGGAGAATGCAATTTTGCTATGAATATGGAAGAACTATGCTATTTGCTTAGGGAGAATGCAATTTTGCTATGAATATGGAAGAACTATGCTATTTGCTTAGGGAGAATGCAATTTTGCTATGAATATGGAAGAACTATGCTATTTGCTTAGGGAGAATGCAATTTTGCTATGAATATGGAAGAACTATGCTATTTGCTTAGGGAGAATGCAATTTTGCTATGAATATGGAAGAACTATGCTATTTGCTTAGAAAGAATGCAATTTTGCTATGAATATGGAAGAACTATGCTATTTGCTTAGGGAGAATGCAATTTTGCTATGAATATGGAAGAACTATGCTATTTGCTTAGGGAGAATGCAATTTTGCTATGAATATGGAAGAACTATGCTATTTGCTTAGGGAGAATGCAATTTTGCTATGAATATGGAAGAACTATGCTATTTGCTTAGAAAGAATGCAATTTTGCTATGAATATGGAAGAACTATGCTATTTGCTTAGGGAGAATGCAATTTTACTATGAATATGGAAGAACTATGCTATTTGCTTAGAAAGAATGCAATTTTGCTATGAATATGGAAGAACTATGCTATTTGCTTAGGGAGAATGCAATTTTGGCATCCGAAATTTGTCGCTGTGGAAGAAATATGACATTCAAGACAAAAAATAGACCTGATCGTTTTTGTTGGAGATGTAAGCGTTGTAAGGTACGCGTCTCTATACGTAAACATAGTTTTTTTTCAGGTTCCAAAATACCGCCGAAGGAGCTCATAAAATTTTTATATCTATGAGCTGCAAAACCGTGAAGAGAGTGCAGAATTACGACTAACCAATCTATATGTGACTAGCGTATGTTTGTCAGGGACATTTGCGTAGAACATTTAAGACATCCCCAAATACTTGGTGGCGAGGGGTGTTCTGTAGAAATTGACGAAAGTCTGTTTTCTGAAGAAAAAATCACACCGGGAGACTCACTAGAAAGTTGTGGGTGTTAATCCCAATTATAAAAAGATATATTCGACCAGGCACGACCATAGTTTCCGATTGTTGGCGGGCCTATGACAGACTTCGTGCTGAAGGATACCGCCACTTAACCGTCCACCACAGGTACCATTTTGTGGATCTAAGCACAGGCGCCATTATCAACCATGTGGAACGCATGTGGGCAGAGGCCAAAAAAATGAAACAAAAACGAGTGTGGTACCCGTAAACATATGGTCGAGTCGTACCTGGCCGAGTTCATGTGGCGGCAGAAGTTTTCCAGAAATCCACGAGAAAGTCTGTTGTAATATTGCGGAAATATATCCCCTTTAATTGCTAAATTTAACCATTTTCTATTTTTATAAACATGACCAGTGTGGAACATTTTTTCTGCGACTGAAAAGTAGTCGTTCTGTTAATTTATCATTTTGTATTTTTTTAATTCCAAAAATGTTTCATTATGTTAATTTATTGGTTTTATTTGTATTATAAAAAAAATTCGACATTTAAGAAAAAAAAAACCTTAAAATAGTCGATGGTTCAATGTTCCCTTAATAAAGTCTATTTTTTTAAATAGAAACTGTTTTTAGGAAAAGAGGTCGTTATGTTAATTTATAAAAAAAAGTGGGGTATGTACACATAGATTCGAAAAAGTTGTCAAAAAACAAGTATATAACAAGTAAATGTTATCAAAGGCAAGATAAGTTACTTTTCTATTTAACTGGATACTTTTTAGTGTTTTTATTCAATGTAACATGTTTTTTTTGTTTTTTTTTTACACAGTGATCACCACTTATCAAGGCCCGGAACTCACTCAGGTACATTACGTTAGTGTGGAGATTTGATGAAGTGTTTACTTAAGGGGGCGGTTCATTAGGAATTTGCTAACGTTGAACTTGAAGACATCCAAGTTGTAGTCCGATGGGAAGCAGGCAGGGAACAGAGTTCCACAGGCATGCAGTTCTAAGAAAGAAGCTTTGTTCAAGGAATCCACGTTTTGATTTAGGCACAGATATAGAGTGGGGGAAATTTTTCACAGTGGATTCAGCTAGACGGGTGTTTTTCGTGAAAGATTGGCGAGGGGGGACCAGAGATTGGAGTTCAGACGAGCACCTGCCATGGAAATAACGATAAAACAAGGATAGGCTCACAACGTCTCTTCTGTGGGAGAGAGGTTGCAGGGTAGAGAAAAGGGCATCCCCCACTAAGCAACGAAGTCTATTTTGTACTCTGTCAAGGCAGGATAGGCTGTTTTTAGCAGCTCCTGCCCAGATATGGCAACAGTATTCTATCCTTGGACGTACTTGGCTTTTATATAGATAGAGAATTGCATCAGTAGTGAGATATCTTCTGGAGCGGTAGAAGGATCCAACCATCTTTCCAGCGACCTTGGCAACAGACTTGATGTACGTGTTCCATTTCAGATCAAGAGTAAAGGTCAAACCCAGAAGCTTGTCAAAACACGGGGCCTCACCCAGACGAGAGCCATCCATCACAATTGATGCCAGATGGGGATCAGAGCGTTGATGATGTAAGGATAGGAGTTTGGTTTTGGATGCATTAAAGGTAACCAGCCACATCTTTCCCCACATTCATTCAGTTCGAAACACATACAGTGTTTACCGATGTATTGGAAAATTTAAAATGGCAGCAGCTTCTCAGTTTAACACGGTAAGTTTGGGAAAATGAGTTAAAAATAAAAAATATACAAAATACTGTTAAAACCTACCGAATATATGTCAGCCTATGTCACGGTAACATATTGAGCGACTTTCTAACAGTATTTTGCCTAGTTTTTTTTATTTTTATTTATAACCCCTTTTCCCAAACTTACCGTGTGAAAGAGAAAGTCGGACGCCATTTTAAATTTTCCAATATATCGGTAAATACTGTATGTTTTTTCGAGCTGAATAAACATGTTACATTAAATAAAAACACTAAAAACATATTCAGTTAGGTAGAAAAGTAACTTATCTTGCCTTTGATAACATTTATTTGTTATATATTTGTTTTTTGACAACTTTTTCGAATCTGTGTATATAGTAAAACAAACCGAAAAAGTGTTTTCAACATTTAAGAAAAAAAAAAACTAAAAATAGTTGATGGTTTGCCCTCCAACTGCAGAGATAATTTATACCGATCCTTAGAAAAAAAAAAAAAAGAAAAGAAAAGAAACCGCCGATACGGACGTTGTTCTGAAATATTTTTTATAATGCACTCAGATAAGGATATGTCTCTCATTTTTTTTTTAGATGGTTTTGTAATTGAACACTCCGCTTGAGTTGTAATTAATACGTAAATGTGCTCAGCAAGTTGTTTGGAGTTGAAACCGCCGGTATGGATGGCAATTGAATTTTATACAGCAGGCGAACAGACTGTCGTTGAGGTAATTAAAAAAAAAGATGAAAGACAGCTAACTAAAAATAGAAAGAAATACATCAATTAAGAAAGCATTCGGAAAAGTGAAACCGGTGGTACTAATAGTAGTTAAATTTTACATAACAGATAGACTTAACGAAAAAAAAGAAAGAAAACAGACTTTATGATTTTGCACCGGAAACCCAAACAAAACAAGCCGTAATGGCTGGTGTTTAGAATAGAAAAAGCAAAGAAAGAAAAAAAAAACAGCTAGCCAAAACTAAAAAGGAATTCGTCGCTTGCCGTGAGCTATGCGGGTTAGATTTCCATTTGACCACATAACAATAACTTGCAAATAGAATTATTGTTAGTGGTCCGCAACGGGGTGACCCAACATTACCCGGATTGCGATAATTTGGTTTTTAGTGAATTCTGTTTTTTGAAATCTGGTTTCTGAAGTTTTATTGATTTTTAAATTTTGTTGACTGAACATATAAGGGTGTGGTTAAACACCCTGAAGTTACGACACATATGTCCCAAGTGTCATACGCCTCAGACAGTTACAAGAGACGCTAGTAGAAATGTGCCTTACAGCAACTGGACGTTTAAAACTGGCTGTGGGTCCGGAGAAAGAAGAAAAAAACTCTGGACGTGGACTAAAGTCGTCGAAGGTAGTACCCCACTGGAAATAGTAAGCCACTATTGGATGTGCCTCACCCTCTGGACACAACTGAGAGAGAGGTTAAAAGAAGTCAGACCTATGATCTGAAGACGTGTTGATCAGACTCGAGTTGCCAAAAATGTTAAAAGGAAGATATAGAAAATGTAAATTTGAGAAAATCGCAGACTAAAAGGCAAATAAGGCAAAGGTCTTCAAATGCAAATGGCAGACCAGAAGGTAGAGATACAAATAAGGCAAAGGTCTTCAAATGCAAATGGCAGACCAGAAGGTAGAGATACAAATAAGGCAAAGGTCTTCAAATGCAAATGGCAGACCAGAAGGTAGAGATACAAATAAGGCAAAGGTCTTCAAATGCAAATGGCAGACCAGAAGGTAGAGATACAAATAAGGCAAAGGTCTTCAAATGCAAATGGCAGACCAGAAGGTAGAGATACAAATAAAGCAAAGGTCTTCAAATGCAAATGGCAGACCAGAAGGTAGAGATACAAATAAGGCAAAGGTCTTCAAATGCAAATGGCAGACCAGAAGGTAGAGATACAAATAAGGCAAAGGTCTTCAAATGCAAATGGCAGACTAGAAGGTAGAGATACAAATAAGGCAAAGGTCTTCAAATGCAAATGGCAGACTCGAAGGTAGAGATACATATAAGGCAAAGGTCTTCAAATGCAAATGGCAGACAAGAAGGTAGAGATACAAATAAGGCAAAGGTCTTCAAATGCAAATGGCAGACTAGAAGGTAGAGATACAAATAAGGCAAAGGTCTTCAAATGCAAATGGCAGACTAGAAGGTAGAGATAAAAATAAAGCAAAGGTCTTCAAATGCAAATGGCAGACTAGAAGGTAGAGATACAAATAAGGCAAAGGTCTTCAAATGCAAATGGCAGACTAGAAGGTAGAGATACAAATAAAGCAAAGGTCTTCAAATGCAAATGGCAGACTAGAAGGTAGAGATACAAATAAGGCAAAGGTCTTCAAATGCAAATGGCAGACTAGAAGGTAGAGATACAAATAAGGCAAAGGTCTTCAAATGCAAATGGCAGACTAGAAGGTAGAGATACAAATAAGGCAAAGGTCTTCAAATGCAAATGGCAGACTAGAAGGTAGAGATACAAATAAGGCAAAGGTCTTCAAATGCAAATGGCAGACTAGAAGGTAGAGATACAAATAAGGCAAAGGTCTTCAAATGCAAATGGCAGACTAGAAGGTAGGGATACAAATAAGGCAAAGGTCTTCAAATGCAAATGGCAGACTAGAAGGTAGGGATACAAATAAGGCAAAGGTCTTCAAATGCAAATGGCAGACTAGAAGGTAGAGATACAAATAAGGCAAAGGTCTTCAAATGCAAATGGCAGACTAGAAGGTAGGGATACAAATAAGGGAAAGGTCTTCAAATGCAAATGGCAGACTAGAAGGTAGAGATACAAATAAGGCAAAGGTCTTCAAATGCAGATGGCAGACCAGAAGGTAGAGATACAAATAAGGCAAAGGTCTTCAAATGCAAATGGCAGACTAGAAGGTAGAGATACAAATAAGGCAAAGGTCTTCAAATGCAAATGGCAGACTAGAAGGTAGGGATACAAATAAGGCAAAGGTCTTCAAATGCAAATGGCAGACTAGAAGGTAGAGATACAAATAAGGCAAAGGTCTTCAAATGCAAATGGCAGACTAGAAGGTAGAGATACAAATAAGGCAAAGGTCTTCAAATGCAGATGGCAGACTAGAAGGTAGAGATACAAATAAGGCAAAGGTCTTCAAATGCAAATGGCAGACTCGAAGGTAGAGATACAAATAAGGCAAAGGTCTTCAAATGCAAATGGCAGACTAGAAGGTAGGGATACAAATAAGGCAAAGGTCTTCAAATGCAAATGGCAGACTAGAAGGTAGAGATACAAATAAGGCAAAGGTCTTCAAATGCAAATGGCAGACTAGAAGGTAGGGATACAAATAAGGCAAAGGTCTTCAAATGCAAATGGCAGATCAGAAGGTAGAGATACAAATAAGGCAAAGGTCTTCTTCCAGGCGATAATAGTGGTGGGATGTTCGATAAGCATGATAATAGTTTTGATTGCGATGTTGGTAGCGGCGATATGGTCTGCGAGAAGACGGGTGAGAAGGCTTGACAGTAAAAAACACCTCAAGATTGCCTGCACTTATGGTAGCCGTCGTCAAAACTCACCTAAAGCAAAAATGACTGCAACAAGAGCAGAGGCCGACACTGCCCAAGTGGAAGAAGGTACCCTGAGCACAAAGGACCTGGAGATGAATTAGTGAAGCAAATAAAATTGACTTTGATATTTTTGATGATTTTTTTTTCATAGGAGAATGAACCAAGAGACTACCCTATATGAACGTTGACCCCCAGAAGAGCCACCGGTCTAAGATGAGACAATGAAAAAATATATATATATATATATATAATAAAGTTATAAAAGGTGAATGGTCGTCCATAAATAAGTTGATTTCATGTTTTTTCTCCCAAGAAAATGAACTTAAAGAATGAACTAGACAAGGACATATATAATATTATTTTTTTGCATGGATATACAACTTTTGCATGATTAGTGCATGTTGCATGAACTGTGATTCTTTTGCAGGTGGACTAATAGTTGAAGAAAAAGACTGTACAAACCAATTAATGTTGCTAAGCGATGGGGTATCGTTGATCGTTGTCACTGACTAACGAAACTACGTGGCTGATTAAGGATAGGTTAGGGATGGGCGAGGAACGTGTGGACAGGTTCGACTCAACCATTTCATTTGGAAACTGGGGGGTGAATGTGACCCAACCACACCTGAGGGTCGAAAATTACATACGTAACAGTTGAATAACAGCTTTTTATTATGTGACCAATCTCGGGCAACAAACAATTGGTCTTGCTGACTCAAATTGTTTGGCTGGAGATGAAAAATACACGAAGGAAAAATAACTTCGATAATGATAATAACCTTAATAATATTATTTTTTTTACAGGAACTGTTACATGGTGTCGAATAGTATTGTTTTGTCTTTAATACGATCTTCGGTTCAAGGTTTTAAGATTTCGCCTGTGTGGGAAACTTGTGTGAAAAAATTCATCATGTTGGAAAATTACTCAATCAATATGCACAAGTGATTTAGCGAATTTAACCAAATATGGCGAATCCAATTTCGATATAATTAAGATGGATTGGCTGAATGAAAACCCCAGACTTCTCAAACTCCCACCGTCATCTCCCTATAAGAGGGTGCGTGGAGCGAGGTAAGTCAGTCGAATCCGGTCGAAGTTGAGAATTGAAACTGTCCGCTTCACGCCCATTCACTGATCACCGTAATTAATTGTCGAAAAATGTTCCGTTTGAATTATTGGTTAAGCTGCTTGTTGAATAAAAGAAAAGAAAAAAAGAAAAAAAAAGGTATTGTATATATTTTTTCTTTTTCATAACTGCAAAATAACATTTTTGTATCCTGAATTTATTTAATAATTAATCTTTATGAACGAAACTCCAAAGATTTACGCCTGGAGACAATTATTTGTTGCGATCAGAATTGATGACCAACTCACAAACGAATTATTAGAGTAATTTTTTTCAGGAAACAGCAGGTAGGAGAGATGGCAAGCCAACCCAGTGCCTGTGCACCACGGCCTGCAATACGCATATTCCTGGAGATTTCAGTTGTTTGCTTTGTTTGTTTTTAAATTCTTTTTTTCTCTCTTTTATTTCTGTTCTTTTTTTTTTGTCGAGACAGGGATTACACGAATCGCACATCAACCCCGTCATCGTGTAAGTGACCGAGACCCTGCTATTTAACTTTCTTAGGTGTCCGAAACCAGGACCACCTAGAACTACACTTATGTACCGGGAACACAACCATCTTCACCAAGTTATATTGATGCTTTTGTGACCGGGACATGACTCCTGGAAATTCTATAACTTCGGGTGTTATATTGGTCCCGTTTGGCCAGGAAGTGATCTTTAACTTGGAGACACTGCAGTTATAATTTTCTTATAATGCCTCCTATTTTTATTCCGCTCGAATTGATCAGCGGGGATTGCTAATTACAATGTTATTATGATTTAACATATGCATTCATTACCTGCGAGTTTCATCTCTCTATTGCAGATATTGGCAGTGCGAGATTCTAAGAAGGTAACCCATGTCATGAACGTGCACCAGAAGCAGAGACGCTTCACTGAATTTCTCCGGCAGAAAAAATTGAACTGATCAACATTAACCGGCGCCTGTTGAATGTTTATGAAATCGAGACAGTTAATGTCGGCATAGTTAGGAGATGGCTTCGTCGATTTCAAAGTGCGGCATAGATGTGAATGACAAAGCGTGCTCTGAACCTTTATGACTGAAGCATCAAAATAGCAAAAGTGCATTGAGAATGGTGATGACTATGTAAAAAAATAAATCCTGGAGCACAAGAGGTCGCTTCAACATTTTAGTTTTTGAGTTAAAAGTAGGTGTCTTTATTTTTTAAACGACTCTTGTACTTTGAAAAAAAAATAATATATTTAGAATCAATCATCAGGTTTACATATTGAACTTCACTTTTGCCCTGAAATTCGATTCCCATAAGAATCTATCTGATGTATATAAAATAACTGTTTCATATATATATATATATATATATATATATATATATATATATATATATATATACTAGTAGAACGCTGGACGTTACCCGGTCGTAAAATAAACTTAAATATGATATTTTAATTTATGAGGATTTCGTATTTAGGGTCAAATCTCTATAGATTTTTACATTGTACCAAATATATAGTAGTGATTCTGAAAAGAAAATCGAGTTGTTTACTATCGGCTAGAATTCTAAACTTATGATCTCATAGGAATACTGGCATTTACGACCGGCATTGCCCGGGTGTTTAGAGATGTATATTTGACCCCTATTATGATCTCTTTACATTTATTGTTTTAGGCTCAAATCAAGTTATTAAGTTAGAGCCATGTCCAAGGAACCTATATCTAAAATTTCAAGTGTTTAGACCCAAAATTGTCGGAGGAGTTTGGTAGGGTTCTCAAAGGTCAAATCGTTGAACTTTGACCCCTTAACAGCCAAATTTCTGGCCGAAAACGGATTACACAGATTTTCCCAAATCTCAATACCCTGTATATAAAATTTCGAGTATGTAGACTGAAAATTGACAGAGTTATTGCGTAGGGAAATGTACACAGACAGACACATAGACAGACACTTTCACTTCAGAAAATTTTCCGATAGGTGGTTATTCTGTACAAGTCCTGGAGATGAAGAATTTTCAGTGGGTAGCTATTCTGTACAAGTCCTGGAATTTATAATTTTCCAAGCAGAGAGCAAAAAAATCCTTTAACAAATCAACCTCTGTTGATCAATCTCTCCACCCAGAACTCCTTAGAAATGAGCTTCTAATTGACTTCGTTAAAGAAAGAAAGAAAATAGAAAGAAAAGCAGCAAAATTCTACGAACAAAAAACTGCCCCCAGCAAGATAAAAAGTTATTGTCAACTCGATTACCCAACATATAAGCAACTCAACAAATCTTATAAGACACGCATATATAAGCAACTTAACAAATCTTATAAGAAACTCATATATAAGAAACTTAAATCTTATAAAACTGCTCAACTTAATACTTTAGATAATCTAAACATCGAAGCTAAAAATTTATTAAAATCAACGAAACTTCAAAATTATGCCGGAATCCTAACTCCAGCCACCCACACCCAGCCAAACTTCCATTACAACCCATCCAGTAGATTGACTTGCCCTTCTAGCTTTGACTTAGGATCAATAAATAAATATATACTTGATAGAATTATTTCATCCATAAAGAACAAAAAAAAAATACTCTGGCTCAGTTCCTTAACCTTACAGATAAGCAGAGATTGAGTTTTATAACCTCTGACATTAATAATTATCACTAGTCAATATCCCCAATCTTTCTAAACAAAGCCCTAATCTTCGCTAAAATGAACTCTGACCACACTAATCTAGAAATGGAATTAATCCTATTTAGACGACCCCTTTTACACTTTAATAATAAACTCGAGACTAGAAAGGACACCCCAAACAACTTCGACATTCTTACGAATCTTCAGACTCAGTTCAAGTCACAGGCAATCGGCTTACATTTATTGACAGAACTAAAGCATGAATTGAAGACCATCACAGAAGGATTATATAAAGATAGTGCCATTCTTATTACTAGAGCTAGATCAAGAGGATACAATAAAACCATTAAGAAATTACATGCTTTCTTTAATAACTTCGGCCTTTCCATAACCATTGATCCTGACAAGAAAAATAACTTCCTAGATGTCTCACTAGACTTAAACTCTAAATCCTATAGTCCCTACCATAAACCCAATCTAACTATATTCTATGTCCCCCAACTCAATTATAAAATCAAAAGTATCTTCGTTCTCAAATAGAATATCTAGACTTTTGGTTGATAAAAAAACCTTCGACTTTACATTTTTTAACAATGCTCGACTAAACTTAAATCGCCATATCAGAGACAATAAAGATAATTACTTCCTATCAGAATGTGAATATTATCAACACGAAAAATGGGCTACTTCCACATTGTGAACACATGAAAAAATTCAAATATAACCAGCTCGAAAACCCTTAACGATTTATCTCCTGCTTAATTTCAAAATGCATCAATTATTCATCATACCTTAACAATCAATCCCTTAGAAAACTTATGATCATAACAGAACACGCGTTGGCACGTGTGAAAATATCAGCAATAGCTGTAGGATAGCTGGCTGGCTTGTAAAGATATAGAAGCAGTAGCCGTTAAAGCACACGTGCAAATTAGGAAGTGTACACGGGCTTGTGTCACACTAAAAAGAAAAAAGTACAGCACGTGGTTGGGAAGAAGAAAAGTGCGTGTCAGAAAAGATGGACGTGTAAAGTCGAAAGCGAGTAATGGCTGGGTAAAATTGGTGTGTGGTCGAGGAGAGAAGGATGCGGGCGAGATGGACGTGTGGCCTCGTAGTGGCGACGAGAGACTTTTAAGCTGATGTAGAGATGGCGGGATCTTGTTAATCTCATGGCAAACAAAATGGATAGTATAATAATAAAAAAAAAACAAGATGCAGGCATTGTTTGGAAAATAACGGTCATAAATAAATAAATATGCTAAACCAGAAAAATAGACGAGTCGGATTTCCTATTTATTTTTGTTCCTGCGACGTTACCATGTTACAATCATCCAATGCCAATCACAATGGAAATAGCCATTGTTTCAGAATACGAATTCCATATCATTAAACTGCTTTCAAACCCATGATTAAAAAAAGCACAATTTAATTACAAGATGTTTGATTTTGCTTTTACTATGTTTTCCCCTCCCCTCACCCCACCCATTCCCTTTTGACATTGACGAAAGAATTTCACGAAACTCCTAGTCTTTAATCTATTGACTCAACATAACGGTGCACAGTTATATAAACTTCATGCTGTCTGAAGACATACATACCTTTAATATGAAAAATGGTTACACTATATCGTCGTAAAGAGTCAGGGAGGATGGAACGACTGAGCAAAAAGAGTACCATCCAATCATACACTGGAAAGATATGGAAAGTCCTGAATCTTGGGGGGGGGGGGCTTATTACCACTCAAATTCTAGAGAATGTTGTCAATCAACGGTTAAGAGCTTTTTTTTTTTTTACATGGGGGTCACCACTTATCAAGGCCCGAAGGCCACTCAGGGATAAAGGTTATTGCATGTACAGTAATCAATGAGATAGTATTATAGTAATCATTAGTATTGGGGGTTTTGATAGAGTGTCTTACTTAAGGGGGCGGTTGCAAAATGCAAAATGGTTTGCTACAGTTATCGAAAGAGTTGGACAGTGCTTGAAATCTGGAGAAACTTCTTGTCACTCAGACCCCAGGGAACACCATTTATTCTGGCTTGTGAGAAATCACTGATGATAACTCGTGTGAAAATGTGAAAAGTGAGTCAATGATAAACAACCGCAAAAATCGGTGAAAAATAGTTCCGTTCTTCAGCTGAACGAGATTCCATGATTTGCAAAACAACATGCGCTAAGATTCATGTGTGAAAATAGTGCCCGAAATGCAGGCATATTTTGGCGTGCAAAACAATGAGGGTAAATATGTCGTAAGACATGTGGCCTTTTATAGATAGGGAAACACAGTAAACACAGTTTTTCAGAAGTGCATGTGCACACACACACACACACACACACACACACACACACACACACACACACACACACACACACACACGCACACACACACACACACGCACACACACACACACACACGCACACACACACACGCGTGTATATATATAGACATGTATGTATGCTGTGTTTAAATGCAAAACGCGATAAATCCAATATGTTTCAATTGAGACATTCAACTATAAAAGATGTAAGCAAGAAATTTATTTTTTGTATATCATTTTCATGTATATACGCATATAATATTGTAATTTATTGCGTATAGATTTTTAGTATTCCTTTCAACAGTGCTCAATGCATGAGTGTAGTTTAGTAGAAAAATATAGAAATGTATTTATGGCAATTAAGCTAGGAGGCTGTCATGTTTCATTTCCGCAGGGAAGCATCAGGCTTACGGCTATATGTCTGTCTGTCGGCCTGTCTCCATATGTTCAAACTCTATCTCCTCCTAAACTAAAAATCGCAGAGCGGCGCTAAGGGCTGCAAATGATTGGAATGCTACAGTTTCGGTCTCAATTCTATCTGGTGGCACTTAAATACTTTTTTTTTTACTTTTGATACATATATATATATATATATATATATATTATTAATTTTTAATAAACATTACTATTTATTAAAATAAAATTGCATTTTTTCAAATTATTGACCCATATTATTATTATTATCATTATTATTATCATCATTATTATTATTATTATTATTATTATTATTATTATTATTATTATTATTATTATTATTATTATTATTATTTCATTTTATCTTACTCTGTTTATCAACATCAAAATAAGTAACTATTTTTCTTTATATTTTAAATATTTTCCAAATATATTTTTTAAGTAAGGCAGATATATCTTTTATGCGTCCGCCTTTAAAGCCCGTAAGTATCTTAGTTCATCCATTCATTGGCATGTTGTTAAATGTAGTTTATAAATTAATTAAACTGCATTTAACAACATTCCAATGAAGGAATGGACTAAAATACTTACGGGCTTTAAAGGCGGGCGAATAAAAGATAAATTTGCCTTACTTAAAAAAAATGTTAGTTTTATTTTTTGTGTCTTTAAACCTCCATCCACTCTTTTTGCTGGTGAGGAGACTTTGTTTTATAAAATCAAAGGATAAATTTATTGTCCAAGACGTATTGTCTGTCCCAATAAAAACATCGTTTCCGAAACGATCGTACAATTTATTGATTTGTTTGTTCTTCCTTTTGAAACCGATTTTTGATTTTTAATTTTGATTATAAATTATCAATCATTTTACTCAATTAGTCCTCCCGCGAAAGAGCAGGACACAAAATGTTTTAAATAATAATAATAATAATAATAATAATAATAATATTAATAGAATAGCAATAACAAAGACTTTCGCTGGCGAGAACTACTATTGGCCGTAACCAGTTATACATTCCTTTTGAAAAGTTTTAAAAAGTTTAATCTAAAAAAGTTATTTCAAAGTTTTTGTTTAAAAAATTCAGATTTTCTCATTATTCAGACCAGTATTACAAAGAGGTGGTTGCAAAAAGTGAGTTGTGGTGTGAGGAGAAATACAAACTGAAACAGGGAGAATATTCAGACCCGTAATAATACAAAGAGGGGGTTGCAAAAATGAGTTGTGGTGTGAGTAGAAATACAAACTGAATCAGAGAGAATATTCAGACCTGTAAACTTGAAATTTATTTATCTTCAAAGTGCACTTTTACAAATTTTACAAAGTAAGGTATAAAAATTTAATTTAAAATGAATCCAAAAATTACCTTGGATTTATTTTATGTAATTTACATTTTGTTGCAATTTAAAACATTATCTTTCATCTAGCAATCAATGATATAGATATAAAAATTTCAATGATTTTTTTTTAAGTACAACAGAATGTACATAACATAAAATAAATCCAAGGTAATTTTTTGATTAAATTTAAATCAAATTTTTATACCTTACTTTATAAAATTTATAAAAGTGCACTTTGAAGATGAATAAATTTTAAATTGAATCTTGTACCTTTATTTTTAAAGCCTATAATAAAAACATTTTGTTTAACAATTTTCATGCCTTGGATGAAATGCTTTTTTAACTTGTATATATATATATATATATATATATATATATATATATATATATATATATTGCACAATCAGACGACACTGCAGCTCGCACAAAGCATGAAAGCCAAACCGGAAGTCATGATTCGAAACCGAGTCACTTGTATTGAGACTTCCATGGTTTGCATGAGTTGCAGCGTTACCTGATTGTGGAAGTAATTATATCTCACTACACATAAAAAATCGTGTTTGTGTGTGTTTATACGTTAATGTATGTATTTGAGCGTCTGTGTTTGTGTGTATAAAGTCAGAAAAAGGTTCAAGAGGACAACCTGACTTTTTGCAAAAAATGTCATATACTTTAGCATCTGACTTACATAATAATGTCAGAATTTAGGGAAGTAACAGCAACAATTAAACGTGCATATCTTTCATTTTTTGACGAAACATGCTCGAATCGACACATGTGCATGCGTGGCTGCAATCTTGTGGTATTTTTAGCAAATGCTTTTTGTATTCTTGAAATTTTAACAAGAGATTTATTGCCCCTTTTCTTGCCAAAAATACTTGACAGTTGGCATCTGAAGTATTTGCCAGCGAAAATTCGGTGTCCTGTAGAATTCACTCTTTCTCTCTGCATCGTTTCCCTGTTTATGTATATATTCATTTACATGTTAAACACTTGTACGTGATAGCAATCATAAAATCAGTTAGGTAGATTACACACACACACACACACACACACACACACACACACACACACACACACACACACACACACACATATATATATGTATGTATGTATATTCCTATCTGTTTGTTCACAATTTAATTAATACGTACAAAAGGTACACAGTTTCACAAATTAATTTTCATCCTGAAAACAGACTTGTATACATTTTTACTCCATTTCTATATTTCCGTTTATTAAAAAAAAAAATCTGGTCCTGGATATGACATAAAACTATATCCAGTGGTGAGGCCCTACCTTGCGGGCTTTGGGGAGTGTGGAGCCACCCTTTAATTGCCATTGCTCCCAGGTCCACTCTGACCCGGAGTGGTAGTACCAGTTAGGGTCCCAACTATGGGTTAAATAGAATCCGACTTAAAAAAACAAATATACTCCATTAAAAATCGTTCCTCAAAATAACTAGATTCGGCATTAAATAACTTGAAAAAGGTTGATATGCCGTAAAGCAAAAACAACCAACCAACCAATGAAAAAAAAAATCTACATTTAATGCGTAACTTCATTTGTATAGTACATTTAAAAATATTTTTTCATAATTAGCTCGATGTTAATAATTGTTTGTTCCAAAAGAATCGTTTTAATTATTCTATTTAGAAATATTATTCAAAGTTGATTTATTTAATTTACTTTTAATTTACTTTATATTTAAATTAATTTATTTCCAACTATTTATAGTTGACGACAGTTGGCTTATTTATTTATTTAAACTATGAGAGTTATTTCGCGTTTCATTTTCATAGACCAAGATGGATGCGTCTCACGCTTCCCTAAATCCAACATCTGGTCACTTTTCGTAAAAAGTTAGACTAAACCCTTTGACCTGTAATAGGGTTCGCCGAGTATATAGGGCTAATATATATATATATATATATATATATATATATATATATATATATATATATATATAGCAAAAGTACCCGTCGTTGACTGGGTTCAAAAATAGCCTACAGAAAATGGACGCTGCTTTATGAAAGCATGATAGGTTATGAAAAGGAAGGGTTGTAAAGAGATAGCTTCGAATTTGGGGGTATCAAAACCAAAGTAAAATATGATGAAAGTAAAAATAAAATAGATAAACACCATAATTTATTATACCATACCTGTTCACACTGAAACACTTATCACAATATTCTGTGGATCTATATAAACAACCTTGTTAAACTTTGTGACATATTTCCATTCTATGGAGCGCAGGTGCGAACGAACACCCCATAATTTTATTATACTATATTTTTTCAAACTGAAACATAATTATCAAAGTATACTTACGCAGATAGATATGAAAAGTCTTTATTAAAGTTTGTGCCTATTTCCATTCTATGGAGGCCAGGCGCGAACGCAGACGTCAGAATTTTATTATACCATCCCTATTTAAGTTAAAACATACTTATCAAAGTATTCTTATGTACATCTATATCAAAAACACTTATAAACGTTTTTTTTGATTTTTTAATTTTTTATTTCCATACTTTGTGGACCATGCGCGTACGCAGACCCCACAATTTTAATGAACCACCGTTCTGCCAGATCAAATATACCCATTCCTGTGTCTCGATACATCTATCATTATATGTAATCAGTTTTTTAAAATAGTCAACCATATAGGAGCCTATTCGTGACCACACACACACACACACACACATAGACATTCAGCTATATATATATATATATATATATATATATATATATATATATATATATGTGTGTGTGTGTGTGTGTGTGTACGTATAATTACAAAGATAAATAATATTATCTTAAAATTTGAATTTATCATTATCAAACAGCTTAATATAATAGATATAGCAATTAAAGATATAGGAAAATTGATTATGAAAAATGAAATAAATTACAATATTCATTGGTCGATCAAAAATTCAAACAGGGAATTGTACAAAAGTCTTTAACCCATGAATTTTCAAAGATAGACTCTTTTCATAAGAGGATAAACGCTAGTACGCTAGTAAAACATGTATCACTGATAAATTTGAAAAAATATTAAAAATATGTAAGAAACTGTTTTGCGAACGATGCAATATAAAAAATCAAGACAATAAGCAAGTCAATCAGTTAACTGATTGAAAAGTAATCCATGAAGTCCAAATAAGAATCTGGGATGCAATTGTGAATGGATTATATTGTAGTGCAAAACACTTCGTTAAAAATTGAAATTAATGAAGTTGTAGTCAATAAGATCCACAATGAAAAGAATGCAATCCGAGGTGTGAATCGAAAAATTGGAAAAGTTAATAACTCCAATAAAATTGTACTCCCTTATGTCCGAAATGTGATTGAGATGTAATGAATTTCACAATAAATTAAAAGTCCAAAATATGAAAATATCCAAAATATGAAAATATCCAAAATATAAGGTGTTCGTAGGGAATCAATTTATAAATAAATAAATGAAATAAAATAAAATAAAATAAAAAACACGCTTCCAAAGATCAATTCAAATATAAAACAGGTTAATGAAATTTTGATGGATTTTTTGTTTACTGTAACCAAAACCAAGACTTCAAAAAACAAAACCAAGACTTCAAAAAATGAATTGATAGCAACAGAAAGTGTATTTCATTTTAAGTTACAATCTATATATCTATTTTTATTTACAAGGTGGTCACCACTTATCAAGGTCCGGAAGCCACTCAAGGATAAGGGTTACTGAGTGTACAATAATCAATAGGACAATATCGTAATAATCGTTAATATTGTAAATTTGGTAAATTGGATTATTTAAAGGGACAGATCATCAAGAATTTGTTAACGTTGGACTTGAAGACAACCACATTGTAGTCAGTTGGAAAGCAGACAAACGGAAGAGAATTCCACAGACGTGCAGTTCTAAGAAAGAAGCTTTATTCATGGAATCTACGTTTAGGGTTAGGCACAGATAAAGAGTGAGATAAATTATAGATAGTGGTTTCAGCTAGACTAGATTTTTGTAAAATTTTGGCGAGAGGGGACCATAGATTGGATTCCCGACGAGCACTTGTCATGAAAATAACGATAAAGACAGGCTCGCAACGTCTCTTCTGTGGGAAAGAGGTTGCTAGGAAGAGAAAAGGGCATCCCTTACTAGGTTACGAAGTCTATTTTGAACCCTGTCAAGATAAGTGCTTCTAGCAGCTCCTGCCCAGATGTGGCAACAGTACTCCATTCTTGGATGTACTTGGCTCTTACACAGGTAAAAAATTGCATCAGCAGTGACATATCTACTGGATCAGTAAAATGATCCCACCATTTTTCCAGCGACCTTGGCAACGGATTTGATGTGCGTGCTCCATTTCAGGTTAAAGGTCAGACCCAGAAGCTTGTAAAAATATGGTGCCTCCCCAAGACGAAAGCCATTCATTTCAGTTGATGCTAGCCGGGGATTAGAGCATTGATGATGTAAAAATAGAAGCTTAATTTTGGATGCATTCAAATTAACAAGCCACTTATTTCCCCATTTCCCCACGTACTTAAGATCAGAGGAGAGAGAATCAGAAAGAAATTGGTTGTTTACAGTCTTTGAAGCGTTGTCTTAGATAGTAGTGTCGTCAACATAAATGTCTACGAATGATCTTAGGATGTGATTTGGGAGATCACTATGTAGATTAGGAAGATTACTAAATATTGTAATTTATTCAATTTTTATTTTCATCATCAGTTTTTCTTGTTTCTTGAATTGTTTTATCTAGTATATTGAGCTTTTTATTATCGTGATGGGTTCTGAATTAAAGACAATATTTATATTTTTCTTTGTAATTATATATATATACATATATATATATATATATATATATATATATATATATATATATATATGTGTGTGTGTGTGTGTGTGTGTACATGTATGTATGTATATTTGAGTTGATGAAGACAACAGAATGGGGTTTCATCTTATATTCAAAAGCATCTTTATTTGTCATCTTCGTTAGTAGCGTGTACAAGAGAGAAATGGCTTGTTGAATGATAGAATAGTTCAGTTTATACGTGTTATAGTCAGTAGTAGAATAAAGAATTAGGCAGGTCTGTGATGCAGATAAGCTAAGCCGTCTAGTCTATGTATTCACGTGAGTAGTCCTGTAGCACATGTGTTGTGGACAAAGGATTAAAGAGTGCTGCGACGCAGATTAGATACCCGACAAGCCTATAGAAAGAGAGAAAAAGTGTTCATGTATACGTGTTGTAGTTTATGTCTCGTGGCAGGAAAGAATACGTGTGTAAAGCGCACGTGGAAGCAAGTTTTGTCGATGTTTATCGAAATAAGAGAAAGGTTCTTTTATATGTCCGTTTGTGACTGTATGTTGTATATTAGAAAATTCGTGAAGATTTTGAATTGTCCGTCCGTGACAGCTGTTTGTAAACTCGTTTTGTGTGTGTGTGTGTGTGTGTCAACACGAGGCTTGATGCTTGTGACCGTGTTCAATTTTGTTTCGTAGATTAATGACTGTATAAGCTTCACCAGTGGCACCTCCTGTTACTGTGAAAATTCAGATATTTCTGATTTTGTGAAATTTTAACAGAATGTAATAGACAATTTCACTTTCTGTAGTGTATTTTAAAGAGTTTTTGGGGGAGAGAATAATAGGAACTCAACCTTTCATTTTATCATTCTTGCTCCTTCGACTGTTTAAGTTATCTCATTTTTGGCTTAAAATTTGTTGGTATATGGATGATTACCAAATTAATATAAACCCAGTAAAATTCGGAATACTACAAATAAGACTATATATATATATATATATATATATATATATATATATATATATATATATATATATATAACTAGTTAATTTATTCAGATAAAATTAATATACGAAAGTAGAGATTTATGCGTAAACTTTAAGTATTTACTTCAAAAGTGCTTAATACGTAGGTAGAGCTAGTTAGTAATTTATAAAATATATATGGCGATTAAGCTACACTGAATATTATGCGCGAATTCTGTGGTTGTTTATCGTTTTTATATGCTCCTCTTCTATTGAGATTTTAGTTAGCCAATCAGCTTTCTAGTATCCACTGCGCCCTTCCATTCAGCCAATGGGCATGAATTTATCGGACAAAGGATCTGTTTTAAAACTAGGTTAGTGTTTTTTTTTGTTAGTTTATATATAAATATATATGTGTACATACATATATGCATATATATATATATATATATATATATATATATGAATAAAAATATTATATTTTGTTCTTTTTATTGAGCACTTAATAACCTCGTTTTAATGCACGAGTTTTCCCTCCTGAATACCTTTAACTTGGTATATACGAGGGTCATGCAATAAGTAATGCCCCTGACCCACTTCCCATAGCAGCAGAGCAACGAAACTTGGCACAGTTATTAGTCTTTCTCTACATAGGAAGCACCCAAAGTTATGCATTTCTCCCATCGATTGATGCAGCTCTGGAGCCCGTTTTTGTAGAACACCCCAGGTTGGTCCTCCAACCACGATGTGACTTCAGAAATAAAGGCTGCATTATCTGGGAAACGCTTTCCTTTGAAAAACACCTTCATGGCTGGGAAGAGGTGAAAGTCAGAGGGTGCAAGGTCAAGAGAGTAGGGAGGATGGGAGGTTATCATAACCACACGCCCATGCTTCTGATCTGGCGACATGCGAATTGTGGACCAGAGTGTTGTCCTGCAGGAAGAGGGTACCTTTGCTGATCTTGCCCAACCTCTTGATTTTGATAGTTTCTCTTAATTTCCTCAAAGCATAATAGGCTCCTGTAATTGTGGTACCCTTTGCCAGGAAATCTGTCATCACTACTCCGTCCTGGTCCCAGAAGACTGCGTGCATGACCTTGCCAGCAGAGGGATGCATCCTTGCCTTCTTTGGAGGTGGTGAGTCCAAGTGCTTCCACTGCATTGATTGGGCTTTGGTCTCTGGATCATAGTGATGGCCCCAGCTTTCATCCTGTGTAATCAGTCTTTTGAAAAACTATGACTCATCTTTTTGGCACATCTTCAAATTCATCCTCGAACACTCGACGCGTTCTTGCTTCTGGAATGGTGTGAGCAACCTGGGAATCCATCTGGCAGACACCTTATGCATATGCAAATGGTCATCAATGATAGTTTCCACAGACCCTGTACTAATCTTGACATCTTGAGCTATTTGGCGAATAGTAATGTGCCGATCTTCCAAAAGGTCATATGATGGGGCATTATCACCATAAGTTTCTTTCTTTTCATCAAAAGTCTCCTGTCGTGTGCGTCCTTTCAAATACAAAAACCGGATCACTGCTCGACATTCAACAGGCTCCATTTCACACCTCAGTTCAAACACCTGTAAAACAGAAATCACAATTAGTTCAGAGCTGTAATTTGCCACATAACCCGTAGAGATATAAATCATTGCACATTCACATGCAAAATTTCAGCTAGATCGGACAACTGGAAGTGGGTCAGGGGCATTACTTATTGCACGCCCCTCGTATATAACAAAGTTGTATTTTATTTTTAAATATATAGAAAAAAGTGTTTTTAATATGAATATCAATACACACACAGAAAAAAATTAATGCAGTATATATATATATATATATATATATATATATATATATATATATATATATATATATATATATATATATAGTAAGTTATAAAATATATATGGCGGCGATTAAGCTACACTGAATATTCCGCGTTTCATCCACTCTAGGATTCTTCAGGCTTATGCGAGAATTTTGTGGTTGCCTCGCGTTTTTACATACGCGCCTTCTATTGAGTTTTTAGTTAGTCAATCAGCTTTCTAGTATCCACCGCGCCCTTCCTAATCAGCCAATGAGCTGACACTTACAGGACAAAGGCCCATTTGACCCTCGGTTGACCTGTTCCTTTGTGTGTACTATTTAGCCTAGCTATCTAGTGTCTTGACCTGTTTTAAGTCTAGGTTAATTTTTTTATGTTAGTTTATATATATATATATATATATATATATATATATATATATATATATATATGTATGTGTGTGTGTGTGATAGTTTATGTATATGCATGTTTATTTATTTGTTTATTTTCTATTGTTTTTGTTAGTTTTAAAATTATTTTGTATCTCTCTCCTAGAGTAAATTTTATCTTGTGAACACAGTTGTTCGCTATTTCTCTCCTACAGTTTAATAGATGTTGGGGTTCTTTAAAGTATAGGATAGCAAATTTTTCATGAAGGCATAATCTACATGGATCGTCTAAGTCTCTACATGTGTTTGCTTGTCTTACTATTTTCCATTCGACTGTCGGCGAACGTCCGCTTTCCTTGAGTTCCCAGTATTTGTTTGCTAGCGTTGTTTTCATACGGTGTTTTTTATTATTGAATGTACTTTTGTGATCATATTAAGTTTTTAAATCTAAGGAAGTCATACCTACGTAATATTTCTTGTTATTCGAGTTTTCTTTCGCAAATATTGTAGCCTGGTAAACTATGCTTTTGGTTAGACATTTATTTTGAAGTGGGCAAAGTGTGCGAGATATGCAGTTGCATTTATCTTGTTCGTTATTAGTATTTTTATTTTTATTTCTAGTATGGTTGTTGTTGCCCGGAGTTGGTTTATTATTATTATTATTATTATTATTATTATTATTATTATTATTATTATTATTTCTACTAGTAACATATGTGTCTTTGGTGTTAGTTTTATTTTTGTCATGGTGTCCACTTTTTTATTGTTTATTTTGTTGTTGTTTTCATTGCTTTTATTTAATATTTTGTTATTATGCGCTTTAATTATTATCTCTAGATTTTCGCAGCAGCTGTAGGATAACTTTAGGGTATTTTCATTTAACATTTTGTGTAAGGGGTTGGTTGCAGGAAAGTGCTTTTCGATAAGATCTAGAAATTTCTTGCCAAGTTTTGTTTTTCACATTTGATTGTATGGCGCCGTATACCAGATTATATTTCTTTTTCTTCTATTTTTAATTTTATTGTAGTTATTGGTGTTTTTTTTGTTTATATTTGATATTAATATTTTTGTATCCACTATTTTTTAAGGCTGTTTCATAGATATTGGTTGACCTGTTAAATACATTTTCATCGCTTTAGTTATTGCTGAGTCTACTTACGATCGAGTTAGGCATCTGTTTTATAATTGATGGTGGGTGATTGGTCTTAGGGTTTACGTATATTGGATTCGCGTAATCTTTTAAGAAGGGTTCATATGTGTTTTTATCTAAATTTTACGTGACGTCCAGGAAGTTTGTTATTTTTATGTTAGTTAATACGTCTACTTTCAGGCCTAATTTTTCATTTCCTTGTGTATAATTTTCTTAAAGTTATCTCCCTTGATTTTGTTGGAGTCTTTTATTTTAGCTAGTCCATCATCTCTATATAGGCCGATATCCGTAGTATCAAATATGCTTGTGAGGGTATATAGAATGAATAATCCCACAAGATCTGAAACCTCTGCAGAAACCCGGACACCCATCGCCAAATCAAACGAATTTGTCATTTTAGTTTTTATCCATTGGTTATTGTTATTTATTAGAACTGATTTTCTATATTTTTTAATGATGTTGATTTCTTCCAAGGATATATCAGTGTATGCGTCGGCAAATTCTTGGGCAATGTTGAAAAGTTCTTCGGATATCGAAGGAGAGATGTCTATGATGTCGAACTGTATAAATGTACATTTATTTTTGTTTTCTATATTTTTAAACCAAAGCAGTATTTGCCCACTGGTTTAATTCTAGGTCTTGTTTGGTTTGTTTGTTTGTTTATTCTAGAAAGTACTGATTTGCTAATTCTACCTATTTCTGGTTTAGTTGGGTTTATCAAGCGGGTGCTGGGACTATTATTGAAGTCACATTTGTGGTCTTTGGGCAAAATGTATGCCTCTGTAGGTTTCAATTTGCCATATATATATATATATATATATATATATATATATATATATATATATATATATATATATATATAGTTTTTTTGGAAAAAGAAATCTAGCAGATTGCTCAATTATAAGGAGAATCCGAAAAATAAGAGCGTATTTATATTTTGTGTACAGAAAGTAGTTAGATGAAACAAGTCATTGGTACCGTCGGTTTTAAGCCCGATAATTAGGACCGTTTTTGATACCCATATGAAACTATCTTCAGCCAATAATCTCCTAATTATCGGGCTTGAAACCGACGGTACCAATGACATGTCTCATCTAACAACTTTCTGTACCAAATATAAAAAGGCGGTTTAAGCACTGTAAAAGTGGTGGATGGATGTTTGTTTAAATAGGACAGGTTATTTGCGGGCATCGCTTCCGTGGTCGAGTGGGAGAACTGCCGACTGTCAACACGACAATTCTAGGTTCAATCCTTGGCTTAGGAGAGGTGCTAGTCTAGCGACACTGATGAGTTGTGATATAACGAAACAGGACTGTATGTTGATGACTATATATATATATATATATATATATATATATATATATATATATAGAGAGAGAGAGAGAGAGAGAGAGAGAGAATTAAAACAGATTTGAGGATCGCCATTAATCTTAATCAGCTAATTTCATTTGGCTAAATCCTCATTTAACTTAAAAAAAAGCAGTTAATTAGACTGGATTATACTAGCCTTTTACTTTTCATTATCTGGTTATGTAGATTATACGTTGTGTAGAACATGGTTGTCTTTCGCCATTTTAATTAGTGACATAATTAATTTTTTGTTGTTATGGTGTTGTTTTTGTTGTTGTTATTATGTTGTTTTTGTTGTTATTGTCTTTTTTTTAAATGAATTATGACCAAGCTAATCTGCATGTATTATTTGTTATGTCGCTTTTCAGTGTCCCCCCCCCCAAACAAAACATTACACGGAATCTTTACGCTATTAACACAACTAAAAATTCTTTTATTAATACCAGTGTTTCGATGACAATTGCTGTAACATTACGTTTTTAATATTAACCCTTCGTTGTTTTTTTTTTGTATTTTTACTAAACCATGGTTTGAGTAATAAGGTCATGAACGGTCATCTAGGCTTCAACATCTGTCCCATCGACGAAATGTTGCATCCCTCTACCTGTTTTACAAGTATATTAATGCTAGATGCTCAAACGAACTACAAACCCTTGTATTCTCTCGACGTATATACTCTCGACAAACCTAACAACCATCAAAGTCCCACACTTACACTGTAGAGATTCCCAGATACCAGAAAGCCTTCTACTCTCATAGTTTCTTTCTCAGAACTACTAAAGTTTGGAATTATCTTCCGGGTCCCTGCTTCTTCGACTGTACTGACATGCAGAAGTTCAAGTAAAATGCAAACAGATATCTTACAGCTCAACTCCCTACATAGTATTCCTGCAATTTATGTTCCAAATAGTAGCCCCTAAACCAAAGTGGCACCGTGCCTTGTTTGGAAAGAAAATGCAAAAAAAAAATTGTTTGTTATTAATGACTAACCCATTTCACTTTAAATAATGTGCAGGGGGGGGGGACTATAGAATTAAATATTTGACATTTTTTTCATGTGTATATTGTTAACACAATATTAATAGCCTAACATTTTTATTCAATTATATTTTGGGGTTTAAGGGAAATCTTATAAATTTTCCTACTGTCTGTCAGTGTGTGTGTGACACGGTTTATCTCAGCCTACACGCAACCCACCCAGGCAAGTAAGGTAACGAAATAAAGCTTATGATCCAGCGGATGTTTTCGTGATATTGACATCCATGTTTGGTGTATGGAAATGCAAAAAAAAGAAAAAATGCAAAAAATGCAAAAAAAAAAAAAAATAAAAAAATAATAACGATTTACTAAACAACGTTTTATTTACTGGATATTTTTCCGGTATTCACTGGAAGTTATTATCTCCCTTAGTTAATTCGATTTACTGTGTGTGTGTGTGTTTGTGTGTGTGTGTGTGTGTGTGTGTGACGCGATTTATCTCAGCCTACAGGCAACCCACCAAAGCAAGTAAGGTACCGAAATGAAGCTTATGACCCAACGGATGTTTTAGTGATATTTATATCCATGTTTGGTGTATCGAAATGCAAAAACAATGCAAAAAAAAATGACGATTTACAAAACGTTTTATTTACTGGATATTTTTCCGGTACAAGGACTCAAGTTTGCCCAACTTGGTAAACTTGGGTTCTTGTTTCTTAAAAGATGCATAGCAAATAATTGGTAGTCGGCCTCTAACGGTTAGGGTAAATCATATGCAGCATCCCAGTTGTCTGGAGCATCGTCATATATAGCCAAAGGTGTCGATGCGGTAGTAAAAGTCTGTGCAGTTACGAATAATAATAATAATAATGATAATAATAATAATAATAATAATAATACCAAGAAGAAGAAGAAGAAGAAGAAGAAGAAGTTAAACCTGCTGCAAAATATTATTAGAGGGTCAAGGAGAATGGAAAGACAGAGAAGAGAAAGCACTAACTTCCAATGGATGAATACAGAAAGGTCTGGAATCTTCAGGAGGCTTATTCCAACCCAAATTCCAGCAAAGACCAATAGTCCTTGCCAACGAGAAATCAACAGTAAATGACTGTTGCGATAACGTAAATTCATTTGCAAAGGTTATTGAAAGAGATGGAGATTACCGGAAATCTAGGAAGACTTACAGTCACTCGGACTCCAGGGAACACTGCATGTTGTTGACAAAGAGAAATATTTGATGGTAGCCCGTATAAAAACTCCTTGTGAATAATAATAATAATAATAATAATAATAATAATAATAATAATAACAACAACAACAACAACAATAATGATAATAATGATAATTAATAATAATAATAATAATAATAATAATAATAATAATAAATTATCATTGCAGAGTTAACTTATTATTGGCTCACAAGGAGCTTTCACACAGGTCATCAAAGATTTTTCCTTGAAAATAGCCTGTGGTGTTCCCTGGAAGGTGAGTGACAACAAGTCTCTCCAGATTTCCAGTACACTCTACCTCTTTCGATAACATTTACAAATAAATTTACATTATCGCACCAGCTGTTTACCATTGATTTCTCACGGTCATTGGTCTCCACTGGAATTTGAGTGGCAATAAGCCTCCCCAAGGTCCCAGTTCTCTTCGCACTTATCCAGCGGAAGTCTGGTCAGTGTTCTCTCCTCCGTCTTTCCATCCCGCTTGACACTTTTCGGCTATTTAGTATCACTTTTTGGGGGAGAGCGCGGTGATGGGGCAATGTCAGGGGATGGGGGAAGGGATAGAGAACTTATAGATATACAGCTTAAATGTTCTTGCTTCCATGTAACGCTTCTTCATCTTCTGCCTCTGCAGCACTTTGGCCCGCTTATGTGGCCCATGTTTATTAGCCTCCACATTCAAGGGTTTTCATTAATATTTCAGCTGTTTTTATTATTGTCATTCGTTGTATCCTTTCAGCCATTCCTCTGATTCCAATTTCTGCCATTCTTTTTTCAAATCTTTCCGGAAGTGTTCCTAGTGCTCCTACTATTATAGGTATTATCCTGATTTTCTTCATCATCTAAATCCCTTTTAGTTCTCTGGCTGTGTATTTGTTCGGTTTTTCCCTTTTATTTGACATTCACCCTGTGGTCAGCTGGGACAGTAAAGTCTACGATTTGACAGGACTTTTCTTTCTTGTTAATTATTACGACATCCGGTCTTCTTGCTTGGATGGGTTTTTCTATTTATATGCACATGTCTCATAGGATTTTGTCATTATCGCTTTAAGTACTGTTGCTGGCTTGTGCTTGTATCGTTTGTCTGTGAAATGCGTGATTGCTATTTTTTGATTGGTTCTTTTATTGGTTTTCTACGTTAAGACGTTGCAATTAAGTGCACAGATGACATTTTGAGTATCTATGAGTAACATTTTTATTTGAAATAAGAACATAAGAACATCACATGGAATCGTGAAACGATATAATTATAAGATACTGCCCTCTTTTTTGTGTGTGTGGCATCATACACCGGCACAGCACCAACTAAGTGAGGAGAGTAGAGAAATCACTGGCCAGATCTCCGCTGGGTGAGTGTAAAAAGGATCGGGCTATTGGGAAGGCTTATTGCCACCCAAATTCCAGTGAAAACCAATGATGGCTGCCAAAGAGAAATCAATGTTGCGATAACGCAAATTCTTTTGCAAGGATTATCGAATGAGGTGTATAGTACAGGAAATCTGGGGAGACTTGTTGTCACTTGAACTTCAGAGAACACCATAAGTTGTCCTCAAAGACCAATCTTTGATAATGGTTAAGGGACTACCCCGTGAATAAAAAAAACCCCCCAAAAACCCCAAACAAACAAACAAACAAACAAACAAACAAACAACAACAACAACAACAACAACAACAGTAATAATAATAATAACAATAATAATAATAATAATAATAAACTAGAAAAATACATAAAGCAAAACACTGAATGGATAATTATGGCAGCGAGAGACACCGAAAAAACCCAACAAAACAGAAAACAGAGAGACAAACGACAAAACGAGAAAAGAGAAATGGGAAGAAAAACAGCCCCACAGAAGATTCATAAGAATGAAAAAAGATGAGAATAACGAAAACACCTAGACATGGATGTGAAAAGGACATATAAACTGAGAAACTGAATCTCTAATAACTACAGCACAAGATAACTCGATTAGAACCAACCATATCAAAGCAAGGATCGATAAAACACAAGAAAACAGCAAATGCAGACTATGTGGACAAAGAGACGAAACGATAAACCATATAGTAAGTGAATGCAGCAAACTGGCCCAAAAGGAATACAAAAACAGGCATGACCAAGTGGGGAGGGCGGTGCACTGGGAATTGTGTAAAGACTGCATTTTGAGCGTACAGACAAATGGTACAAGCATAAACCCGCAACAGCACTCGAAAACGAGAACCACAAAATCCTATGGGACATGGACATACAGACGGACAAACCCATTCAAGCAAGAAGACCAGATGTCGTAATGATTAACAAGAAAGAAAAATCCTGTCAAATCGTGGACTTTGCAGTCCCAGCTGACCACAGGGTGGGTATGAAAGAAAAGGAGAAACGAAGCAAATACACAGAACTAGCCAGAGAGTTAAAAGGGATTTGGATGATGAAGAAAATCAAAATAGTACCAATAATAGTAGGAGCACTAGGAACAATTCCGAAAAACTTCAAAAAAAGAATGGTAGAAATTGTAATCAGAGGTATGACTGCAAAAATACAACGACTAACGATAAAGAAAATGACTGAAATATTCAGGGAAACCCTTGAATGTGGGGAATAACACAAGACAATATAACAAAGAAGCGTTATAGGGAATGAAGAACGCCGAAGTTGCATATCAACAAGTTCTACACTACCATCATACATACCCCATTGTCTCATCACCGTCCCCCCAATAGAAAAGTGATAACAAAGAGCCGAGAAGGGTCAAGGAGGATGGAAAACCGAGGAGAGAGCGCTGGCCAGACCTCCGCTGAACTGAAGAGAACTGGGATCGTGGGGAGGCTTAGTGCCACTCAAATTCCAGCACAAACCAATGCCCACTACCAGTGAGAAATCAATGGTATGAGGTTGTTGCGATGACGCAGATTTATTTGCAAATGCTATCAAAGGAGGTGGAGAGAGCTGGACGTCTGGGGAGACTTGTTGTCACTCAGCCTCCAGAGAACACCACAGGTCTCCAAACCGATCGTTTGTTGACTTGTGTGAAAGCTCCATGTGAGCCAATAATAATAATAATAATAATAATAATAATAATAATAATAATAACTAGCGGGACTTGTGGAAATTCCACAGCAAACTCATTCATATGTAATATATTGATGTTGGCATTCTGTAGATGTTTAGTGTAAATGGATATGCTCTGATATTATTGTAGCTCTTTTGTTACAACTGCAAAAATATTTATCTATGCTAGCAGAGACACCCGACGTAGCCCGGTTGTAAAGTATGCTTAAATATGATATATTTAATTCTTGCAGATTTCCTATATATTATTATAGAGTTAATGCTATTTCGATTTTTATATATTATAAAGTTGCGATTTCAAAAAAAAAAAAATATCCATATGACTTGGGTGCATCAGCTTGAATCGAAACCTAAACCAAAACTTATGAAAAAAATACATGCATGTATATATAACCTGAGTTCCTTCAGCTTTAATCGAAACCGAAACCAAAACTCATGAAGAATTCTTGGTAAAATTATTTATAAAAAATAAATGACTTGAGTGCCATCAGCTATAATCGTCGCCAAAACCAAAACTTTGGGAGAATTCTTGGTAAAATTATTTATTACAAGAAATAGAAGTGGCATATCAATCTTTTTCGGGTTATTTAATGCCGAATACAAATATTTTGAAGAAAAAAAATTTAATAGAATATATTTGTTGTTTTCAAGTCGGTTTCTATTTAACCCATAGTTGGGACCCTAACAGGTACTACCACTCCGGGTCAGAGTGGACCTGGGAGCAATGGTAATTAAATGATGGTTCCACACACCCCAAAGCCCGCAAGCTGAGGCCTCACCACTGGATATAGTTTAAGGTCATATCCAGGACTTCATAATAAATGAACGACAGTCACACAGATGTAAACATGACACACAAAGTGTACAACACACACACAATCCTATTTTTATATATAGATAATGATAAGCAGTACTAAAGAAGTAAATCACAAAATCCTATGGGATATGGACTTACAAACAGATAAACTCACCCAAGCCAGAAGACCGGGTGTCATAATAGTTAACAAGAAGGAAGGTCCAGATCGTAGATTTCGCTGTTTCAGCAAATCACAGGGTGAATATCAAGGAGACAGAGAACCAGAGCAAATACACGAAACTGGTTAGAGAGCCGAAATGGGATATGAAAGATGAAGAAAGTCAAAGTAACCATAAATCTTGCTATTTAGAACATTTATTGGAAATTGGGTAAAATATTTTTTTAAAACAACATAGATAAGGACACTAATTTAAGGTGATCCACCGCAAAAATTGGATTAATTAAGAAAAAGATATTTATTCCAAGATGCCCGATTAGAATGGTGTCCCGGGAATAGAGATGAAGATGTTTTCAATATATGTGCTAAATAGCAATATTTATGATTATTCATAATGATTATTTTGTTAAATACATTTCATGTGAAGATATGAGCCATACATTGAAAATCCATGGATTAAGGAAAGAACTTTTAATTTATTGCATTCTTTGCTTTAAACGATAAATTTTTTGTTTAAAAATTCTATATTTTTTAATTCACAAAATTTGATTATAAATCCCACAATTCTTATTTTGCTCTTTCTTTTATATTGAGCTATTTTATTTGGCTGGGATGGTCTTTAATAAAAATATTTATCTCAATAATATTTTATAAGATTGTAAACCACAAGATTAATCTCATACTTCATATATATATATATATATATATATATATATATATATATATATATATATATATATATATAGTTGGAAGTTTTTTAACCTATATATATATATATATATATATATATATATATATATATATATATATATATATACATATATATATATACATATATATATATATAGCAAATATTAATAATTATTTTATACCTACAAACATAGCGTTTCATGCTTATCCAATCATCAGTGACAATTCCTACCGGTCAGGGGGTTCGAACCCAGCTACAAAGTCAGATTTGACTCCATTCACTAAGATTTCACCTTCGGGTCATTTACAATTCCTGCGAGAATTAAGAGAAATTTAAACACCTATGAATACCAAATACGGACACAACAGTGAAGCAGTCGAGAGGGTTCAAGCGAGTGGAAATCGCAAACATAATATAACGCTTGTTAATTGATTTTGTCTTTATTTCCCAGACAATGAACAACTTAAAGGACTCTTAAAGGGTCAGTGCTTACAAATAATATTATTTTCATGGCCCCCCCATATATATATATATATATATATATATATATATATATATATATATATATATATATATATATATATATATGTGTGTGTGTGTGTGTGTGTGTGTAATTTCTCTTTTTATATTGTCTTTCCGTAATTTAACAATTTACTCCGATAAGAATTTATTTGCATCGTTTATATTGTGTTTTTTGGGGTGATTGGGTAAAAATAGAAGGATATTTTCTTCTACTTTCTATGCAAGCGCAATATTCGTGACGTCGTTTCCACTTACGTCAGAACGAGCCGAAAGAGATGCGATCGCACTAATTGATATAATTCAGAAACATACAGGTGGGCACACGTTTCACCTGCTCTTCTCGCGATGATTAATATACCCCTTCCCCAACTGATGGTAGTTTTAAAAGCGAAATGCGCCCAGCCTCACCGCAGCCCTCGTCTCAACCGACCTATTCTACTTCTAGTTCGTTTCCGATTTCTCATAATAGCTTAATAAGGCCAGTTTTCACTTTCGGATCGAAGACCGGTTCTTTCTCTAAAGGGTCTTTAATTTGCTGCGTGTGTCGCCCCCGCGCGCACATACGCACATACGCACACACGCACATACGCACACACGCACATACGCACATACGCACATACACGTAAAAACACATAAACACCCATCATACATATGTGTATAGATTTTGCGTACAGACACACTTGCATGCATTTACATGCATACACATAAACGCACATAAACGCACGCACACGCAACCATATGCACATGCATATATACATATATCTCTACTATAGTTGTTGTATCTGGATTTGTCCGTAGATTCAGTTGAATACAAATCCATGTACGAAGATTAAGCACAATTTTTCTAGAGTTAAATTTAACAAAGAATCAATTAACTAATTATCATTTTTTTAAATACGTTTCTTGGTTCTTTTTCAAAATTCAACCTAATTAAAAAACAAAAATGCCATAATCATTTTTTTTTACTAATAATGTTACACCGGCCTTTCTAACACAAGGGAAATTACACCGGTTCTCACTCTATATAGTGCCAGTAATACCTACACCGATGGAAGAAGCGACAGTACTACCACATACTAGCTGCGTGCAAGCCAGTTATACCCGTTTACTACATTTGTATCTGTGATGTTAAATACACTTGTTTTTTAAACCAACCTCGACTTGATTTTCTTCTTTTTACTATTGTGCCACGACACAACAGATTGGTGACGACAGAATCGAAACGATATCACTGCAGACAATCACCAAAAGTGATTGCAATACAAGGATTCGCAAGATTTTTACGACAAAACACCTTCGCCATTTTAAATAGATATTTTGAGGCGCAAGGATTAACAGCAAATTAATGACTATAATAGTAATTTGGCGATGTAAAAACATCTGATGACTTGCTAGCAAAAATCTACAACGAGAGAACGCGAATAATATTGTTAATTATTAAAATAATTGAATATATCAACACTAAGTGTTTCGAAAAAAGGGGGGGGGGTTCACTTCTTTTTTTTTCAAGAAACTAGGGTTCTTTTTCACGGTAAGACTCTTTTTCTTCAAAGTTAAATGAATTGTCAAGATAAATATTATCGAAATCAACTACCAAATATCGGGTAAGTTGTCGTTATTATTTGGAAAACATCTGATATTTGAAAAAAAAACACGCTTGACTATTTATTAGTAAAACAGTCAACATCAGATTTGTCAAGGGAAAGAAAAACAGACAGTGAAAAATATATATTCGTGTAAGTCATTTTGTGAACTGTTAAATAATCAAGTCATATTTTTGCAAAACACAAAGAAGTTATAAATAAATATAAAATTGATTTTCCTTTATAAATTAGTCGACTCTTTAAAACGACGGATTTTAGTTTTTGCTACGTAAAACCACGGACAAATAAAAAAAAATGAATTTTTTTTAACAAAAAACTTGTTTATTACGAGAAATACCGCGTACAACAAATTAAATGTGCAAAAGGACTTTTTCTTAACTTTTATTCTTCAAACAAAAATTGGGGGAAAGAAAACTTGGATTGACTTTTTGCTAAGAAATAATATATTTCTTGTTTGGTATTAGTTGGGCAAACTAATGATATTAAGCAAGCCGTGGGAAAATTGATTTTTTAACATAAGTGTAAATTGTGTAGTGCGTAAATTAAATTCGTTTAGGATGGACACATAATTCAAAGAGTATTTTCTTCAATTGTTCAAATTTCAAACGGAACAAAACCTTGCTTTGCAAAATCAACAAATGCAACGACAACTTGAAAGTGAGGAGTAATTAAAAAAAAAGAGCTTTTGGAGCAACAGAATGCACAAAGAAAAATGGAAGGGAGATTTCTAAAAAACGCTGAACAAAAAGAATTGTCAACCACACGAGAAGAAAGATTTGAAGAAAGACTGTTACAACAGAAACGTTTCGAGGAAATTTTTATGAAAACACAGGAGGAACAGAGAAAAATTTTGGAAGCAACACAGTTAGCGAAAGCAAACGAGAATCATAATGCATTCTCCCAGACGGTTGAGTGAAACACTATTGAAAACTTCAATTATAACCCAGAAGACGATGAGGATATTTTTGTATCCGATTGCGGTACATGGACAGACGTTAAAAAAGTTAGGATTTTGCGAAGAAAATTGGAAAATTGGAGCATACAAAATTCGTGAATTTTATCCTCCCAAAAATGACCAGTGAGTTGAACTTCCAAGAGACAATTAATCTAAAAAAGAACTGTTTTCTACGAAAACTTCTCTTTTTCACAGGAGAAGTGTATGAATATCATTAGAAGAGTGGAAAAAGATTACACCACTTATGCAAGTAAGCATTGCGACGATTTTAAATTCGAGGAATCATCATAAGATAATTTTAAATGTTTCATTTTTGTGCAAGGACTGGTCTTAAATAAAGATTCTGAAATCAGGCGTCGTGTTTTAAATAAACTCGAAAATGAGCCGAATTTAAAACTACAAAACTTAGCGGAAGACTGTGAACGGTTTGTTGCATTGAAACAGGACAGTCGTGACATAGAGAAAAGCGAAGTGTCGCAAATTAGAAAGATCCATCAGAAGAAAAAACTGACTTAAAAAATAATTAGAGGAAAAAACATGGAAAAGATCCACCTGGATTGTGTTGGAGGTGTAGAGATAAAAATTGGTACAATGAGTGTTCCTACAAAATTTAACAATGTGACATAGGCTACCAGAAAGTACATAAGGCATCACATTGTAGGAAACAACCTTCTTAGTGACATGCAACATGGTTTCCGCTCTGCAAGATCTACAGCAAATGTGCTAACGGTTATATCACATAGGATTAGTGATTCTCTTGACAAAATTTTCCTTTCCAAGGCAATTGCTCTTGACATATCAAAGGCCTTCGATAATGTATGGCATAAGGGCCTACTTCACAAGATTTCCAGCTACGGTATTACTAGAAATGTTTTCTCAATCATTAAATCATTTCTCTCTGATATGTTCATAAGAGTAGTGGTTGATGGGCAGAAATCAGAGGCCCACAGTATTAATGCTGGAGTCCCCCAGGTGTCCATTCTTGGCCCAACTCTCTTCCTGATCTACATCAATGATCTCCCAAAACACATACTTAAATCATTCGTTGACATCTATGCTGATGACACGACCGTCTATGGCAACACATCAAAGGCCGTAAATGACAAAGTTCTCTCTAATTCTCTCTCCTCTGATCTTGAGCGCGTGGTACAATGGAGGAAGAGGTGGCTGGTCACTTTTAATGCATCCAAAACCAAGCTTCTATCTTTACATCATCAACGCTCTGATCCCCATCTGGCATCAATTGAAATGGATGGCTCTCGTCTTGGGGAAGCTCCATGTTTTGACAAGCTTCTGGGTTTGACCTTTACTCTTGATCTGAAATGGAACACGTATATCAAATCTTTTACCAGGGACGCTGGGAAAATGGTGGGATCCTTCTACCGCTCCAGAAGATCTCTCACTACTGATTCAATTTTCTATCTGTATAAAAGCCAAGTACGTCCATGGCAAGTGCTCGTCTGAGCTTTAATCTCTCGTCCACCCTTGCCAATCTTTCACGAGAAACACCCGTCTGGCTGTAACTATTGTCAATGATTTTCCCCAACTCTTCATCTGTGCCTAAATTCAGACGTAGATTCCATGAGCAGAGCTTCTTTCTCAGAAGTGCACGATTGTGGAACTCTCTTCCGTTCGCCTGTTTCCCACCTGACTACAACTTGGATGTCTTCAAATCCAACATAAACAAACTCCTGACAAACCGCCCCCTTAAGTAAGACACTCTATCAAATCTCCAATACTAATGATTACTACAATACTATCTCATTGATTACTGTACACGCATTAACCCTTATCCCTGAGTGGCCTCCGGGCCTTGATAAGTGGTGACCCCCATGTAAAAAAAACAAACAAAAAACAATTTGGTAGAAAGAAGACGTCCATTAAACCCAGAAAAATTGAAACTGAGGAACAAAATATCCGGAAATATGTACAGTGTAAAATGTTATATCCTTACTTTAAATAAGCAAGATAAATGAAAAGAGATAGCTTATTGTTATATCCTTACTTTAAATAACAATACAGCAAGAAACACGGGGTTATGGGTGAAAGACAAAGGGGTTTATTTACAAGGGAATTCATGTGACATAAGAGTCACTCGACATCTTGTCTTATTCTCTTCCTGTCTTTTTTAATGTAAACTATTCTCCCTATTCTTCTTGCCTTCTTCCCAAAAACTCTTCCCTGCCCGATAATTTTTTAAGAAAACTTTATCCCCATCATTATCCTTGATACTTTTTTTTTACTTTTTCTCTTGTGATTAACCGGTCGAACACCGAACGTACCTTCCTGACAAACATAATTTCAGCTGGGAATAATTTAGCATTTGTATTTGTATTTGGTGTTATTCTATATATTGCTAAGAATTTTTGAATGCTTTTTCTTCCGTGTCGATGTTATTATTCTTTTTTTAAAGCTCGTTTAAAAGTATCCGCAAATCTTTCCGCTAGTCCGTTTGATTGAGGGTTAAAAGTTGGTGTTGTAATGTGTTCAATGGTCAGTGCCTCACAGTAGTGCTTGAATTCTTGACCTATAAACATAGTGTCATTATCACTAACAATTGTTTTTGGAACTCCGAACCGACTAAATACCTCGTCCAGCGCTTTTATTCTGTTTGCCGCTGTATGTTGTTTGTATTTTAAAATCTTTTGGCAATTTTGACATACTACCTACGATTATTAGGTAATAATATCCATTCAAGGAGTCCTGCGTAATCTATATGGATTTGTGTCCAGGGTACATCTGTTTTAGGCCAAGGTTGCGTCCGTATGGGGGGAGATCTTGCGGCTAGTTGGTAACCTTTACATAATTCCACCATTTTCTCAATGTCCTGATCCATTCCAGGCCAGTATGTGAATCCTCTCATTAGGCCTTCATTCTGGAGATTCCAGGATGTCCCATGTAGAATTCTTTTAGGATTTTCTTTTGTAATACTTGCGGTATTACCACTCTGTCTGCGTACATCAGAGTTTCATCACACATAGAAAATGGAAACATTTTTAATCCTTTTCTATTCTTTTCGTCTTGTCCCACTTGTTTTTTTTTTATCTTATTAATATATTTATATCTGTTTTCGCTGCTTTCTTTATTTCCTCAAGTGTAACAGGAAGTTCCCTAACAGTATTTATTAATATATCTGTTAGTTCATTTTCTTCTTTTAGTGCTGCTATAAGAGTTTCTTCAAATTCAGTTTTACTGGGGATCAATCTCGACAAACCATCTGCATGTGCAATTTTACTAGATGCTAGGTGTTTCATATTAAAATCGTAATTGAGCAAAATAATACTCCATCTCTGTAATCTATTTGCCGTATGAGTAGGAATCCCTTTTTTCGAACCAAAAATCGATAGTAATGGTTTATGGTCCGTTTCCAAGACGAAAGATCTTCCATAATAAATCTGAAACTTTCTCATGGCATACACAATCGCCAAACAATCTTTTTCGATCTGATTGTACTTTCTTTCAGCGGGTAATAAAACCCTCGGGGCGTGAGAAATTGGTTTAGTAAATCCATCTTCCATTCTGTGTAGAAGCACTGCTTATAAACCTTATTCGCTCGCATCTGCCGCTACAATTAGATCCTTTTTCGGATCGTAATCTGCTAACGCTAGATCCGATAACAAACATCTTTTAATTTTTTGGAATGTTTCCTCACATTCTTTTGTCCAGAGCCATTTTTATTCTTCTTCAATAATTCATTTAATGGTGCTCCTAGTTCATGCATATTTGGGATATAAGATTTATGGTAGTTTTCGAGACCCAAGAATGACTTTAACTTCACTACATTGTCTGGTCTAAGCATCTCTGATTGCTTCTGTCCTATTTGCGTTAGGTCTTCTACCTTTCCAATCAATTATTTGTCCCAAATATTCAATCTTGTCCATACCAAAATTACATTTTTCGAGAGCCACTTTAAATCCATAGTCTTCTATTTTCTCGAATACCTTCTGAATATGGTTTTTATGTTCTTCAACATTTTTGCTTCTTATCAAAATGTCGTCTAAATAAGCCATTGCAAAATCCAAGCCTGCTAGCATGGCATCCATAATTTGTTGGAATAAATTTGGTGCTACTTTCAACCCAAATGGCAATCGTTTTAGGGAAAATAATCCTTTATGAGTATTCATTGTCAGGTATTTAGAACAATTTTCGTGGACTTTGACCTGCAAATATGCTTCTGACAAGTCAATTTTTGTGAAAGTTTTTCCTCCATTTAACTTAGAAAATATTTCCTCAGGGGTAGGGAGTGGATAGTTATGATCCTTTAAGGAATCATTCAGTCCCGTCGAAAAATCCCCACATACCCTGATTTTTTTATTTTTATTTTTCACATAAACTGTGGGTGATGCCCATTCAGAGTAGTCCACTTTTTTATTATTCCGATTTCTTTGAGTCTATTTAATTCTTTCTCGATTGTTTCTAATGCCGAATACGGAACCTTCCTTTTGGGGTTAAGCACCGGTTTCGCTTTATCTTTCAGTTCAAATTTCACTTCCGTTTTAGTGCAGAAACCCAGACCTTCAGAAAATACATTTTTAAAATCATTCTTCAAACCCTCAAAAAATCTTCCTGACAGTTTGGGACTTTCAGATCCTGTTAAATTTACTCTTTTGCAAAATGAGTTTATTGGTTTCTCCCATAAATAGAAAAGTATCATCAAATCTATACCGAATAGATTAGAATTTTTTCCAGGTATCACATACATTTTAGTTTTTAACGTCATTTCATTCAGAGTCACATTCGTATAAAATTCACCCTGAAATTTTAATCTATTTCCAGTCATTCCTCTTGCAATTTTCTTTGTATTTTGCAGCTTTAGAGAACCAATTTTCTTCCATGTTGTTTCATCAATTAAGGATATGTCACTTCCAGTATCCACAAGGCAGTTTACTTTTCGGCCATTAATTCTAACTTTAATATATTTCCTTTTTTACCATACATGGACTCTTTTTTAGAATCAATGGTCTTTATTTCAGGCTTGCAGTATTTCTCCTTTTTGCATACTGTTGACTTGTGTCCTTTACGCTCGCACTTATAGCATATTTTGCTTTTGAAGTAGCACCCTGTGAAGTGCTTTTTTCCTCCACACGTCTTACAGTATTTTTTTACATAGTGGTCACCTTGCTTTATCCTTTGTATTTTGTCAACATTTTTCTTTTCGGTACTAGTATTATCCTGTTTTAAATTGAACAGTTTCTGGCATTCCTCAGTAACTTTCTGTAAGGTTATTTCTATGTCTTGGTTCATAATGGATAATATCCTAGAACGACTCTCTTTATCCTTCGAGGATGTTAACCCTTGCACAAATATCAAGCATTTAAACATGTCCTCTTTTAGGTCTTTCAACTTAAATAGTTCGGATTGGGCATTTACTCTCCCAGAATAGGGGATAAATCTTCATCATCTTGTTTCAAAATATTTAAACACCTATAACGAGTATAAAATAAGCTATCCCGCTCCCCGAAAATGTTCGATAAAATTTCTATAGTCTCTTTAAAAGAAATATCTTCGGATTTCCTTGGGAGTATAAATTGGTATACTTGGTATTTTCATGGGAACCCAGTTTTTGCAACAGTAAAATAATTTTTTCTTCATCCGACCAGGCCTGACATCGTTCAGAAAAAATATTTTCGTATCTACGATAATATGCTGGAAACGTGAAGCCATTAATTGGTTCATGTAAAATTCCGTCAGCGAATTTGCAATTCCTTCCGGAGTGAACCGACAATCCTTCTTTCTTCTTGTTTCATTAATATTGTTTTTAATACTTCATTTTGTTTTAACTGTTCTTTTTGTAAAAATTCCATCTGGCTTTGTTGGGCCGCCAGTGCTAATTGTATGTTTTTGTAAACTCGGCTAATTGTTCCATGTTGAAGAATTTTTATTTTTTTAAACACAGTAATAAAACAAAAGGTTAACAGTACCTGCATAAAGCATTAAATAAATTCACTGAATAGTTTTTTTCTGTTTTTTTTAAACTACAAAAAATAACATTCTTTCGTAGACAAGGTTTTTGGCGGGGGTTACACACACGAAATTGACACCGCACCAACAGCATACAAGCGTTCCTTTTCCGCCGTATTTTTTCTTCTTATGAAACAAAATAAATTTGAAATGGACAACTTTCTTCGGTCCGAGAAAAATTGTTCTTTTCAATGCTTCGTGAAATGTCAATTTCTCTTTTTTAGTAGGACCGTAACAGACTGAATTAAAAAAATAATTTACTTTTTGTGTGTGTCTTAGCTTTTTTTTTCTTTCAGTAGTTGAATTTTTCCGTGCAGTATTTTTTCGTTGTTCAATATCTTTTTGGCTTAAAGTTTCCTTTTTGTGAATTCGGACCCTGTCGCCATTTGTTATATCCTTACTTTAAATAAGAATACAGCAAGAAACACGGGGTTATGGGTGAAAGACAAACGGGTTTACTTACAAGGGAATACATGTGACACAAGAGTTACTGGACATATTTTCTTATTCTCTTCTTGTCTTTTTTCCTTCTGCCTCAGTCACGTGAGAGGGTCAATATATCTATAGTTCATTTCATCTATGAAGGGATGTTAGGTTATTCCATTACATCACATGAAGGGATGTTAGGTTATTCCATTACATCAAATGTTTAAAAAGAAAGTAAGAATACAGCTTGATAGTGAGTTTGACATTTCCATCATTAATGTACAGACATGGAAGAAGCTTGTGAGACCCACCTTCGAATGAAAATTAATGACGAATATTTATTTTCAAAAAATCGAAAAAGCAAAAATAATTGTCATGCGGAAATCAAATAACCTCTTTGGAACTGATCTGTTCGAAAAGTTTAGACTATGAGATCTGTCTTTAAGCTCTTTTTGCCAAAAGGTTGAAGATTCTAATGTGGAGACAGAAAAACCTAAGAGGGAGTTAAAAGAGAATTTCTCAGACGTATTTTCAGGCGGTATTGGAAGGTGTACAAAGGCGGTAGCGAAATTTGAAGTCAAAGCAAATGAACAGCCAGTGTTCAGAAAGAAAAGAAATAGAACAAATAGACGGTGAATTAGAAAGACTCGAAAACATGGGTGTCATTGAAAAAATTTGTCACAGTGAGTGGGCTACACCAACAATTTACATCAAAAAGAAGAGCAAGGAGATTCAGGTTTCTGCTGACTTCTCCACGGGCTTAAACAATGCATTAAAAGATCGCCATTATCCTCTTCCGAGCCCTGAAGAAATATTTGCAAAACTGAGTGGAGGGAAATATTTTTCTAAAATCGACCTCAGTGACGCATATTTACAAGTTCCAATCGATGAGGAGTGTTCCATGCTGCTATGTATCAATACCGATAAGAGATTGTACAAGTTTAACAGAGTTTCTTTTGGAATAAAAGTCGCCCCTGCTATTCTTCCAGCAAATTATCGACATTATGCTAAATGGGTTAGATTTTGCAGTAGCAAAGAACAACATAAGGCTCATGTAAACCAAGTATTCAAAAGGATCCAGGATTATGGATTTAAACTAAAACAGTAAAAATGTACGTTTTTCATGAAAAAATAAAATACTTGGGCAAATCATCGATAAACATGGAAGAAGGCCGGATCCAGATAGATCGAGTGCTCTAGAAAATAGGTTTGTCGAATTACGACAATGTATTCGTGCCAAATATGCATACACTAAGATCACCCTTAAATAAACTCTTAAGGAAGGACCAAAAAATGGGCCTGGATGCAAGAGTGCGGAGAAGCATTTCAGGAAATGAAAGATATATTAACGTTTGACTTGTTTCTGGCACATTATAATCCCAAGCGTGATATTATAATTGCAAGCGATGCCAGCCCCTAAGGCATGGGAATATGCATAGTACACAAAATGGATGATGGAAAAGTGAAACCCATAGCCCATGCATCCCAGACACTTCTACCAGCAATTTGAGAAAGAGGCGCTAAGCATTACATTCGCGATAAAGAAACGATTTTCGGACCGAAAAAGGGACGACTACATAATACGGCGAATAGACTCCAAAGATGGGGTACCATTCTTTTGAACTACGATTTTCAAATGGAGTATGTACCATCTAAAAACTTGGTCATGCAGACGGTTTATCAAGGTTAATACCTGAGCAGACAACCATTATATGATATGGTAATACTTTATGTGACACGATGAGAGAATTTCTAGTGACGCTTGATGAGATTAAGAGTTAAGTATAGATGGACGAATTTATTATAAGCACGAAAGAAAAAATCAGCAGTAACCAACTGGATGAGGTAATCTATTCAAATTGCGTTATGTCATGTGTTATGTGTCAATGTCCTGTTATATAGCGACAGGGTTGTAATTCCTACGACATTACAGAAAAGAATGCTCAAGGAATTCCCTGTAGGTCATCCAGGCATAACAAGAATGAAAAACCTTATGCGCTCTTTCGTTTTCTGGCCTAACATGGATAAGGATATAGAAGAAAAAGTCAGGGAGTGTAGAGGATGAGCATTAGCTATGAAAACTCTTCCAACTCAATTCGGATCGTGGGCAAAACCGGATCGAGAATTCATTTACGCTTTACGGGACTGCTAGATGATTTCTACTATCTTATTGTTGTAGACAGCTTATCTAAGTGGCCGGAAGTACTAAAATGCAAGAACCACACATCCGAAGTAACTATCAACTTCCTGTATGAACTATTCGCTAGGTTTGGAGACAATGAAACGTAATTTAAACATTTTTGCAAAAATCATCTAATCAAGCATTCCACCAAGTAGTAATCGACAAGCAGATTCGTCGATACATTCAAAAGAGCTCTGAAATAAGTGGATCACCGACGGATCAGTCAATCCAACAGTTTTACAAGTTTACAGAGTCACTGCGAATACAAACACCGACACATCGAAGACACCTGCGAAGGTTAGATAGATTTTCCACAAGTTGTTACCAAACCAGAATGGGCCAAACCTGAAAAAATCGATAAAAAAATGGTATAAATTTGGTGAAAGAGTCTTCTACAAGATTCACAGAAATAATAGGACTTTCTAGGAGTCCGGCATTGTTGACAAACAAATAGGCAACATTGTCTATATGATTTCGTGCACAAACGGCACACTAACCAAATCCGGAAAAGATACTCGAACAGTGAGGTGACCAGATCGCCTGAAAAGGACATCATGGACACAGTGTTTGATACTTTTCAGCTGCCCATACCATACCTGAGAATAGGAGGTCAAAAAGAAAACGGAAATCAACTGAGTTGATTAGGGTGAACCCAAAACAAAAACGTTATTAATCCCCAAAGAGGATATTTTCAAAGGGGGGGGGGGTTATGCCGGCCTTTCTAACACAAGGGAAATTACATCAGTTCTCACTATATATAGTGCCAGTAATACCTACACCGATGGAAGAGGCGACAGTATTACCACCTTTGTACCTGTGATGTTAAATACACTTGTTTCTTTCTTTTTACTATTGTGCCACGACACAACAAATAAAATCACATTTTATGAAAAAATGAGGATGGTATGCCTGGTTCCTTTTTTTTATTACCTTTTTTCAATTACTATTTCACCCTAAACAAGGCAAAGAGCCACTTGGGTGTAGATGGCTACTATTTGGGACATAATTTACAGGGATACTATGTAGGGAGTTGAGCAGCAAGATGTCTGTTTACATTACATTTGAACTTCTGCACAGTAAGGGAAGCAGGAATCGAGGAGATAATTCAAAAGTCTAGCAGTTCAAGGGAAGAAGCTATTACAGTAAAAGGATTTTCGGCATATAGAGATCGCTACTGTGTAGGGGCGGGATTTTGTTGCTTGTCGGGTTGGTCGGAGGTATTTACGTTGAGGAGGTACAAGGGCTTAGAGTTCGTCGGAGCACCTTCCATTAAAATACTTGTAAAACAGGGACAGGGATGCAACATTTCGTAGATGGGACAGGGATTAGAGTTTGGTTGACGGATTTTTTTTTTGAATCATGCCTAAGAAAGAAAGACTAGTTACAGATGCACCAGCCCAAGTGTGACAACAATACTCCATGCATTGGCGAATGGATGCTCTCAGGTGTAACCGTCCGACACCGTAGAGAGAGCCTACCTTCGCAGCAGCAGCCTTGGCAATGCCTTCAATGCATCTGTTCCAATTCATGTTCCCTGTGAACGTTAAGTTGAGATGTTTGAACGGAGTACTTTAAGGTAATATATCATTAGCCATAGCTATTTGTGGTTGATAAGGTTGTAATTATTAAAGGAAAGAAGTTTAGTCTTAGCAGCATTGAATGTTACCATCCATTTATGTCCACTCTCAGACTGTAGGTTTTCCTCTAGGGTTTTAACCATTTCCTTAGATATGTGCATTAGTTTTCCCTCTTACTTGTTATAGAGCCTGGTGTCATCAGCAAATATACCCATCTCGGAGACAATTTTATCAAGGAAATCATTTACGAATAAGAGGGATAGAAAACGTCCAAGAATCGCCTTCTAAGGCACACCTGCATTTATATTACGTCGTTTTGTAGGCAATGGGCAGTTGCAATCTGGAGGTATCTGGCATCTGTTCAGATACTGAACTAATACGTACAAGGCGTGTTTGAATTTATTCCCACTTTATTTATGTCGTTATATTCATTTATAAATGAATTATTTCAACAAGTTCATAAAGGATTAACCTATTATTTTTTATTTTCCTAAAAATTATCGAGAAAATCTTCTAAGTACAAAACTTTAATAGCTTTATTTAAAAATAAATTTATCAATATGTAAAGCCAACAAATAGAAAACGCTTTGTGGATAAATGGATCTATGGTAACACATCAACGGCCGTAAATGGTCAAGTTCTCTCTGATTCTCTCTCCTCTGATCTTGAGCGAGTGGTATAATGGGGGAAGAGATGGCTGGTTACTTATAATGTATCTAAAACCAAACTACTATCTTTACATCATCAACGCTCTGATCCCCATCTGATATCAATTGAAATGGATGGCTCTTGTCTTGGAGAAGCTTCATGTTTTGACAAGCTTCTGGGCTTGACCTTTACTCCTGATCTGAAATGGAACATATACATCAAATCTGTAGCCAAGGTCGCTGGAAGAATAGTGGGATCTTTCTACCGCTCCAGTAGATATCTCACTCCCGGTGCAATTCTCTATCATTATAAAAGCCAAGTTCGTCCAAAGATGGAGTATTGTTGCCACATCTGGACAGGGGCTGCTAAAAACAGCTTATCTTGCCTTGACAGAGTACAAAATATATTTCGTAGCTTAGTAGGGGATGTACTTTTCTCTCCCCTGCAACCTCTTTCCACAGAAGGGACGTTGCGAGCCTGTTTTATAGTTATTTCCACGGCAAGTGCTTGTCTAAGCTCCAATCTCTGGTCCCTCCTCGCCAATCTTTCACTCGTCTAACTGAAACCACTGTCAATAATTTTCCCCACTCTTTATCTGTGCCTAAATCAAAACGTAGATTCCATGAACAAAGCTTCTTTCTTAGAACTGCACGCCCGTGGAACTCTTTTCCGTTTGTCTGTTTCCCAGCTGACTAAAACTTGGTTGTCTTCAAGTCCAACATAAACAAATTCTTGATGAACCGCCCCTTAAGTAATCCAATCTACCAAATTTCCATTACTAACGACTACTATATTATCCCGTTGATTACTGTACATCCAATAACCCTTATCCTTGAGTGGCCTCAGGGCCTTGATAAGCGGTGAAAAAAAGCCCCATATCTCTAGCCCTCCCTTAGTTGTTATAAAGTCCTCATCTACGTTGGCCGATGTTTCTGATAAAGGGGGAAGTAAACGCTGTCAACAGTTTTGTGTGAGGAGTAACTGAAGATTATCCGAGTAATTCTCTATTTCTTTGCTTATTTGATGAACTGTATATATACACTTATAAATATATATACTCATACACACGTATCGACTCAACACTATAGATACGATAAAACTGCTAGAGGTAAATGTTCTACCTGGGTTGACGTCATCCGCCTGATAATTAAGGACCCGAACCTTCGAGGCCGTCTTATCAGCAAGCTTATAAAACCGGAGCTGATGTGTCACCAGTTGGTTGATGGTGTCTGGACCATGCAGTACTTTCTAGTGGGGCATCTTGATGTCATATTTGTGGGAACTGCTACGGCTGTTCTTATTTTCAATTTTATACAAAAAAAAATTTCTCTTCTTTTTCTTATGTTCTCTCTGCTCTTAACAAGTCTGCTAACCCCTTCCACAAATTTTCCAACCTCAGCATGAAAAGTTTCACTAAACAGCATAAATGTAAACCCAGAACCTTAACTCCCAACGAGAATCTTCACTACCAGGTATCCTTCTCAAATATCAGTCGTCTGCGTTCCAACCTTCCAGAGGTTGATTTCCGATTCCGGGAGAACAATTCCGGTCTGTTGATCTGTGCGAAACTGGCATTGAGCCGTTTGTTTCTCTTATGTATGTTTTAAGTTACAATGTGAGATGGTTAAAATGGCGGTGTTTTTTTAAATTTTATTTATTTATTTATTTTACCTCCGTTTGTAACGTGCGCCTCCCAATCATGGAATCCCTACGTATTCGCAATAAGGCTCAATATGAGGGGAAGACACGCTTAAGTGCTTTTTACGATTTTAAACGATTTTAATCGACTTTTCTCAATAAATTCATTAAACACATTCTTTTTTATTCATCATTCGCTTGGAGACGACTCATGGAAGTCGAAAACGTTGGTGACTTTGACAAATTTCTTTTTATACTCAAACAGAATGTTCGAACTGAAAGCACTTGTGCCCCTCGACATCAATATTTCCGAGTAACTAAGAAACACAAAAATCCTTAGATGACAGAAAACTTAGCACCGTTCTGTCACCGCTGAGATCTCCTGATCACTCAGGTGTCTCAATAAAGAACCAAAACAAAGTGAAACAAGACATGTTGAAAATCATAACTTACTTGACTGGCATGTGTGTGTGCTTCACAGGGTCGGCCAAGTAACAAAAAACAAGGAAAGAAAGACTAAAATGGCGACTCCCAAACAGGTATGAATCAATCAGGGGGCGAGTTTGAAGAAGGTGTGCTACGTACGTAGTCGTGTGTAAGTCAACTTGAATGAGTGTCGAGTTTTGAAGTTGAAAGTTTTGATAACAGTGTCATGTTGTGAGGTTGGGAGATTTGACAACAGTATTTCAATGTTAAAGTAAAAACTATATATATGCAGGGTGGCCCATAAGTCATTTTACAGTTTAAAAATAGAACGACTTTTTCTTAAATGACCGTATTTAATTCTTTTTATTACACAGGTTAGAATGTGAAAATTTGTTCTGACTTAATTTCGAAAAATAATGTTTCTTAAGTAGTCTCTATTCTCGGCTCCGCAAAGTCGAACTATTTATAAGCTACTCTCCACGACAGTTCTTAATACCAGAGGTTGCAAGGAAGCAATTTTCTGTCGTATGTTTGCCCTAAATTCTTGGATGGTTCGAGGCTCATTTGCATATACTTTATCTTTAAGATATCCCCAAAGCTAAAAGTCTGGTGCTGTTAAATCAAGTGAACGTGGAGACCATTCAAAGTCGGAATTCGAGAGATTTGTTCGATCCCAAAACATCACAGTTAACAACTGCATTGTTGCTCTATCGTGTTGCCATCAATACCCTGGCATGTTTGCTGTGGTTGAACAAATTTCACTAGTATATCTCTATATCTTTCAACAGTTACAGTCACAGCATTTTTATTCGCATTTTTAAAGAAGGGCCCAATCATCCTTTCTGAGGTGTAAAGATTGCAATAATTGAACCATGTAAGGGTACATGTACAAGTCTCTTTGAATGCGCTGTAGCGAACTCCGTGAGATGGCAAGTTCTTGACAACCCTTCGAGTGAATGTTCTCTTCAATGCTACGCCTCAAATGTCCAGTATTTTCAAGTATACGTTCTGAGCGTCTAGACTTATCATTTACAGAACTCTTCTCTTCGAAACGCGTCACTAACTTTATTATTGCAGGCCTACAAGGATGATGCCGAACATTGAAATGGCGCATGTAAGATCTTTGCGTTACAAGAATTGACCGTCCATTTTCAAAGTAAAATTCAATTATCCTCACTCGTTGTTCTATTTGTAAACTCATCCATACCAAAAATTTCAAAAGATTCTTTTTTATAATTCTGAAAAGAGAAATTTAAATATATTAATAGAAAAAAAGTTATTTAATCTTTTAACATGTAAAGTAACTTATACGCCAACCTGTATATATTTATACGCAATACATTTTATTTTATGATAATATATGTATATCTACATGAAATTTTCGGCCACCGATTCCGTAGTCAAGGGGTAGGACTGCCGACTGTCATCACGACGGTTCTAGGTTCGATCCTCGGCTTGGGAGAGGTGTTAGTCTAGCGGCACTGATGAGTTGTGAAACAACGAAACAGGTCTGTATGTCGATGACTAAAATATATTTTATAAAGCTCCCCTCTTTGGTAGAGCACTGTCGTAAATTATCTTACTCGCTACTTAATTTAGCTGAAATAATGCGAAGCTCGCGATTTGTTTACAAACAAACGTTTGAGCCCTCTACGAGTAGCGGACGGATGTTTATTTAAATAATCGTTCGGACAGGTTAATTTCGGCCACCGATTCCGTAGTCAAGGGGTAGGACTGCCGACTGTCATCACGACGGTTCTAGGTTCGATCCTCGGCTTGGGAGAGGTGTTAGTCTAGCGGCACTGATGAGTTGTGAAACAACGAAACAGGTCTGTATGTCGATGACTAAAATATATTTTATAAAGCTCCCCTCTTTGGTAGAGCACTGTCGTAAATTATCTTACTCGCTACTTAATTTAGCTGAAATAATGCGAAGCTCGCGATTTGTTTACAAACAAACGTTTGAGCCCTCTACGAGTAGCGGACGGATGTTTATTTAAATAATCGTTCGGACAGGTTAATTTCGGCCACCGATTCCGTAGTCAAGGGGTAGGACTGCCGACTGTCATCACGACGGTTCTAGGTTCGATCCTCGGCTTGGGAGAGGTGTTAGTCTAGCGGCACTGATGAGTTGTGAAACAACGAAACAGGTCTGTATGTCGATGACTAAAATATATTTTATAAAGCTCCCCTCTTTGGTAGAGCACTGTCGTAAATTATCTTACTCGCTACTTAATTTAGCTGAAATAATGCGAAGCTCGCGATTTGTTTACAAACAAACGTTTGAGCCCTCTACGAGTAGCGGACGGATGTTTATTTAAATAATCGTTCGGACAGGTTAATTTCGGCCACCGATTCCGTAGTCAAGGGGTAGGACTGCCGACTGTCATCACGACGGTTCTAGGTTCGATCCTCGGCTTGGGAGAGGTGTTAGTCTAGCGGCACTGATGAGTTGTGAAACAACGAAACAGGTCTGTATGTCGATGACTAAAATATATTTTATAAAGCTCCCCTCTTTGGTAGAGCACTGTCGTAAATTATCTTACTCGCTACTTAATTTAGCTGAAATAATGCGAAGCTCGCGATTTGTTTACAAACAAACGTTTGAGCCCTCTACGAGTAGCGGACGGATGTTTATTTAAATAATCGTTCGGACAGGTTAATTTCGGCCACCGATTCCGTAGTCAAGGGGTAGGACTGCCGACTGTCATCACGACGGTTCTAGGTTCGATCCTCGGCTTGGGAGAGGTGTTAGTCTAGCGACACTGATGAGTTGTGAAACAACGAAACAGGTCTGTATTTCGATGACTAAAATATATTTTATATATATATATATATATATATATATATATATATATCTGTGTGTGCACGTGTGTGTGCACGTGTGTGTGCGTGTACGTCTGTGTGTGTGTGTGTGTGTACGTGTGTCGCTAATATTTAAAAGGTGTGTGTGGAAAGTTGTTCTCTGTTCCTTTCTTCTTTTCTTTCAGCCCACACTCCCCTCATACCTTACCCTTTCTTTTTCTCCTTCTTTCTGCGTCACACTTTCTCTATGCATGATTCTCGCTCGCTCTACTAGAAGTACCCTGAAGAGTCTTGTCGCATCTGAGAAATGTAATTTTTTTTTATCTTCTTGACAACTTAAAGTGTCAACTTAATTCTTATCTAGTCGATAATGATTTTTACATTTTTATATCCTCTCGAGTTGGAGGAAAAAACGTAGATCTCATGTTAAAAACACATGCAGAATATGGACCGTGCTGAAATAATAACGTTATTATTTAGCATGGGAAAGGAAGGGCATTTTGTGGCTATTCTGTACTTTCACCTAACAATTAATTGCACAAAAATACCATAAAAAATGTCATTTAACTTGAAAAAAACGTAGATTCTATGAAAAAAGCTTATTTCTTAGAACTGCACGCCTGTGGAATTCTGTTCCGTCTGCCTACTTCCCACCTGACTACAACCTGGATATCTTCAAGTCCAACGTAAACAAATTCCTAATGAACCTCCCCTTAAGTAAACACTTCATTAAATCTCCACACTAATGTACTGTACTTGCAATAACCCTTATCCCTGAGTGGCTTCTGGGCCTTGATAAGTGGTGACCACTGTGTAAAAAAAAATATTGTTGTCATTATTTTTATAAATTCTGATGTTGGTCAAGCGGATTTGACCTTTTGCACCTATAAACCTCAGTTGCTTTAACGTGGCTGAGATTTCATAAACATCTGTCAACTTTAGTTGAGCGAAACGCCGCGTTCTTCGTCATGTTTTGCATAGCACACATTTTAGATTTTATTACATCCTCAAAAGGACAAGGAAAGTTGATTATAAGTATAAGGCCTCAAACGTGGGGAGCTTTGGCTTCCCCAAAAAGCGGAGGGATTGTCTGTGCTCACTTGGAAAAGATGATTATTCTAATTGCAAGTCTGTCATTCGATAAAGAAACCAGGTGTTATCATAACTTCTCAAAATAAAACGCCGTAACTTGTTTTATACTTAAGTTATACATTTACTCGGACAGAAATCTTTGTTACTGCAATGGCCGAGAATTTCCCGATTAATCGAAGTCGGTTACATCTAATTTGGGAATAACAAATATTCACGTCATGCTTTATCGTCTCAATATATAAAATTATATTTTTAAAATGTCATTATTTTTCTAATTAAATCAATGTTTTTTCCACATCTAATATGCATTAGAATAAAATCAAACAATTTGAAATCAATAATGATTGTAATTTATTAAAAAAAAATCAGTTTTCAAAAAAACGATATCATAATTGGTCATCCCTATTTATCGAGTGCACAACTATTTTGTTGACTATTTGAATTGAAATTATTTTAGATTATTAAAACTTAAACTCATGCCAATCTATGGTTTCCCTTTGCCAAACTTTCACAAAAAACACTCGACTAGCTTCAACCACTTTATACGATTTCCCTCACTCTCTATCTGTGCCTAAATCTAAATGCAGATTCCATGAACAAAGTTTCTTTCCAAGAACTGCCCGCCTGTGGAACACTGCTCCACTGATCTGCTTTCCGGTTGAATACAACATGGTAGCTTTCAAATCCAATGTAAACAAGTTCTTGTTGAGACGTCCCCATAAATAATTAACGATTACTATACTACTACCGTACATTCCTTAACACTTATCCTCGAGTGACCTTCGGGCCTTGATAAATGGTGACTTCCAAGTAAAAAAAAACTGATTTAAATTAATAAATACCAAAGTTGGGCTCATTTCTCGCCATAACGGTGAAGTCGGAAATGCTTATTTCAAGTGAATTTGCTGTTTATGTATATGAGATCACAGCAATGAAGGTAATTAATTTACCTATACTCCTTAAATTTCATAATCACGTTCTAATTTTTAGCTCTTGAAATCAAGTAGCTTCATGTCTTGTGTGGAACGATTTCCATTAATAAATTGAACGATTGTTATTTTAGTATAAAAATAGTTTTGCGTAGGAATATTATTTTAGTTCAGCAAGTTAATAGAATTTAGAAATGCTAAATGATGATGGGTTCTTTTTAGTTATGGTGGTAGGATAGTTATTTATACATCATGTTTCTTTGTTCCTCCCCGGCCTATTCTTGTCGGAGATAGGCTAACTTTATTTTTACCAAGTGTGATTCTGTCTGTCCCTACGCAACCACAGTAGCTCATTCAAATTGAGAAATTCTTTTTCTTTTCTTTATGGTCATATCTAAAAGATCAATAAATTTGTATAAAAATTACAGCGATATTCAAGTATTTTTGAGTTCCGGTTTCTGATCCGTAGATGAGGCAACAAGCAAAATATGATAAAGGATAATTTTCCCCTTGAATAACGTGAAAGATCCGTGCCCCTTTTTCCCATGTTAAGAATGGTTTTCTTATTCGCTTGAACATGTCCTGTCAAATGAAAAGCAGAAACCAGAAGCTATAAAGAGCAGACAATCTTGACTATAACAAAAATTACCAAATGTTAATGTTTATCTATGAATACAGGCGAGATATGCTTTTTCCTTGTTTATAACAATGAAATGTTATTTAAATGTTTTGTTTTTCAATTATTTCAAGTAGAGAACTTGGCGAAGTGATAACGAACTTGGCGATCCTGATGTGACGTATGTAGTGACGTATGTAGTGACGTAGTTTCGCGTTCAGGCTGATAATTACACACACACACACACACACACACACATATATATATATAAAATGAAAATTACAATTGAATTTACCAAAATAATCCAAGATGGTAAAATTAAAGTAAATTATAAATATTAAAGAATTAATATTTATAAACTTATCTCAGCCAGATATAAAAGCTCGATAATACCAAATAGGAAATAGAGCTTATAATATGAGCAAACAGTTAATGAAATATGTTAAAAAACACTTTGAAATGAGTTAAAAACATATTTAATTTGAAAAGGAAACACTAGATAAATGGGTAGTCCTTAATCCGCGGAGTTTCGAAGAAATACTCTCCTTCTCATCAGAGGGTAGGAATTAGCAAAATGCAGGATCGGATTTTGCATGCAGAAGTATTTGATGAAACAACAAATAAGTCAAAGATCTTACTTGAAAACAAAATAAGTTAAGCAGAGGGAATATGGTAAAGAAAAAGGTGATTACACATTAATGGATAGTCTGGTGAAAGATAAAAAATCCAGTGACGGTAAAATCCAAATGTAAAACTTCAAGAAAGTTTAAAGAATTTCCATTTGTACAAGTAAAATCCAAAGAAATCCCGTAATTGGAAGAAGATGGTCCATAATAATCCAAAGGCAGAAATCCATGGAATAATTCACAAAAAAGTGTGTACAAGGAAAAAATAATATTAATAAAAGAAAAATAAGATGTGCTTTTCACTCTACTTCCGACACATAACTAAAAATAAAAAAAAAACTGAGAAGAGAAAGGAGAAAAAAAAGAATGATAAAGTTAAATATTAAATATGAACCAGTCTACAATTATAATCCAAACCAAAATACTAATCGCAATGCCTCTAACCCATCTAGTCGCATCAGGAGAAAGAAAAATATTTGGTTTAATCCTCCATTTAGCCTAAATGTCAAAACTAATATACCTAAGGAATTCTTCAACATTGTACAAAACTCTTTCAAATACCCACACAGATATAGTTCTATTTTCAATAAAAATTCAATCCGGATTTCTTATTCAACAATGCCTAATTTAGCACAAAGAATCTTAACATCTAATAACAAAAAAATTAAATCAGCCCAAAAAATCCCTTTCCCAATTAAACCCAAAACTAACTGTAATTGTAATAACAAAGATATTTGCCCACTCAATAATGATTGTATCCATAAAGATGTTATATATTCTTGCACTATTACTGAGCTCCCACGCAATCCTCCCATAACAGACACTAATATCTTGTCTTCAAGTTATTCTTCTTCCCATCCTCCATCTGATATAGTTACTAATCCAATACACTATTCGAGCAGCCCTTCCATCTACAATCATACAACTAGTAATAATGATGATGATAATAATAATAATAATAATAATAATATTAATGAGAATAATAATATTTCTCCTAACAACCATCCTAACACTAACAACACTCATTATCCCCTCCAAAATAGTCCCTATACAGACATTGTCCCACCATTTGTTGAACACTATGAACAAAATTCAAACTATTTAACTAATACAAATCAGCAAATTAATATTAATTTCAGACCTCGAGCTTTTAATAAAGTACATACATATATCGGCGCTACTTCAACATTAATTAAGAAAAGAATATCAAACCACATTTCTTCTTTTAACAACCATAATTCTAATAATAACCAAGGAACTTCTCTAACCTCTTTAATCAAAAAACTTAACTCTAACAATACTCCCTTCTCAATCAAATGGACTATTATAAAAAAAGTTAAGTCTTATACTCCAGGCTCTAAGTCATGTCGCCTCTGCACAACCGAAGCTATAACTATAATTACTTCCCCTCAAAGTAACAATATAATAAATTCTAAAAATGAACTGATCTCTTTCTGTAAACATAAGTCCAAATTTAATTATGGCAATTTTGAAATTACATAGTTATTACTTTTACCCTTTATATAGATATAAAATATTTTTTCTTATTGACTTTATCGTTTTTCGACATACTTAATACTTTATAATTTAATAATCCTTTATTTTAATTCTTTATCTCTTCTTTGCATGGCCGGTTATTTATCTGCATTTTCTGTTTTATTCATTTATTTATTTATTTTTATCTGCATTTTCTGTTTTATTCTTTAAACTTTCCTATCTATCTAATATATCAATCTACCCACACTTTCATATCTTGCATGTATATTTACTTAAATTTTACTATATGAATTTACTTATTTTTTATTTATATTTTTTTAATTTTTTAATTTTTTTCCTGAAATTGCAGATACCGGCCATCTTCTCTCCTTAAATAATTTTTATTTTTTAATTTTATTCTTATTTTACTTTATTTTATATGATATATTATATTTTATATTTTATTTTTTATTATATTTCATTTTTTATTTATTTATTTTATATTTATTTATTATGTATTTATTTATTTATTTATTTATTTGTATTTTCCTTTTAATGTCCTTTAACAATTCTTGCTGACACTTTATTTTTAAGTGACATTTAAGTACATTTCAGTTGACCTATATTATTTTGCCCTATATATATTTTCGCGCCTTTACCATTTCCTGTCTGGGTCAGTTTGACTTTTGTTTCCCTTTATTTTATATTTTATATTTAACTTTATCATTCTTTTTTCTTTCTTTTTTTTCTCCTTTCTCTTCCCAGATTTTTTTTATTTATAGTTATGTCTCGGAAGTAGAGTGAAAATCACATCTTATTTTTCTTTTATTAATATTATTTTTTCCTTGTACACACTTTTTTGTGAATTATTCCATGGATTTCTGCCTTTGGATTATTATGGACCATCTTCTTCCAATTACGGAATTTCTTTGGATTTTACTTGTACAAATGGAAATTCTTTTAACTTTCTTGAAGTTCTACATTTGGATTTTACCGTCACTGGATTTTTTTATCTTCCACCAGACTATCCATTAATGTGTAATCACCTTTTTCTTTACCATATTCCCTCTGCTTAACTTATTTTGTTTTCAAGTAAGATCTTTGACTTATTTGTTGTTTCATCAAATACTTCTGCATGCAAAATCCGATCCTGCATTTTGCTAATTCCTACCCTCTGATGAGAAGGAGAGTATTTCTTCGAAACTCCGCGGATTAAGGACTACCCATTTATCTAGTGTTTCCTTTTCAAATTAAATATGTTTTTAACTCATTTCAAAGTGTTTTTTAACATATTTCATTAACTGTTTGCTTATATATATATATATATATATATATATATATATATATATATATATATATATATAAATATATATATAAAATATTCTAGAAGATATTTGCATTCCCGTTGTGGAGGTGTAGAAGCATTTATTAGGACGGAATTCAGAAAATTTCTAAGTTCCGTTTGATCACTCTTAGTTTTAAAGCCTACACACTACAACAAAGTGGTAATCCTTCGTGCAAGACCCAACTTTGCGTCTCCCATGTTTTACTACAAATAATAGGAAGCAGCAAAACAGATAAGATTAAGACACGGCAGAACTGCAATAAACAAACACAAATAAAGACAAATAGACTCTTCAATCTGTCTAAAAGATCAAGGAAGTTCCCCAGGATATAGGCCACCTGATCCTATACTGTCCAGTCACTCGACTAGAAGAGGCTATGCGACAGCCCATCTACCTGGACAATTTCTCAGACTGGCTAAAAATAGCGGCATAGAGGCTTAACCTATACGATACTACTACTGTAAAAAATATGAGGCGGCAGCAAACCCTTATGTAGACGTTCCATATAAGACAGTGCATGACTGAAAATTAAAATCGGGTGAAACAAAAGGTATTTTACGTCGCGTATATATTAAGCAGGTTCAGCCTTTTTATAACTTTACTTCTGTTAGCTTGGTTTCTATTTTTAGAAACGGGTCCTCACAAGAGGGAACATTTGAAGATTAGCAACAAGTAGAACTGTAACGTAGTTTCGCATACAATCAATGACGCCATCCCCATATTAGTAATATTGCTAAGAATTCTGGAAAGTCTTTAAATCAGTGATTATATATCAGGTTGACAAGAAAGTTCTTGCGTTTTTAACTTTTAAATTCAGATGAACATATTTCAGCCTCCAAAAATTATTGATCGAAATAAGTACCATCAGAATCAACACACTTTTGCCAACGCAAAACAAATGTATTTATGCCAGTAACGTAAAAATCTTGCGTTCTGGTGGCGATAAAGTCGATGAATGCGTTTTTGATATCTCTTAAGTCATTTAAGCATTTCGCACGCAGAAAGTTGTCGAGATGCGTGAAAGAGTGGTAGTCAATAGGGGAGAGGTCTAGAAAGTCTGGCGGATGAGGCAGAGTTTTATAGCCAATTCGTTTAACTTCTCAAGGGTCGGTTTAGCAACGTGTGGTCGGGTATTGTCGTCGAGGAGAATTGAGTCTTTTCTGTTGACTAATGCTGAGTATTATTGTGGAAGTTTCTGATGCATTTCATCCATTTCGTGACAGTACTTCTCCGCCATAATGGTTTCGCTTGTACTTAAAAAAAATGCAATGGATGAGATCGGTCGCAGATCACCAAACAGTCAACATGACCTTCTTTTGGTATAAATCTGACTTCGGAAAGTGTCGTGGAGCTTCGGCGGCGTCTAGCCATTGAGCTGAGTGTCACCAATTGTCGTAAAAAACAACTTTTCATTGCAAGTCACAATCCGGTCGAGAAACGGGTTGTTCTTGTTGTATAAAAGAAAGGAAAGATAACACTTCATAACGGCGTTTCTTCTGATTGTCCAATTCGTGAAGCACCTATTTATCAATGTTTTTTTCTTTCTAATCTCTCTCAAGTGGTTGGAAATCGTCGTATACATCGGGTTTAATTCAGAAACAAGTTCTCGAACAGCTGTGCGTGGCTTTGACTAAGGCTCTTAATTGATGTCAACATTCGATGCTCGACAACTACGCTCATCATCTTTAAGATTCTCTTAAGAATTTCTTAAACCACAATTGTGCCGTGCATTCAGTAGTGGTTCCTGGGCCAAACGTTTCATTAATACCACTAGCTGTTTCAACAGTTTTTCGGCCTAGCTTGGATTGAAATAAGAAAATTGTGCAAATTTGCTTTTTTCCATCTTGTATTCAACATTCTGAAAAAAAAAACATAATTGTTTTAAAACAATTGTAATTTAAACGATTAGATAGAGCAAAAAACACTCTTTAAATAATATATAAAGTAATGGTATTATGATGAAAACTTATTTGAAAATACATCATTTGAAATCAAAATAAAAAATTCCGTAAGAACCTTCTTGTCAACCTAATAGAATCGTTATAATCAGAGATTTGGGATGAAACCTTTCATAGATTATTTATATTTTATTCTGAAATTCAGCATTTGCTTTCACAATTAGATAGCTAAATACTAGCTCAAAATCAAGTTCATAATACTGGACTATTTTATACGTATATGCAAGAGGTAAGTAAAAAGGAAGAAAGTGGCCGACCATTGCTGAAGGCGAATTGAAGGTTCACTTTTCATTAACAAAGGGAGAGCACCACTTATTTGCCAGAATAACTTTACTCATTTTTGATCGTTGCTTTATAATGCCGAGTGTGTAGCGAAAGGCCATCAAGTATCATTTTCTGAATTTTGGTATGGACTAACTGAGGATTGAACCTTGATCTCCCGACCTATTAGCAAACACTGGTACCATTATTCTAAATGCAAGAGGGCAAATCAGAAAATAATTAAAATAGTATTCCCCCCCCAAAAATAAAACACACACTGTTATGCTTAATTGTTTTATGTAGGTGTGTCAATGAATATTAAGGTCAGTATTTTCTTTCTAAAGTAAAAATGATGTAGAGATGGAAAATTCCATTCGGGAAGCGGATGAACAAAAACTCGCGTAATGTTGTAAAAGAATAAAACAAATCACATGAAATGAGACAACAAGGTAGATGTCACTATACAATGAGCCATCAACGAGAGAGACGGACAGATGTTTCTGTCGACAAAGAAACTTGGTATTCTTGTATATAACACCTTCAGCTATATCACTTAGGAAAGTAAGACACCTTGAAAAACTTGTCGGAATAAAAAAATATTCTTTTTAGAATTTACAGCGTGGGATTAGTTTCGCATACACATCTGAAGGGGAATGGAGAGCTGGTGATTTAGTTATCTTTTAAGTTTTTTTTCAGTTAAAGCCTCATTGGAGAGTTTTAAAATGATCCAAATTCAATTTTGATAATTGCAAGATTAAAACTAAAATGTAAGTTTTAAACATTGTTTGAATTTTATTTTCAAATATGCCGACAAGCAATGCATAAACACCGGATGAAGGAAACGACGAAAGAAAATTTTAGGATCGAAGTAATCGTCTTTTGCTTCCTCTAAATGCAGTCGAAAAGTTAGCAGTAACTATAAAGCGGGGTGTGCTAAAATGAATAACGATATTCTATACGTGCAGTAAATTGTAATTATGTGTTCATTTTTTTTTATTTTTGATGCAACAACTTTTTGATTTGAATAAATATGTTATGTTGTAATATTGTTATGTTGTAATATTGTTATGTTGTAATATTGTTATGTCGTAATATTGTAATGTTGTAATATTGTTAAGTTGTAATATTGTTAAGTTGTAATATTGTTATGTCGTAATATTGTAATGTTGTAATATTGTTATGTTGTAATATTGTAATGTTGTAGTATTGTAATGTTGTAATATTGTTATGTTGTAATGTTGTAATGTTGTAATATTGTAATGTTGTAATATTGTAATGTTGTAATATTGTCGCGTTTTAATTTAAATGTTTGGATTTTGTTTAGATTTGTTTTGTTATTCCACTCCCGTCCACTCGATTACGATCTTTTGGTAACATATTTTATGGCAGCTAATTCATTGAAATGCAAATAAATGAATATGAAACTACACTCTCCCATAACTCTTAAAAGTCATCACACATAAGCAAGTACCTAAATCGGCACTCACATCCTCAGTGCTCCTGATCACAACTAGCCCTTCAAACACGACTAGGGACAACTAACCCTTCAAACTGTCGTGAATTCGCATCAGAACACTTGCAATTGCATGATAGTTGCTTATTTTAGACTTATTTTTTTAGACAAACCCCGTGAACGAGATTTTGTTGGAGACTTTGTTTTCCTCACCAAACTCCGAGTAGACGAAATATTGCTTTTTCAGTTGATTTGTCATTTCTTAGAATATTTCCTCCATCTAAACAATCTGATTTTGCCCAATAGTTTTTTTTTTCTGAAGACACAAGAAAACTCTCACATTTTATTTCCATCTTATGAATATTAAACTACAGGTTTTAATCTAAATGCTTTCATTTTGTCCCCATAAGGTCTCTATAAACAATTTTTAAATGATCCAAATTTCATTCCATTTTGAGAATCTGTATAATTTTGTGTCATTTTCCCGAACTCTTAAATCTCTATAAAATCACACATCAACACTATTTAAGTAAAAAATTCACACTGTTTTGTAAAAATCCTTTTAGGACAATTCATAAATTCAAATCCTTTTAAAACAATCAAGTTGGGAAGCATTCTTTCCGAATTTCACATTCTTTAGTTTAATAAACTAAAATAGGTATCGAACGTACAAACATATATACGAGAAACATTCAATAAGTAATGCTGTTGACCTACTTCAGTTGTCTGATGTAGTTGAACATTTGTATGTGCAATTATTTATATCTCTATGGGTCGTGTGGCAAATTACTGCTCTGAACTAATCGTGTTTTCTGATCTACAAATGTTGGAACTGAGTCAGGCGTGAAATGGAGCCTGTTGAATGTCGCGCAGTGATGCGGGTTTTGTATTTGGAAGGATTTAAGAGAAACTAATTACTGTGTCAAGTTTCACTGCTCTATTGCTACGAGAAGTGAACCAGAGATATTACATGTTGAACACCCGTCGTACATGTGTGTGTCATTTTCGCATTTATATATTGTTGCAAAACTTGTCAAATTAAAATGTTCTAGTCGCAGAGAACAATCTTGCGAATGTTTCCACCGCACACTACACTAAAAGTGAATGATTCCTTAACGATTTATGACGTTTTAAGCCCAACCATATAGTAAGAAAGGAACGGAGAGAGAAAAAGAGAGAAGGGGTGGCATAGACAAAGAGATAACGCACTTTTTTGCCAATGTTAAGGCCAAAAGCCACTCGGGAATAAGTGTTAGTACTTGTCTTCCCGCGAAGGAAAGGTCAGTTTTTATGTGCGGAAATCCCTTCCCTCAAAACATTTTGGGTTGAGATAAAAATTACTTCAGCCTAAAAGAATTTCTTTTTCACTAATCGATGACAGTAAGATGAAGTGTGGTATCAGAACAGATACTACACTAAAAGCCAAAAAAACAAGGATTAGGTATTTATCTCCCACAGCGAGAAAATCTGACAAGGTCGGTTGAAAAGCCGCGCTCGAAGGAGGAGCACTTTGACCTGCAAAAATATCTGAACAGCCCTGTCAGCATTACCTGGTAGCTGCATTTTAGACGATTAACAGTAAACTAACATCTTCTCAAAGAGAGATAGCAAAGCCTGGAAGGGTGAACCTCCTAGTACTGCACATAATCAGTCAACAGGGATAATGTCATTTCATAAATTGTGTAGACTTTGTTGATTTTGGTGCCAAGGGAAAATTTCCCCGCTTGGAAAAAAAGGTTGGAAAAAAATTATCCCATGGCTATAATTAAATGAAATTGTTAGTTGACTTTGTAGTTTTAGATTAAAATGGTCAAATCATGATTCATATAGTCATAACAAGGTTGTGTCTTTCTGTTTTTAATGCAGTAAAAGAGAAGGAAGAGGGACAGAAAGTGACTCGTGAGGATTTTGTTGTCTCTTATTTATAACGTTTATTTCTAGGCTTACCCTTTATTATACAAAATCATTTCATTTATTTCATCAACTGATTAGCTATTGCGGTTATATTTCATCACCTGAAAAAAAAGGTAGGTGAAGCAGCAGAAGGAGAAGAAGGGGGGAGAGTGTTAATTTTGCCTTTTTAATTTCATCGGAAAGTAAGTGTGTGTGTGTGTGTGTGTGTGTGTGTGTGTGTGTGAGAGAGAGAGAGAGAGAGAGAGAGAGTTTGTGTGTGCGTATGAGTGTGGGTTTTTTCTTACTACTTGTCTATTTGATTTGCTCGCCACATAACAAGTATCGATTTTCACTTTCGTCCGAAAAGCACTGTCCGGTCGGTTTATAGTCTTGCTTGACTGGTCCTTTATCACACTCGACTGATTGGCTTGATGAATTGAAGCATTTTAACAACCTTGAGCCAGAGTGGCGGCAAAAGACATGATGGTTCTCTTGATAAAAAAAAACTGGTGTTAGAGTTTAGAGGAGGAAAGTGAGCAGTTGACTTAAAAATGGTAAAACGTAAGAATATGAGGAAGCACAGCAGGTGCAGACATTCAAAAAACAAAGAAGAGGACGGACAATATTAAATGGAACTGACACCGGATAAAACTAATAACAGTAATAATATAATAGACACAATAAATATTTGCAATTGTCGATACAAAAATAAATGCCCACTTAATAATAATTGTATGAATAACGACGTTACTTATAGATTTGTTCTTAAATATAATAATAATAATAATAATAATAATAATAATAATAATAATAATAATAGTGTTGGCATCGACGGGAACCACACGAAATAGTCGAAGAAGGTAAAGGATGATGTCAACACTTAGGAGAGATACCACTAACTATACTTCTATTGGATAAGTGCGAAGAGGACTGAGACCTTGGTAGGCTTATTGCTACCCCACTTTACGTGGAAAACAATAGTCATTCCAAGTGAGAAGTCAATGGCAAGTGGCTGTTGTGATAAGACAAATTTATTTACAATGTTATTGAAAGTGGTAGAGAGTACTAAAAATCTGGGGAGACTTGTGATCACCCAAGCTCCAGGGAACACTACCAGTTGTTGTCAGTGAGTAATCTTTGGTAAAGACCAGTGTAAGAACGCCTAGTGAGTACAAATAATAATAATAATAATAATAATAATAATAATAATAATAATAATAATAATAATAATAATAATAACAACATTTTTCGTCTTCTCTTTTATTTCATTGCAGAGAATCTTGTTAAATTCTAGCACTCCCAGGTATTTGTAGCCTTCTGCATAAAAGATCTCATAATCATTCGACGATACGATGCCTTTCATGGCTCCTCTCTTTCCTCGTTAATAACTGTGCATTTTGAAATTCCAAACCCCGTATTTATGTCTTAATTCCACTGCTGTACAGTTTGGACCAAAGAGACAATTTCCTTTTCTGTTTTGCCAAACAATTTCAGATCGTGCATAAATAACACATGGCTGATCTTCGGTCCGTTCTTCTCCAGTTGGTAAACCACATTTGTCTTTCTTAATACATGTGTCAATGGAATGACGTGTTATGTGTCAATAGAATAGAAGTGCTATGTGTCAATAGAATAGAAGTGCTATGTGTCAATGGAATGATGTGATAATATGTGTCAATAAAATAGAAGTGCTATGTGTCAATAGAATAGAAGTGGCGAAAAAGAATTTCCTTGGAAGATACCGCGTCTGATATTAGCTGTCCATAATAGTTTTCCATCTGAAAAAAAGGTTGGTTTTCAAACTGTTCATACTTTTCCCTATAAACTCGATTATATTTTCGGTCACCTCCAACTATTTTCAACGTCCTGAGTACCCACGAATGCGGCACCATATCATAAGTTTCTTTTTATAATCTATCCAAACTACATTTAAGATTTTTTCTCTTTTTGCAGTTCTTAAAAATACATTTATCAATCGATAGTCGGTCTTTTGCTCCTAAAAACCTTTTTTTTACATGGAGGTCACTACTTATCAAGACCCAGAAGCCACTCGGGGATAAGGGTTATTGTGTGTACAGTAAGCAATGGGATAGCATTGTAGTAATAGTTAGTATTGGAGGTTTGATAAAGTGTCATTACTTAAGAGGGAGGTTCATCAGGAATTTGTTTGTGTTGAACTTGAAGACATCCAAGTTGAAGTTGGGAGGGAAACAAGCAAGCGGCAGAGAGTTTCACAGGCGTGTCGTTCTAAGAAAGAAACTTTGTTCATGGAATGTACGTTTTGCTTTAGGCACGGATAAAGAGTGCGGAAAATTATTGACAGTGGTTTCAGCTAGTCGGGTGTTTTTCGTGAAAGATTGGCGAGGGGTGACCAAAGAATGGAGCTCAGACGAGCACTTGCCATGGAAATAACGATAAAACAAGGATAGGCTATCAACGTCTCTTCTGTGGGAGAGAGGTTGCAGGGAAGAGAAAAGGGCATCACCCACCAAGCCACGAAGTCTATTTTGTACTCTGTCAAGGCAGGATAGGCTGTTTTTAGCAGCTCCTGCCCAGATGTGGCAGCAGTACTCCATCCTTGGACGTACTTGGCTTTTATATAGATAGAGAATTGCATCGTTAGTTAGGTGTCTTCTGGAGCGGTAGAGGATCCCACCATTTTCCCAGCGACCTTGGCCACAGACTTGATGTATGTGTTCCATTTCAGATCAGGAGTAAAGGTCAAACCCAGAAGCTTATCAAAACATGGGGCCTCCCTTAGACGAGAGCCATCCATTTCAATTGATGTCAGATGGGATCAGAGCATTTATGATGTAATGATAGGAGCTTGGTCTTAGATGCATTAAAGGTAACCAGCCACCTCTTCCCGCACTGTACCACGCGCTCAAGATCTGAGGAGAGAGAATCATTTACGGCCTTTGATGTGTTGCCCCAGAAGTCAGTTCTGCTTTGCACAGCAAACATGCTATGCCAGGTGCTTTCCATCTAATTGACACTTTGACTATGTTCAGTAGCTTCGGTGTTAAAATTTAATCTTTAATATATTTTCTATGTATCGAATAGAAAAACTATATTAAACCAGATTTAATATTTTGCTAATGATTTCCCTCTGAGATGAGCCTACATCGAAAATCCATGGATTAAGGAAATTACTTTGAATTGTATTCTTTGTTCAAATAATAAATTTTTGTTTTGAAAAATTATATTTTATGAATGAAATTTAAATGTGAAAATGATATCTTATGAATGAAATTTAAATGTAAAAATGATATCTTATGAATGAAATTTAAATGTAAAAATGATATCTTATGAATGAAATTTAAATGTAAAAAAAAGTACAAATTTTATTTTGCTCTCTCTTTTATTGAGTAATTCTTATTTGGCTGGGATTGCTTTATATATTACCCCCCCAAATATTGTGTAAGACCTGATACCACAAGATTCAATTTCAATAATATGTGATCCAATACGCACACACACACACATATATATATACACACATATATATATATATATATACATACTATGTATATATGTATATATATACATACTATGTATATATGCATATATATACAAATATGTATGCATATGTATATATGTATATGCATACATATATACACATGCATACATATATATATATATGTATATATGTACAATAAAATAAGATAAAATATTATCATATTCCCTCTGCTTCACTTTTTGTTATCAAGTAAGATCTTTGACTTACTTGCAGTTACATCAAATACTTTTGTATGCAAAATCCGATCCCGCATTTTGCTAATTCCTACCCTCTGATGAGAAGGAAAGTATTTCTTCGACACTCACTACGTTGATTAAGGACTATCCACTTATTAAGTGTTTCCTTTTCAGATTAAATATGCTTTTAATTCTTTTTTAACATGTTTTATTAACTGTTTGCTCTTATATATATAAACATGTATATATATATATATATATATATATTCATATATATAATTACTTCATCTATTCCCATAAAATTAATATAAGAAAGTATAAATTTATGCGTAAACTTTAAGTATTTACTTCAAAAGTGCTCAATATGTAGGTAGAGATAGTTAGTAAGTTATAAAATATATATGGCGATTAAGCTACACTGAATATTCCCCGTTTCATCCACTCTAGGACTCTTCAGACTTATGCATAAGCCTGAAGAGTCCTAGAGTGGATGAAACGCGGAATATTATATAATATAATATATATATATATATATATGTTTGTGTGTGTGTGTGTATGTGTGCGTGTGTGTGTATGTGTGTGTGTGTGTGACAAGGTTATCATTTGATCCTTATCAACAAGGTGGTCCATGTATATCGACAACTGTCCGCGGTTAAACAAGCGGAAGTTTGACCGCCATCCTCTCCACTTACCGACCCGTTTAGACCACCTGCCTATAAAGTGTATTTTTATGTCTGCTACCTTTTTTTTGTATATTTATTTTTATCTACGTGTATATTAAGTAAGTATAGATTTTGCAGAAGCTTGGTTGAGTTACACAATCAAAGCCGGTTCGAACATTTCGCTAACTATGTTTCCCAGTACGAATCCTAACCCAACCGTTGCTAATACACAATCTCGCCCACCTACAGAGGCAAACGCACGTGTACATATCTGCATGGTCTTCTACACGCGTGAAAAACACAGTTTATCGTAAAGTAACAATTTAATAAAGCGAACATGACAATTTAAACATGATTGGTGCGATATTTGATTCCATGTTGAAAATTACAGCCATCTTAAACGTCCGTCGCGCGAAAATTACCAACAAACAAATAATGATTTGAAGGCAATAATTTCTGAAGTTTTGAATATTGTTAAAAAAATAAAAAAAAAAACAAGAAAATTAGAAATACTCAGTAATAGCAGGTAATTATTGGCTAACATTTGCTTTTCAAAACTATTACTCAACCCGGCGGAGTTGTGTAATGGTTACCCGTGTAGACTATGATGGATTCAATGTTGCTGTTCGAGTTCCATTAGCACAATTTTAGATCTTGGACTGTGTGCCATTTATTCTCTCTCGCTCTTTTATTTCTTTTTACGTTTTTGTGGCTATAAAAGCGTATGATAAAGGACAAATTTCAAAGAGGACAACGTGGTAAGATGTTTGTTCACATTCCATTTAAAGTAATGCATGTTAACACGGTCGAGGAAATAGGGCAAAGAGGGAATTTCAAAAGAAAGCGACGCGAGGGAAGAGACAATCGAAGTAAAAAAAAGAAATTCTGCCGAGTGTTCTGGGATTTTGTTAGTCAAGTACACACATTTATTTGACATTTTCTACCAAAATGTATAAGTGATTGGCAGGTGTATAAAGAGAAATTCACTCAACACATGTTTGAAACTTAGGTGTGAGTTGTGTTTCTCTCTGACCCCCTCTATGCTATAAAAGATGAGGTACAATCACGATGGTATCATAGGTTTTAAGCTTGCAGCGGACTCAGAAAAATAGTGTTTCTTAAGCTTATTTGTTTATAAATATAAATAAACTTCACACAAAATTTTTTTTTCTATTTGAGTTTGCTCCAAACTTGAAACCTACGATACCGTCTTTGTTTGATATGGTATTTGAACTTGCTTCTGTTACGTATATATATATATATATATATATATATATATATACTTGTTTATTGTTATATAAACATGCTCACATCCCGCTGCTACAAACAGCCACTTGTTTCAATCAAACAACAGATATCATCAGGCAGCGACTTGACTATTCAAAAGTTCAATGAATAATGGATTTTTATTTTAGGTAGGAACTCTTTAGAAGTTGGAGTTAAAAAACTTAAAACACAGGACTTTAATTAAATAAAAAAGTAAAAAGGGAGAGGCAATTTAAATAAAGTTCAAAGATTACAATGGGGAGAGAGTGATTGAGAAGAAAAAAAGAAATAGAGACAGAAATAGAGAAAGAAAATATAGAGAAAACAAAATAGAGAGAAAAAGAAGAGAGAAAATATATACACATATACATACATATACACATACACACACATATACACACATATACATACATATATACATATATATATATATATATACATACATACATATATACATACTTTACTTCCATATATATATATATACATACATACACATATACATACTTCACTTCTTATGTATGTATGTATATATATATATATATATGTATATATGTATGTATATGTGTGTATATGTGTGTGTATGTGTATATGTATGTATATGTGTATATATTTTCTCTCTTCTTTTTCTCTCTATTTTGTTTTCTCTATATTTTCTTTCTCTATTTCTGTCTCTATTTCTTTTTTTCTTCTCAATCACTCTCTCCCCATTGTAATCTTTGAACTTTATTTAAATTGCCTCTCCCTTTTTACTTTTTTATTTAATTAAAGTCCTGTGTTTTAAGTTTTTTAACTCCAACTTCTAAAGAGTTCCTACCTAAAATAAAAATCCATTATTCATTGAACTTTTGAATAGTCAAGTCGCTGCCTGATGATATCTGTTGTTTGATTGAAACAAGTGGCTGTTTGTAGCAGCGGGATGTGAGCATGTTTATATAACAATAAACAAGTATTATCAGCTCTTTTTATTGAGCACTATCTAACAACCTCGTTGAATTCATTAGTCCATTACTTTTGAATATAAAAAAAAAAAAACCCGAGTATATATATATATATATATATATATATATGTGTGTGTGTGTGTGTGTGTGTATATATATACACAACACACACACACACACTGTGTGTATATATATATACACACACATCATATATATATATATATACTTCATAAAAAAACTGAATAAAAATGTGAATTAAATGCATCTTACACACACACACACACATACACACACACACACACACACACACACACACACACACACACATATATATATATATATATATATATATATATATATATATATATATGTTGATGAATTTGTCTCTAAACTCGTTGATGGGCTAATAGATGGAGAGAGGGAAGAAGGGAAAAGAGAGAGAGAGAGAGAGAGAGAGAGAGAGAGAGAGGGATGGAAGCAGTGCATGTGTGTGATAGAGAGAAGACGCCAGGCTATCTCTACTGTGTTAGAAAGTTACTTACGCCTAAGAGTATCATGTACCTATACAAGGCTACGATTCGTCCATGTATGGAGTATTGTTGTAACATTTGGACTGGTGCATCTGCTAATTGTCTCTCCCTCTTAGACAGGGTTAAAAAGAGTCGCCAATCTAACATGTTCTGTACTATCAGCTAGGCTTTAACCACTGTCCCATCGACGAAATGTTGCATACGTCTGCCTGTTGATGGTAGGTGCTCCGATGAACTACAAGCCCTTGTGCCCCCCTAGATAGAGTAAGAGCAAGTAAATAGAACAAAGAAACGTAGAACGAAGAGAGAAAAATAGACTGGGAAAGAGAAAGAGAAAGGGAGAGGGGGAGAAAGAGAGAGAGAGAGAGAGAGAGAGAGAGAGAGAGAGAGAGATTTGAAAGATAAAGTGAAAAAGGAAAATAAATAAATGGGGATAGAAAATATAGATAGATAGATAGATAGATAGATAGATAAAGAGAGAGAGAATGAATACGTATGTATGTGAGTGAGTGAGTGAGTGCGAGAGAGAGAGAGAGAGAGAGAGAGAGAGATGGAGGAAAAATGAGAGAGATAACATATCCGCACAAACTTACCCAGATAAAATCGAGTGTCTTTCACCTGAGCAAAAGATAATAATATTAGTAATACTGGGAGGGAAAGTAAGTTATAAAATATATATGAAGGGAAAAAGAAGTGAAAAGTGGTGGAAGGAAGAGGAGGAAACGGGAAAAGAGGATTGACAAGGCAAAAGTAGGAGGAGGTCTTGTCGGACAAGGAGGAAGAAAATCAAACGGACTCGTTTTTCCGCAATTTACAAATAGTACACGAATCGGAGAAAAGGAGTAATGAATATTATCCACTCGCTACCGATTTGCTGCATTGGTTTCTGGACCGAAACAAAATACTATAGATTGGTTTCAGCGTCTTTTTTAATAACAATAACGAAAAAGTAATTTTTTTTTTGTTTTTTTTTGTTATAATCAATTCAGTTTGTTGTAAAAGAGGATTTTTTTTTCTTTTACTTTCAAAAATGAGTTCACCGGTTGCTGAAGAAGAAGAGCCGGAGCTCAGCCGCGAAGAAATTGAAGAGAAGGAACGCCTCGAAAGGAAAAGAAAAGAACGACTTTATCGCCTTTTGTGCGGAAGTCTTCAAAATTTACCGTCTTTAGGTTCCAAAATTGTAAGGATATTTACGAGTTCCACGTTTACAGGTAAGAGCGTCGATATGACTTCTCACATTTTATGCGCGCTTTTTTCCCAATTATTTTTCTACGCGCGTTGATGATGTTTATTTTTTCACTCTAAACAACCCATATTATTTTTTCACTCTAAACAACCCATATTATTTTTTCACTCTAAACAACCAATATTGCAACTGAATATTGCAATTGAATTTGCAATATTGCTATTGAATTTGAAATATTGCAATTGAATGTGAAACATTGCAATTGAATTTGCAATATTGCAATTGAATTTGAAATATTGCAATTGAATTTGCAATATTGCAATTGAATTTGAAATATTGCAATTGAATTTGCAATATTGCAATGGAATTTGCAATATTGCAATTGAATTTGAAATATTGCAATTGAATTTGCAATATTGCAATTGAATTTGAAATATTGCAATTGAATTTGCAATATTGCAATTGAATTTGAAATATTGCAATTGAATTTGAAATATTGCAATTGAATTTGCAATATTGCAATTGAATTTGAAATATTGCAATTGAATTTACAATATTGCAATTGAATTTGCAATATTGCAATTGAATTTGAAATATTGCAATTGAATTTGAAATATTGCAATTGAATTTGCAATATTGCAATTGAATTTGAAATATTGCAATTGAATTTGTAATATTGCAATTGAATTTGAAAAATTGCAATTGAATTTGCAATATTGCAATTGAATTTGAAATATTGCAATTGAATTTGAAATATTGCAATTGAATTTGAAATATTGCAATTGAATTTGTAATATTGCAATTGAATTTGAAAAATTGCAATTGAATTTGCAATATTGCAATTGAATTTGAAATATTGCAATTGAATTTGCAATATTGCAATTGAATTTGAAATATTGCAATTGAATTTGCAATATTGCAATTGAATTTGAAAAATTGCAATTGAATTTGCAATATTGCAATTGAATTTGCAATATTGCAATTGAATTTGAAATATTGCAATTGAATTTGCAATATTGCAATTGAATTTGAAATATTGCAATTGAATTTGAAATATTGCAATTGAATTTGCAATATTGCAATTGAATTTGCAATATTGCAATTGAATTTGAAATATTGCAATTTAATTTGAAATATTGCAATTGAATTTGCAATATTGCAATTGAATTTGAAATATTGCAATTGAATTTGAAATATTGCAATTGAATTTGAAATATTGCAATTGAATTTGCAATATTGCAATTGAATTTGCAATATTGCAATTGAATTTGAAATATTGCAATTGAATTTGAAATATTGCAATTGAATTTGAAATATTGCAATTGAATTTGCAATATTGCAATTGAATTTGCAATATTGCAATTGAATTTGAAATATTGCAATTGAATTTGAAATATTGCAATTGAAACTCAAAGGGCTACAGCAAAATCCATATAAACCAAGCAGTGGGATACAACATGGCAACAATAGACTGGAGTGAGATTCATCATCTCGTTTATGTCTACATTTAATGTTCTCATTAGTTTTGTCCATCTTAGCCTTTTATAGTTTGTTATGACCGCGTTGTTTTGTGCAGATGTCAGTAGCGATTCTGTTTCTCTGCTCAAATAACATTTTCATAGGCATGTCCACGTATTTTTGTGCATTTCTACTTAGGCCAGTCCTTCTCTCTCGCGTCTCCTCATTCGATCTCATCCTTCTATACTCCTTTACTGATCTTTCTCTTCTCCTCTCCAAGTTTGCTATTCTCTCACCCTCTCACGCATAAATAGGGAAAATACATTGCCAAATTGAAACAGAACTAGACAATATATATGTCCTCTCATAGTTTTGATGTAATTCAATATTTTTCCTAACACGTTATCATAGAAATTAGAGGAGGGGTCTAAAACAAAGAGTGTTACTCTTTCTCTAAATGCTTACTGAAGCATTGAGAAATATCAGAGTGTGGTTGAAGCAGATGGTGGGAGAGGAATAGATAGATAGCTGAGGCAGAGGTGGCTGACTTGTTTAGTTAATTATAAACTAAAAATCGCATTAACTCCCTTAAAAACCATTTCTTTGTGTTGATAACGCACCTCATTGTTGGCATCCGCCTGTCTCATCAGACAATGCAGTTCTATGCTTAAAATTAGTCCGTTGCCAAATTGCAGCGTTTTTTATGACTGTGCAAGTCTATCCTGATCAGCAGGATTCGTTGCAGTTGAAGCAGATCTCGTCTTCTTCTGAGAGCTATGTTTCAGTCCTTTATCATCTTTTCACTGCTGATTTCTCCCTTCCCACAAATTATTGGTGTCTTCATAGCACGTCTCCATCTAAACGACTTAAATTATTTTTCTTATGATCGACAGTTTGAGACTGTTAACGTAGATTTTGTTAAAGAAAGACACCACATCACCATTATATCATAGCAAGATAAACTAACCATTATTATCATTCATTGGTTATTTACTTAATTAAGGTGTACCCATTCTAATTCATCTTTATAATATAGCTAGAAAAAAAGTAACCCGTTGGGTCAGTCGTTGAGTCACATGTTGAACTTACGTTATAATTTTTGAAACAGAAAATAATGTGTTTGAGAATCCGATAAATATACACAGGGTTAAACCTTACTATTATATATATATATATATATATATATATATATATATATATATATATATATATATATATATATTTGACCGTAATTATCGTCAAAGCATTCATTTGGATGTTGATTGGTTTTCAAAAGGCGAAGAATTAAAATATACATCTGCCTTACTTAAAAATTCTAGGTTTATTTATGGTGTCTTTTACATATATTAAAAAAAAACACCCAATATTTTTGCTAATGAGGAGACTTTGTTTAAAAAATATGTCAAAATTATTTTCCGATGTTATTTATACTCTACCTTCTTGTGGAACTCCCATGGCTGACGACTTTACTAAATATTTATGGTAACTTATTTTCTATCAAATATGAAATTTATTTCACGCAAATGCATGAATGAATTTGTGAACCAAAATAGTTTTTAACTAATTTTCGAACTTTCTTTTAAAGTAATTCATTTCGTTAAATAGTAAAATTTATCATAAAAAAAATAAAAAAACAAAATCCAACAAAAGTTTTTTCTGCTCGTTCCCCGCGCTATTTTTTTCCATTCTCCCTGTTTGTATTTCTTCTTCTTCTTCTTCTTCTTCTTCTTCTTCTTCTTCTTCTTCTTCTTCTTCTTCTTCTTCTTCTTCTTCTTCTTCTTCTTCTTCGTCTTCTTCGTCTTCTTCGTCTTCTTCTTAACAACAGTTTAAATGTTACGATATTTCCTTTCGATTACAAACGACCATTCCTGTCTTTTTTTTTTCTCTCTCGTTATTATTTTCACTTTTAGGTTAAAAAAAAAGTTCTTGCGGAATGTTTGATTTCAAATGATGTATTTGCAAATAAGTTTTCATTATAATACATTTACTTTGCATATCATTTTAAAGAGCATTTTTCGCTTCATGTAATCGTTTAAATTATAATCGTTTTAAAACAATTATGTCTTCTTTTCAGAACGTTGAATACAAGATGGAAAAATAACAAATTCACAAATTTTTCTTTCAATTCAAGCTAGTCAAAAAAAAAACAACTGCTATAACAGCTCGCGATATCAACGAAACATTTGGCCCAGGAACCATTACAGAACACACAGCACGATGGTGGGTTAAGAAATTTCGTGGCGGAAGCGAGAGTTTTGAAGATGAAAAGCGTAGTGGTCGGCCATCCGAAATTGCTAATCAATTAAGAGTCTTGGTCAAAACCAATCTACGCACAACTATCCGAGGACTTGCTTCTCATTTAGACGTATCGTATACGACGGTTTCCAACCACACGAGACAGATTGGAAAGACAAAGATCTTGATAAAGGGGTGCGTCATGAATTGAACGACAACCAAAAGAAACGCCGTTATGAAGTATTACCTTTCCTTCTTTTATGCAACAAGAACGACCCGTTTCTACACCGGGTTGTGACTTGCACTGAAAAGTGTTTTTTACGACAACCGGCAACGCACAGCTCAGTGGTTAGAGGCCGACGAAGTTCCACGACACTTCCCGAAGCCAGAGTTACGCCAAAATAAGGTCATGCTGACTGTTTGGCGATCTGCGACTGGTCTCATCCATTACGTTTTTTTTCTGCAAGCGAAATCATTACCATTACCATTATCATTACCATTACCATTACCATTACCATTATCATTACCATTACCATTACCATTACCATTACGGCGATAAATTACTGTGAACAAATGGACGAAATGCAAGAAACTTCGACAACAACACCCAGTATTATTCAACAGAAAAAGGCCATATCCTCCTCCGTGACAATTCCCGACCGCACCTTGCTAAACCTACAGAAGTCGAACGAACTGGGCTACGAAACTCTGCCTCATCCGCCATACTCTCCAGACCTCTCACCTACCGACTATAGCTTTTTCAAGTCTCTCGACAACTTTTCTCTGTGAGAAATGCTTAAAAATTCTAAGCGATATCAAAAACGTCTTCAGCAACTTCATTGCCACCAGAACACAAGATGTTTTTAAATTACTAGCAGAAATATACTTGTTTTGCGTTGAGAAAACTGTATTGATTCTGATGGTGGTTATTACGATTAATAAATTTTTGTTTGAGCCGAGATATGTTCATTTGAATTTTGAGTTTGAGCCGAGATATGTTCATTTGAATTTAAAAACTTTCTTGTAAACTTGCTATAAACAGAGCGAAAGGAAAGAGAGAAGGAAAGAGCGAAAGGAAAGAGAGGAGGAAAGAGAGAAGGAAAGAGAGAAGGGTGAGTGATAGATACAATACGAAATAAGAGTAGGAGGTCATACAAGATACAAAGTATATGTTTCTATTAACGTATTAAGTTGACACTTCTGTTCAAGTCAGTTTCGAAAATGTCTCCATTTTACTTATTTTCCTCGTATTACATACCCATATCAACCCTTTGTCAAATCGAGACAAAATCCGCATATTACCTACGGCATATCAACACTTGTTATTTGAATGTACATACAGCCTCATTTATGTGGACATATCAGACGCGTCGTGTCGTCTTCGTGCTGTGTATACGCTCTTTAACAATTCATGTACAATGTGCACCGTGCTTTGTTGCCATAGTCATTGAGAGTGTATATATAGAAACCAAAACATGACTCTTAAATGTATGTATAAAGTCGATTAATTTTCAATGTTTGTGTATATAGGTGTAACGTACTGTTCAACACATGCATACATTGTTTACACATGATTAACTTTGCAGCTAATTCTACCCTATGCGACGAAGGCCATCAAATCCCCATATTTCCTCCTATAACACAGAACAAGCTAGGTAACATACAAATATCCGTGCATGAGGTCGCCAAGCTAATAAAGAACCTAGATTCCAGTAAAGCAACTGGCCCTGATGGCATCCCAATTATAGTGTTAAAAAAGCTTCAACCAGAACTTGCTCCCATACTTACGAAACTATTTAAGCGCTGCCTTAAGGAGAAGTGCTTTCCGACTCCCTGGAAGACCTCATCAGTTTGCCCTGTATTTAAGAATTCAGGTGATAAGTCATCTCCCTCTCAATACAGACCTATAAGTCTCCTATGTGTTATGAGTAAGTTGCTGGAATCCATATTAAATAGAGAAATAGTCAACCACCTCAGCAGGAATAACCTTCTTAGTGACACACAATATGGTTTCCGCTCTGCAAGATCTACCACAGATGTGCTGACGGTTATATCCCACAGGATTAGTGAATCTCTTGACAAAGGCTTCCTTTCTAGGGCAATTGCTCTCGACATATCAAAGGCCTTCGACAAGGTATGGCATAAGGGTCTACTTCACAAGATTTCCAGCTACGGTATAACTAGAAATGTTTTCTCAATCATTAAATCATTTCTCTCCGATAGGCTCATAAGAGTAGTGATAGATGGACAAAAATCGGAGGCCTGCAATATAAATGCTGGAGTCCCTCAGGGGTCAATCCTGGGCCCAACTCTCTTCCTGATCTACATCAATGACCTCCCTAAACACATACTTAAATCATTCGTTGACATCTATGCTGATGACACGACCATCTACGGCAACACATCAAAGGCTGTAAATGACAAAGTTCTCTCTAATTCTCTCTCCTCTGATCTCGAGCGCGTGGTTCAGTGGGGGAAGATGTGGCCGGTTACCTTTAATGCATTCAAAACAAAACTCCTATCCTTACATCATCAACGCTCAGATCCCCAGCTGGCATCAATTGTGATGGATGTCTCTCGTCTGGGTGAGGCTCCGTGTTTTGACAAGCTTCTGGGTTTGACCTTTACTCCTGATCTGAAATGGAACACGTACATCAAGTCTGTTGCCACGGTCGCTGGAAAGATGGAGGGATCCTTCTACCGCTCAAGAAGATAGATATCTTCTTGAGCGGTAGAAGGATCCCACTGATGCAATTCTCTATCTATATAAAAGCCAAGTACGTCCAAGGATGGAATACTGTTGCCATATCTGGGCAGGAGCTGCTAAAATAGTCTATCCTGCCTTGACAGAGTACAAAATAGACTTCGTGGCTTAGTGGGGGATGCCCTTTTCTCTTTCCTGCAACCTCTCTCCCACAGAAGAGACGTTGCAAGCCTATCCTTGTTTTATCGTTATTCCCATGGCAGATGCTCGTCTGAACTCCAATCTCTGGTCCCCCCTCGCCAATCTTTCACGAAAAACACCCGTCTAGCTGAATCCACTGTGAAAAACTTCCCCCACTCTATATCTGTGCCTAAATCAAAACCCGGATTCCATGAACAAAGCTTCTTTCTTGGAACTGCACGCCTGTGGAACTCTGTTCCGTCTGCCTGCTTCCCTCCGGACTACAACTTGGATGTCTTCAAGTCCAATGTTTACAAATTCCTAATGAACCGCCCCCCTGAAGTAAACACTTCATTAAAGCTCCACACTAAGGTAATTACTTGCAATAACCCTTATCCCTGAGTGGCTTCCGGGCCTTGATAAGTGGTGATCACTGTGTAAAAAAAAAACAGCAAAAAAAAAAACATTAGCGATTCACGGGTATAAATACACAATGGCCGCTCGGTAACGGACTACTAATCTCAGGACTGTATAGCGCACCAATGAAAGAACATACTTCTTTATAGTTATGTTGTCTTTTCTTCTCGCTATTTCACCTCGTCTTGTGGACGCTGAAAGAAATACACTATTAACTTAGGTGCATGAGAAATAACACCGGGACAATTTCTGTAGCTTTATTCGTAGTTTCCAAGTTCCTGTGACCGCCGAAGTCGCAATATTTTTGTTAGAATCTACATCTCGGCTGCAGTGCCCATATCAGCTTCCAGAAGCTAAAGTAACGCTTTCGCTCTCAGTAAATAGAAACTCAACTCCCAATGTGATCGCCAACTTAATTTTCACGCAAACATTTACGACTTGATTACATAAACTCTAACGTTTATTTATCGCCCTAAACTATTTTGCCTACATAGCTAAACTAGTTAAAAATCCTGACTTTTTCCCGTCGAAGTCTCCCAATTTGTTATATGAGCCGCATTTTTGATACAAACTGAATTGAAATACATAGAACATGTTGCAAATATAAAAACGAAAAGTAAGCTAGTTAGAATCAAACATTAATTCGTTAGATTCAAAGCTACCGAGAAGTTGATCGGCTTCACTTTATAAGATAGAATGATAAGAAAAAGACAAAATCTAAACGAAAGAAAATTATTTATGAGAATTCGGATATTAAGAATTTATGAACTGATCTGTCAAGTACGTCTACTAAAGATCGATATTGAGTACATATTATCGGATGCTGTTGATCGTCACTGTACTATTTATTTCTTCATCACCTTGTGATAGAATATGTTTCACTTTGTCTATCGTGACTGCTTTCCGCGTGGTGTTGATTTGAAGAGTTGGAGGAGCATAATTGACACAATGGATACCATTACGGAGAATGGGATCAACTATGTCGAGTTTAAATGCCATCAGATCTGCTGTAGTCAATTACCAACAACCACTGGTGGGAAAGGCATGGACCATTGCTATGGGTAAAATTTTTATATACACCAAATTACTTATACTAGGTTAACAAGACAGTTCTTCCGGTTTTTAACTTATCTCAAACAAAAAATTATTGGTCGAAATAAGCACCATCAGAATCAATACAATTTTGCCAACGCAAAACAAGTGAATTTATGCCAGTAACGTAAAAATCTTGCGTTTTGGTGACGATGAAGTCGCTGAAAGCGTTTTTTGATATCGCTTAAGGTTTTTAAGCATTTGTCAAGCAGAAAGTTGAGATGCTTGAAAAATTGGTAGTCGGTAGGTGAGAGGTTTGGAGAGAATATTTCGTAGTCTAATTCGTTCAACTTCTGCAGGGTTGGTTTAGCAACATGCAGTCGGGCATTGACGTTGAGGAGAATTGGGCCTTTTCTATTGACTAATTCTGGGTGTTGTTGTCGAAGTTTCTGATGCATTTCATTTATTTGTTCACAGTAATTCACCACCATAATGGTTTCATCTGCATTAAAAAAAACGTAATGGATGAGACCAGCCGTAGACCACCAGTCAGCATGACCTTCTTTTGGCGTAACTCTGACTTCGGGAAGTGTCGTGGAACTTCCTCGGCATCTAACCACTGAGCTGAGCGTCGCCACTTGTCATAAAAACTCCCGCTTTAACCGTATGTCACACACAACCCGGTCGAGAAATGCGTTGTTCTTGTTGCGTAAAAAAAGGAAAAGTGACATTCATAATAGCGTTTCTTTTGGTTGTCGTTCAATTTATGGGACAGCCGTATATAAATGTATTATAACAAACACTTATTTAAAAATACATCATTTGAAATCAGAATTAAAAATTATGCAATAACCTTCTTGTCAACCTAATAATAGGTAATGTGTTACGACATTAAATAACTAAAAACAGGTTTTTGTCTTGCTGTGAAACTATCGTGGTCCGGGAGACCCTTCCGTGTGTATAAAATTCACGAAGCATCTGTTTACATTGTAGATTTCAAGAATTTGTTGAAATTAGTAATTATCGTATTTACAGCCGAAATAGAACGTATCTTTAATTTCAAATTACAGCGACGGACTTATACTAAGTTGATATTAATAAGTCCTTACAACCCCCTTTTTTTAAATGGAGAGTAGACAACGCATTGTGGATGCGTTATCGGCAGTTCTCGTTACTCTCGCTTCCTCTTATTTGTCCCTTAGTCCTCCTCTTATTTGTCCCTCAGTCCTCATTTCCAATGAGTTATGTTTCTGACAAAGAGTGAAGAAAAAGCTGCTCTATAGGACGACAGTACTTCGTAAACAGTAGCCTGAGATGTCGGAAATTTTCTATTCCTATGTCTATCCTTGTGGCCATGTCATTTGTAAGGGTGATGGAGGTAAACGTTTCATCTGGGCTGACGTTATACGCCTGATAGTCAGGAACCTGAACCTTGGATAAACCACTAAGAGTCCGTCCTATCAGCAGGTGCAAAATACTGGGACTGCTGTATTGCCATTTGGTGAATGGACTCTAGACCATGCACTAGTTTCGAGTGGGGCCTCTCGATGCCATACTAGTGGTAATTATTACGGCTTTACTTATCATGGCTACAAAAAAAAAAAAGAAAATCTCCTCTCCTTTTCTCTCTTACCTTCCCTCTCTGTCCTGCTCTAACCAAGTCTGTCTGTTCTACAAATCCCAATCCTCAACATGAAATGCCTTCAGAAAAATAACACGTGTAAACCTAGAACCCCATCCTCCAACGTAGACCCCTAACATCAGGGGTCCGTTCTTCCAGAGGTTGAAACCTAAATACAGGAGACGAAATCAGACATATTCTTCCTAAGTGAAACTGGCATTAGGCCGACCACCTCCCTTGACGAATTAATCATTAAAGGATACTCTAACTTAACATCGTAATCTGACTCCAAGATCGCCATGGGCATGGAATATGTGCCTATATTAAAGATGGCTTTCCATGTGGTAGGGATATCTCCAGAGAAGACCCTAATTTACCTTATATGTGCTTCCGGGTTGCACTTGCTTACACCACTGCATTTATATTCGCTCTCTATCGCCCCCACAACAGCAGAGTTACTATCCTGAAGAGCATATCTGAAAAATTTGACCACATCCTGTCTGCTCACCCTTCAGCTAACATCCACATTTGTGGTGACTTCAATGTCCACAATGCGGAATGGCTGACCCACTCTAACAAGACAGATGATGAGGGGAGGTTCTGTCATGATTTTGCCATTGCCTATGACCTCACCCAGATTGTCCACGAACCCACCCGTGTGCGCGATACTTCCGGTCAGTATGCTAGCCTTCTAGACCTTTTTCTCACAACTTCCCCTGAGCTATGTTCAAGTTCCGTTCTGTCTCCTCTTGGATCTTCCGACCACGCGGTTGTATCAGTTAAGATATAAACGAAATGCAATAAGTCTGGAGATGTACCTCTCCCCCGTACTGTATATCGATACTCTACCGTTGACTGGGATAGCTTCCGTACACTTATATCCGATCTACTGCTGCATTCCATGTTTAAAAAAGATGTGTCTTCCATAGTATCAGACCTGACCAAATGGCTAATTGTAGGCATAGACCGATTCATACCATCCAACAAAATTCCAACAAAAACCTAACAACCAGCCATTGTTCTCCCCAGAATGTGCTGGTGCCATCACGCACAGAAATCACTTTTTCCATAGCTACCAATGTAATAGATGCACTGAGACTAAAGTTACTTTCAGGACTGCCAGCAACCACTGTAAAAGAGTAATAAAAATGCAAGAGAACTATATGTTCAGTCTGTTAAATCCAAAGTAGCTGAGGAGCGGCTTGGTTCCCACCAGTTTTGGCAAATAGCAAATAGGATCCCGAACAGAAGCGTGCGTTCTATCCCCACCATTGTCAATGTATCTGAGGTCATCTCGTCAGCATCAGACAAGGCCAAACTATTTGCCAAGAACTTTGCAGCTTATTCTACCCTATGCGACGAAGGCCATCAACTCATCGTATTTCCTCCTATAACACACAACACGCTAGGTAACATACAAATATCTGTGCGTGAGGTCGCTAAGCTAATCAAGGAACTTGATTCCAGTAAAGCAACTGGCCCTGACGGCATTCCAATCATTGTGCTGAAAAAGCTTCAACTAGAACTTGCTCCCATACTTACAAAACTGTTTAAGCGTTGCCTTAAAGAAAAGTGCTTCCCAACACTCTGGAAAACCTCATCAGTATGCCCTATATTTAAGAACTCAGGTGATAAGTCCTCTCCCTCTCAGTACAGACCAATAAGTCTCCTGTGTGGCATGAGTAAGCTGCTGGAATCCATATTAGATAAAGAAGTAGTCAACCACCTCAGCAGAAATAACCTTCTTAGTGACATGCAATATGGATTCCGTTCTGCCAGATCTACAGCAGATGTGCTAACTGTTATATCTCATAGGATTAGTGAATCTCTCGTCTAAGGCTTCATTTCTAGGGCAATTGCTCTTGACATATCAAAGGCCTTCGATAAGGTATGGCATAAGGGCCTACTTCACAAGATTTCCAGCTACGGTATTACTGGAAATGTTTTCTCGGTCATAAAATCATTTCTCTCCGATCGGCTCATAAGAGTAGTAATTGATGGGCAGAAATCAGAGACCGTCAATATTAATGCTGAAGTCCCTCAGGGGTCCATCCTATGTCCAACTCTATTTCTGATCTACATCAATGATCTCCCAAACACATACTTAAATCATTGGTTGACATCTATGCTGATGACACAACCATCTATGGCAACACATCAAAGGCCGTACATGACAAAGTTATCTCAGATTCTCTCTCCTCTGATGTCGAGCGCGTGGTACAGTGGGGGAGGAGGTGGCTGGTTACTTTTAATGCATCTAAAACCAAGCTCCTATCTTTACATCATCAACGCTCTGATCCCCATCTGGCATCAATTGATATGGGTGGCTCTCGTCTAGGGGAGGCTCCATGTTTTGATAAGCTTCTGGGCTTGACCTTTACCCCTGACCTGAAATGGAACACCTACATCAAGTCAGTAGCCAAGATCGCTGGAAAATGGTAGGATCTTTCTACCGCTCCAGAAGATATCTCACCCCTGATGCAATTCTCTATCTGTATAAAAGCCAAGTACGTCCAAGGATGGAATACTGCTGCTACATCGAGGCAGGAGCTGCTAAAAACAGCCTGCCTTGACGTGATGCCCTTTTCTCTTCCCTGCAACCGCTTTCCCACAGAAGAGACGTTCCGAGCCTGTCTTTGTTTTATCGTTACTACCATGGCAGGTGTTCGTCTAAACTCCAATCTCTGGCTCCCCTTCGCCAATCTTTTATGATAAACACCCGCCTAGCTGAAAACACTGTCCAAAGTTTCCCCCACTCCTTATCTGTGCCAAAATCAAAAGTAGATTCCATGAACAAAGCTTCTTCCTTAGAAGTGCACGCCTGTGGAACTCTGTTCCAGTTGCCTGTTTCCCACCTGACTACAACCTGGATGTCTTCAAGTCCAATGTGAACAAATTCCTGATGAACCGCCTCCTTAAGTAAGACACTTTATCAAATTTCCAATACTAACGTACTGTACACACAATAACCCTTATCCCCGAGTGGTTTCCGGGCCTTGATAAGGGGTGAATACCTTGTAAAAAAAAATGCCGAATAAAAATAAAGCTTTTCATTTTTATAAATATACATTTAATACCTTAAGATACCATTCTTTCTTCTGACAACATTGACGCACACATTACACGAATGAGTGCATTAGTAGCCAGGTACGCGTCCTTGTCATGTAAAGAAATTAAAAAAACTAGTTTCTCTTGCTAAAAGAAAAGCAGAAAGAAAACAACTGGTTGTCAATCAAAAACTCTCCCACAACGTGACGACACACAAGCTGCTAACGTATTGTCACCTCATGAGAATTCCGGCCTACATTTTGGTTGATCCATTTGTACATTATCTTCCGTAGCTTTGGCATGGAAACAAGATATAACTGACAGATTTTACTTTTAGTTATTTGCCATAGTCATAGAACCGTGCCCATTTACAGGGCGAAAAGATAAAAGTGTCGTCTTAGAGAAAACAACACTACAGATTTATTGAAAAAAGCAATTCAGGTAACTTGAATCTGTAGTAGAGCTGACATCTATTCAATGTAGCTGCCTTCAGCCTCAATCACCGCCCCAATACGTGTCCGGGATCGGAAACATGCCTTTTCCAGAAACGCCAGTGAGAGCTCGGTGAATATTCGGCGGATGCCGGCGATCAGGCTGGTTTTGGTGTTGTGGGAGGTCATGTTGGTGATGTTCTCGACATGACAAACGAATGAGTCGTGGGTTTAGGTCTGGGCGGAGGGAGGCAGCGAAAGAAGGGTACAAAGTCGTAGCATTCCTTCTGAAGCCAAGCCTGGGTCTCTTTGAACTTGTGAACCGGCGCCGAGTCCTGCTGCCACACCGAGGGTATGCCAGCAGCCACCTATTGCACCAGCGGATTACCGTACTCTTCAGCACATCCAGGTACACTTTGGTGTTGACTTTCAAGCCGACTTCGAATATGTGAGGTGGCATGATGTGGCCCTCATTTGAAATGACCATAACCAATGACCATAACCGTGGCCGGAAACTTCGTTTTCATGTTTTCATCACCTTGGGCACGTCCCTGTTATTCGAGGCAATCTAGCGATGCATTTTGAGGGTGCTGGCAATGGTCCTGTTGTCATAACGTGGATCGATAGAGAGCATGAGGTTTACAGCAGCACATCTCCGATCTCGCTCGTTGAACAATATGTCACTTTCAGACATAATAGAAGATTCTTATCGCTCTTGGGATTTGTACACAACTGGCCAACTAGTAGATGGTCTGCAACAAAAAAAAAAAAAAAAAAGAAAAAAAAAGAAGAAAACTGGTTTTCCTCAAACGGAAATTGGATCATGTCGTTTTTTTTTTTTCTAGGGGGACAAGTTTATCGTTTCACCGTGTGGAGATTATTTAAAATAGCAGCACAAACTCGTTGGGATTTAACGCTGCTTTAAATTTATTTTTTTCTTCTCTAATATACAATATCTTTATAATAATGCATCAAGGCACTTTATGTTGGTACGTACGTTATTACCTTTCACACATATTTACAAAAAATGAGATCAACAAATTTTGAGATTACACATTTTAAAATAAATGGTCCCCCAAAAATAAATTTTGAAATAAATACATTTCAAAAAAGTGACATTCGTTTTATTTGCAGAATATTTAGACGATAATAAGTTTTTCGCTAAGAAGACAGAAAAGTTATTGTTTTAAAATTAAATTGTTAGAATTTGAAATAAACACGGATGAATAAATATATTCGTTATATTTATAAGGTTGAGAAGAAAGTGTATATCATTTTAAAGAGCGTTTCTCACTCTATCGAATCGTTTGAATGACAACCGTTTCAAAGCAATTATGTCTTCTTTGCAGAACGTTGAATACAAGATGAAAAAAGCAAATTCACACAATTTTCTTATTTCAATTCAAGCTAGGCCGAAAAACTGCTGAAACAGCTCGCGATATCAACGTAGCGTTTGGCACAGGAACCATTACTGGACGCACATCCCAATGGTGGTTTAAGAAATTTCGTGGCGGTGTCGAGAGTCTTGAAGATGATGAGCGTAGTTGTTGAGCATCGGATGCTGACAACGATCAATTAAAAGCCTTAGTCAAAGCCAATCTACACACAACTGTTCGAGAACTTGCTTCTCAATTAGACGTAACGTATACGACGATTTCCAACCACTTGAGACATATTGGAAAGACAGAAATCTTCATAAGGGGGTGCCTCACGGACTGAACAATACTCAAAAGAAACGCCGTTATGAAGTATGATCTTCCCCTTTTTTAAGCAACAAGAACGACCCGTTTCTCAACCGGGTAGTGACTTCGGATGAAATGTGGTTGCTTTATGACAACCGGCGACGCTCAGCTCAGTGGTTAGACATCAACGAAGCTTCACGACAGATCCATTACCATTATGTAGTGGAGAAGTACTGTCAACAAATGGATGAAATGCATCAGAAACTTCGACAACAACACCCAGCATTAGTCAACAGAAAAAGCCCAATTTTACTCCACGACAATGCCTGGCCACATGTTGCTTAACCGACTCTGCAGAAGATGAACGAATTGGATTACAAAACTCTGCCTCATACGTCATACTCTTCAGACTTCTTACCTACGGACTACCACTTTTTAAGCATCTCGACAACTTTCTGTGTGAGAAATTCTTCAAAAACCTAAGCGATATCAAAAACGCGTTTAGCAACTTTATCGCCACCAGAACGCAAGGTTTTTAATACACTTGTTTTGCGTTGGCAAAAGTGTGTTAGTTCTGATTGTACTTATTTCAATGAATATAGTTTTGTTTAAGCCGTTTATCTGAATTTAAAAATTGAAACCCGCAAGAACTTTTTTGTCAAGCTGATATTTAAATAATATTTAGTTGGCAATAAAAGAAACCTTTTTTTTTTTTAATAGCATTTTCGCTGACATATATTTAAAAAAATAATTATTATTAACAATAAATTATACAGATTGATATAGAAAACACTTTGGAATTTTCACAGACTGCTGCTAGTATACACATAACACACAAAACCACGAACGCTTTTCTCCGCTGCCTTTCTATGGTGATTGCCTAGTTATGACGCACTAACCCTAACCCTAACCCTAACTCTAGTTTTTAACTTAAAATAGAATTTTCCATTACACGCAGCAACCTAGCCGCATATGGAGAAATACCGACTTTTGCATTATTTTTACATACTCACCCTTAATTGGATGTGATCTTAAACTATATCCGATGGTAAGGCTCCAACTTGCGGGCCATGGAGAGTGTGAAGCCACCCTTTAATTGCCATTGCTCCCAGGTCCACTCTGACCCGGAGTGGTAGTACATGTTAGGGTCTCAACTATGGGCTAAATAGAAACTGACTTGAAAAAAAAATATTCTATTAAAAACATTTCTTCAAAATCACTGGATTCGGCATTAAATAACCTGAAAAGGGTTGATATGCCGTGAAACAAAAACAACCAACCAATCACCCCTAATCTTGCTACAGAATTATATAAGTTGAACAATTGTGAATCAATAAGTTCTGTAAGAAGATTTTGAAGTTTCTTTCTCGTCATTCACTTCAAGCTGGTGGAAAAATTACTAAATTATTGAAAATCGTGATTATGACGTCACATCTAAAAATAGCACCATATTTTTACGGTTGGAAATTCAGCATGCTCCAAAAGTCTTGGCACATTTCAAGTCCTCATATCTGCTTAACTATGAATGGTAGTAAGATGAAAATGGTGGCATTTTAAAGTTAAATGCATTGAGTTTTTTTTATTGATTTTTTCATTGCTTTTCAGCTCTTTATCCTTAATAGTTCTCGTGATATTCAAGACTTTTGAAACACTCTGTAGTGTTTTTGATGGATTATTCAGTAGCGAGGAAGAAACTGTTGCCATGGTAACTCATATATAAATCCCATTGTATTTTCGCCCAACTTGGATTGCTATCTGGTTGTTATGTTATAAGTGGGCCGGCATAGCTCTCCCTAGCGAGGCAAAGAACATCTATTTCCTGTGATCAAACACTCGAGATTTTGAAGAGTTTATTCACTTGAAAAGGTCATATTATAAAGTCCTGATATGAGGAATAAATACTGTTTCGTTTCTAATTTTGTATTTTCTGCGCACAATTTTTATCCTATGGCAAAAAAAAATGGAAACAGCACTAACCCTATGCGAGTTTAACCGGATTCCTCGAAAGGAGGAAGTTTCATGGGAGTATGAAATTCACAAGCGGTTCCCAGTCGCATGTATATCCCCGTTAGGGGAGATGACGACGTTAGGATTTTGCAACTCTTGCAGGGAGTTGTCGACGTCCTCGTACATAGAGCGCCTGGAATTCCCAAATTGGTCACCTATATGGTACTGACCAGGTTCAACGTTGCTTAACTTTAGTGATCTTATGAGAACCAGTGTGTCAGCGTGATTATGCTATACAATATTTTTTTTCTTGCCACGCGTTTAATTCGTGAAAAGAAAAAAATCTTTCAAATAATGATCGTTATTACGTTTATCCAATTACAACCATTGCATACGTTTTAGATTCATTGATGACTATTATTTTTAATAATATTATAAGAAGGTTATGTATACAGGCGAATTTGTTAATATGTTTGCATTTGAATAACCCAACATCCCTACCGCTTCACTAATCGTCATCACACATAATAAAAATATCGTTCACTGACTAACTCACAACTGATTAAATTTGTTGATATTTAAATCAAAGGTCAAGATCACGAAAAAGGTTAAAATAATACTTCACGATAACTTTTTTATAATGGTTTTGTTCCTCGTAACTTGGCTTTTATTGTAGTCAATGCTATCACATCTTATATGATATTTGACCTTGACAATCAAAAGTTCAGTTATGGTCAAAACTTTGTGTTGCAATATTTTTGATATGTAATTGGGTATGATCCCTGAAAATTGGAAGATTCTATTTATAAACACTGCCAACAGGAACTGACGAATCAAATCGAACCACGTTCTGCTATCAACCAATCAGAAACCAGAATTGCTTCATAAAAATCGAATCTTTTACCATTTCAGCAGATAATGTTTTCGTGTCAACACAAAAAGGATCTTTTGTTCTTTGCCTGCAAAATTATAAAGTCCAAAACCTGTACAGAACTGCTACTCACTGAAAAGTTTTCATCTCCAAGATTTGTACAAACAGCTACCAATCGTAAACTTTTCTGAAATTAAACATAGCTGCCAATTCAAGATTTTGACTGAATTTCAGCCTCCGATTTTTCTAAATTGATGGATGTGTCTGATACGGCTTCATAATAGTAACAACTATGAAAATTTCAACCTCATCAGATAAATAGTTTTTAATTTTGTTAACGTTTCGATGGCATAACTTTGGGAATATTTCATACAATATGAAAAGATAAGGCCCAGATGTGACTTTGGTCTATCTTTAAGTTGTCGGTTGCAAGTAGGCAATCGTGACAACCATTTGCTCTAGTACAGATTTCAATGAAAAGAGTTTTATGTAATCTATATATTTTTTCTCTACACTATATAGTATACCAACAGATTACTTCACTAAAATTAAAACATATAACCTAATAAATAAATTAACATTACTAACTCGGTAGTAAGCCAGAAAACTATACTATATCAGATGTTTCTGAATTTTTGAGATGAGGATTTATTATTCGTATTATTTGGATCCATCGAACTACTGTTCTCATTTTGAGTGTCATTTTCATAACGTTTCGGTCAATGTAACCTATGACCTTTTTCCAAATTCCTGAGTTCGACTAAACATTCCAGAGTTCGACAGGATACACTTGAAGAGGGTCGGAGATTACATCGACCGAAACGTTGTGAAAATCACACTCAAGATGAGAACAATAGTTCAATAAATCCAAACCATACTAGAAAAGTGAACTTATCTTAAAGAAACATGTACGTACATTATGCACACAGCCACAACTCTATCCTGTAGTTTTAAAATATCTATCATATATAAAGGCAATTAAATATCACATCATCACACACAATAAAACACTACCAACTGAGATATGAAACATTATAACATCCAAATCATACGCAACTGCAGATTTTAATTCAGAGACGCAATATGTAATAAAACAACAACAACCTGGCATTAACAGAATAACATTTCATGCCGGTATTAATATATTAACCATTTCCACTATTAAAAAAATAGATAAGTATGTTTTAGTTAGTTATGGTAGTCCATCTATGTGAATGAAGACGTCTTGATCATTTTTTAAAAATTGACTCTGTGACCCCGTTGATGACTGAAGTCCGATGCGTGATCTACACTGCTTTGCACAAATAGAGCACAGGAAGATAAGATTTGGGTTTTGATTTGGATGGTGAGTGGCCGCCGCTCGTCGGTGTCGCAGTGTGCGACGTTCCAGAGCGGCTCGCTCATGCTCGTTGTTGAAGAAAGCCATTCCGCTATCATATTTGAAGCGTCAAGGGTCTCTGTCCGCTGTCAAAGTCTCAAAAAGATTGAAGGAGATATTCCAGCCCTTGAGGATGAACTTGATGCAGTCTATGTATGTAACGTTTATTCGGGCAGCCGATGTTTCGTCGGCCGTAAGTGAGTTGTCCGAATAGAACTCTTCGAGTCTAGTTGGGGGCATCCTGATGACGTGGCTCAACCATCAAAGCTGACGACGGATAAGGAGTAACTCTAGAGGGGCAACTCCAGCTCTCCTATGAATCTCCGAATGGGGCACTATGTGCCACCAATGGAGGCTGAGGATCTACTATAGACGTCAGATGTGAAATTCCAGCAGCGTGATGTGATGGCGATACGGAACGCATGTCTCGGAACCGTACAGGGCATAGGTTCCGTAACATCAAAATAAAATTTAAAAAAAAAAAGATTAAAACATAGATAAATATGCAAGCACATCAATAAATGACAGTTGAACACCCTTTTTCTTCAACAATTAAACGACAATAATAAAATAAAAACAAATTAACCAAACCGGCCCGCATTTCTATTTCTTTCTTTCCAGTTTTATTTTTATGAATTATTAAATAAAGTGTAACACCACGTAATATAACGCTTTAAAAATAATACACGAAAAATACTAGGGCCCAATTTCGCCGACGAACTCATCAGGAGTTAATCGTTGGTTAACACGGAAATACAAAAAATTAAAAAAAAAAAAAAAAATAAAAAACGAATTATATAAGGCGACCATCAGATAAGACGAGTTACAAAATTGGAGCAAATTTTCATAAATTTATATAACGGTTGTATAAGAAGACTACTAAATCACAAAACCATGTTTGTTTAGCCTAGGCTAGAGATTGGAACACCTGGTCTCTTATGAAATATTGGTTTTTAAAGATGCTCTCTTTTTACTTTAAGGGTCGTATTAGACGCTGAAATAAACGGTGTATATATATATACTAGCAAAAGTACCCGTCGTTGACTGAGTTCAAAAACAGCTTATAGAAAATGGACTCTGATTTATGAAGTATGATAGCTTATGAAAAAGATGGGTTGGAAATTTGGGTTGAATTTGGGGGTATCAAAACCAAAGCAAAATATGAGTAAAGTAAAAAAAAAAAAATAGATAAATCCCATAATATATTATACCATACCTGTTCACACTGATACACTTATCACAATATTCTGTGGATCTATATTAAAAAACGTTGTTAAACTTTGTGCCTATTTCCATTCTATGGAGGCCAGGCGCGAACGCAGACCCCAGAATTGTATTATACCATCCCTATTTAAGTTAAAACATACTTATCAAAGTATTATTATGTACATCTATATAAAAAATACTTGTAAACGTTTTTTTTTAATTTTTAAATTTTTTATTTCCATAATTTGTGGACCAAGCGCGAACGCAGACCCAACAGTTTTAATGAATCAGATCAAACATACCCATTCCTGTGTCTCGATACATCTATCATTATATGTAATCAGTTTTTTTTAAATAGTCAACCATACAGGAGCCTATTCGTGACCACACATACACACATTCAGCTTTATATATATATATATATATATATATATATATATATATATATATATATATATATATATATAACTATTTCATTTATTCACATAAATTTACTATACGAAAGTATAGATTTATGCGTAAACTTTAAGTATTTACTTCAAAAGTGCTCAATACGTAGGTAGAGCTAGTTAGTAATTTATAAAATATATATGGCGATTAAGCTACACTGAATATTCTGCGTTTCATCCAACTATAGGATTCGTCAGGCTTATGCGCGAATTCTGTCGTTGCTTCTTGTTTTTATACATGTTGAGGATTACTAGTTGGCCAATCAGCTTTCTAATATCCACCGCGCCCCTTCCTACCAGCCAATGGGCATGCATTTTATCAAACAAAGGATCTGTTTTAGAGCTAGGTTAGTGGTTTTAGGTGGCCGTCCTCCTTCTTTTTTTTTTTTATATATACATATAAATATACCTATGTGTACACAATAATGCACATATATATACATATATATATATACACATTTGCTTGTGATCGTTTATGTATATTCATGTTTATTTAATTTATTTATTTGTTTGTTTTCTATTGTTATTGTTAGTTTTAAAGCTATTTTGTATCGCTATCTTAGAGTAAGTTTTATTTTGTGAACACAGTTGTTTGCTATTTCCCGCCTACAGTTTAATAGATTTTGAGGTTCTTTAAAGTACAGGATAGAAAATTTTTCATGGAGGCATAATTTACATGGGTCGTCTAAATGTCTGCATGTGGTAGCTTGTCTTATTATTTTCCATTCGACTACCGGCGAATGTCCGCTTTCTTTGAGTTCCCAGTATTTATTCGCTAGTGTTGTTTTTATACGGTGTTTTTTATTTTTGGATGTGCTTTTGTGGTCATAGTATCGGGTTTTGAAATCTAAGGAAGTCATGCCTATGTAATATTTCTTGTTATTCGGGTTTTCTTTTGCAAATATTGTTGCTTGATAGACTACGCTTTTTGTTAGACATTTGTTTTGGACTGGGCAAAGTGTGCGGTGTCTACAATTGCATTTATCTTGTTCGTTATTAATATTTTTATTTATGGTATGGTTGTACTTGTCCGGGGTTGGTTTGTTATTATTATTATTATTATTATTATTATTATTATTATTATTATTATTATTATTATTTCTGCTAGTGTTGTTTTTATTTCTGTTCTGGTGTCTACTTTTTTATTGTTTATTTTGTTGTTGTTTACATTGTTTTCATTTAGTATTTTGTTATTATGTGCCTTAATTATCATCTCTAAATTTTCGCAACAACTGTAAGATAACTTCAAGGTATTTTTATTGAAGATTTTGTGTAAGGGGTTGGTTGCGGGAATATATATATATATATATATATATATATATATATATATATATATATATATATATATATATATATATACTGTATTAACAAAACCAAGACTTCAAAAAATGAATTGATAGCAACAGAAAGTGTATTTCATTTTAAGTTACAATCTATATATCTATTTTTATTTACAAGGTGGTCACCACTTATCAAGGCCAGGAAGCCACTCAGGGATGAGGGTTATTGTAAGTACAGTCCGTTAGTATGGAGACTTAATAAAGCGTCTACTTAAGGGGACGGTTCATCAACAATTTGTTTACGTTGGACTTGAAGACATCCAGGTTGTAAGCAGGCAGACGAAACAGAGTTCCACAGGCGTGCAATTCTAAGAAAGAAGCTTTGTTCATGGAATCTACGTTTTGATTTAGGCATAGATCAAGAGTGGGGAAGGTTTTTGACAGTGGATTCAGCTAGACGGGTGTTTTTCGTGAAAGATTGGCGAGGGGGACCAGAGATTGGAGTTCAGACGAGCACCTGCCATGGAAATAACGATAAAAAAGAGATAGGCTTGCAACGTCTCTTCTGTGGGAGAGAGGTTGCAGGGAAGAGAAAAGGGCATCCCCCACTAAGCCACGAATCTATTTTGTACTCTGTCAAGGCAGGATAGGCTGTTTTTAGCAGCTAATGCAAGATATGGCAGCAGTATTCCATCCTTGGACGTACTTGGCTTTTATATAGATAGAGAATTGCATCAGTAGTGAGATATCTTCTGGAGCGGTAGAAGGATCCCACCATCCTTCCAGCGACCTTGGCAACAGACTTGATGTACGCGTTCCATTTCAGATCAGGAGTGAAGGTCAAACCCAGAAGCTTATCAAAACATGGGGCTTCTCCTAGACGAGAGCCATCCATTTCAATTGATGCCAAATGGGGACCAGAGCGTTGATGATGTAAGAAGTCTTGGTTTTGTTAATACAGTATATATATATATATATATATACATATATATATATATATATATATATATATATATATATATATATATATATATATATATATATATATATTCTGATACATTAATGAAAATGTATAATAAATTGTTTTACGGATTTTTAGCCGAGAGGTGACATATTTTCACTATATTTTATTTACTTCGTTATTTTGTGCCAAATGGGTCCATTCTTGTCTGCTCGTTCACGTAAACAGTATAGAGGAGAGAGAGGGGATGTGAGGAGCAGCTAGCGAGGTGACCTCAGTCAACAACCCATTTTCAACCCCTGCCAGCTGCAAGCAGCAAAGAAAAAAAAAGAGAGGGTAAGAAATGTTTAGGAAAAGAAAGATAAACCGTAGAGAGAGAGAGAGAGAGAGAGAGAGAGAGAGAGAGAGAGAGAGAGAGAGAGAGAGGGTGGAGGGGGGACTGAAAAAAGGTTGTCAGCGACAGGCCGTAATCAGCGAAGAGCCAGGTTGGCGAAGCCAGCGAAATACGATGCCTGTGTAGTAGCGGCATTGGTAAAAATCTACGTTGGTCAACGATCGGACTTAGAGTATTGACTGAAAAAAAGGTGAACACAGCGAAGCAGAAGGATCAAAAGAGCAGTGAAACATTACCTATAAATTAAGGATTACGATGAGTTTCAGGAACAAATACTTGAAACATGAACAATTCACAGAAAAGAAATATATAAAAAAAAGGAAAAAAGGGAGATAAAAGAAAGGATATATTTCAAAGGACATTCAGGGAGTGTTTCAACAAAAATTTCCATCTCTCTCACCCTAGAACCTGTATCTAATTGAGCAGACGATTTAATGTTTTTCTCTCAGTAGAATTTGAGTAACGTAAAACCATTTCATAAATGAAATACTTGGACATACTTAATTGGGATACGTCGTAACAATATATATATATATATATATATATATATATATATATATATATATATATATATATATATATATATATATATATAGTCTTCGAAGTTTTTAACTTTTAAAACTATAATAAAAAATTATTTTTTATCATTCGTTAGAAAACTATTTAGTCAGTAAGTCATTCAATCACCTGCAATCACTGCATCAACTTGCTATCTCGAATTCACTATATATATATATATATATATATATATATATATATATATATATATATATATATATATATTCTCCTATAAAATTAAAGTTTAAAATTTAATTTTCAAACTTTTTCTCGCCTGATGAGATCAATAATGATCGAAACGGTCTGCACATCGTAGCAAGATATGACTATATTTACATAAAGGAAAGAAAACAATTCGATATATATATGTGTGTGTGTGTGTGTGTGTGTGTGTGTGCGTGCGTGCGTGCGTGCGTGCGTGCGTGCGTGCATGCGTGTGTGTATGTGTGTGTGTATTGGTGTTCTTCTCTCCCCATATCTCTATGCATTTCTCTTCTTACCTATGTGTTCTTATCTGTTAATTATAGTTTTGCCTTTCAACGAGTTCGTAATAATTGTCGTAATCCGCTCACATCACTCAACCTATCCATTAATTTTTTTTATCAGACAGTGCCAGCCAGACATATAGATAGTAGATAAATGTACAGAGTAACACACACATTATATATATATATATATATATATATATATATATATATATATATATATATATATATATATATATATATATATATATATCTTTTATTTATTTATTTTACTTATAAAACATTAATCTACGAACACGCGGATTGAACCTCAGACAATGTGTATTTACGTTACCCGTTACGCTACTAAGTCCTAGATCACTTTACGCGTTATTTTTATCGCTTTTAAACTAATGTAGATTTTTGTTGATTTTGGACGATTTAGTTATATACCAGCAGGGACACCTGACGTTGCCCGGGATTGAATGATGATCATCGAATATTTTACACTCCTATATTTTTATTATCATCGAAATCCGTAAAATCGCCCCGGAGCGAAGCTTCAATTTCCTCCATGCAGTAACTTAGTCCAAAATATATGTTATTCTGCATTGCACTGTAGAGAACCTAGTGTTTCTTTTATAAAATTAATTTATATAACTTCCTTCCAGTTCACGAAAAAGAAACATTAAGAAATTCACGTGCGGGGTTTAAACCTACAGACCATGTCATGCAAAAAAAAAAAAGCACGTGAATTTTGAAGTCTTATAAAATTCTTTGCAGCAAATGAAAAAGACAAAAACAAAACAAAACAAAAAAAAACACGCTATCAACTTACCCACTGTAGAATTTTCACGGCCCGTTGTTCTATCATTGTTGCTAAGCGACAACATGTAAAAAATGACTTTACCGATGATAGGTGAACTAAAATAACAGTTTCGGTTATCTATTATCAGTATATATATATATATATATATATATATATATATATATATATATATATATATATATATATATATATATAAATTACAATTAAATTTACCAAAATGATCCAAGATGGTAAAACTAAACTATATTATAAATATTAAAGAATTAATATTTATAATGTTATCTCAGCCAGATGTAAAAGCTCGATAAAACCAAATAGGAGATAGAGCTTATAATACGAGCAAACAGTTAATAAAACATGTTAAAAAACACTTTGAAAAAGAGTTAAAAACATATTTAATCTGAAAAGAAAACACTTGATAAGTGGATAGTTCTTAATCCGCAGAGTTTCGAAGAAATACTTTCCTTCTCATCAGAGGGTAGGAATTAGCAAAATGCGGGATCGGATTTTGCATACAAAAGTATTTGATGAAACAACAAGTAAGTCAAAGATCTTACTTGATAACAAAAAAGTGAAGCAGAGGGAGTATGGTGAAGAAAAAGGTGATTACACATGAATGGATAGTCTGGTGAAAGATTAATAATCCAATGACGGTAAAATCCAAAAATATAACTTCAAGAAAGTTAATTGAATTTCCATTTGTACAAGTAAAATCCAAGGAAATCCCGTAATTGGAAGATGGTCCAAAATAATCCAAATGCCGAAATCCATGGAATAATTCACAAATATGTACAAGGGAAAAAAGAAAAAATTCCAATAATATTAATAAAAGAAAAATAAGATATGCTTTTCACACTGTTGCCAATACATAAATATAAATAAGAAAGATCAGGGATGAAGAAGAGGGGGAAAAATTAAATGGTGATAGAATTAAATAGAAAATAGAAAAACAAATGTCAAAATGACCCTGACAGGAAATGTTAAAAGGCGCGAAAAAAATATATAGGGCAAAATAATATAGGTCAACTGAAATGTACAGGTTAGTACTTAAGAAAATGTCAGCAAGAGTTGTTAAAAGACACTAAATGGAAAATGAATAAATAAATTAATAAATGAATAGAAAATAAATAATAAATAAACAATAAATAAATAAATAAAAAATAAAATATAAAATAAAAAAATAAAAATTATTTAAGGGGAGAGGACGGCCAGTATCTGCAAATTCAGGAAAAAGCAAGCAAGTAAGTAAGTAAATGCATGTAGTAAAATATAAGTAAATATACATACAAGATATGAAAGTGTGGGTAGATTGATATATCAAGTGTTTCCTTTTCAGATTAAATATGTTTTTAACTCTTTTTCAAAGTGTTTTTTAACATGTTTTATTAACTGTTTGCTCGTATATATCCCCAAAACCTCTGGCCTTGATGGAGGGGGGGACTGCTATGGTTTCAAATGATCTGAAATAACAGCAAGGGAGGACTTGATTCCAAATATTTCTTATATGTTATATGTTCCCTCTTTTGGAAATAGATTAAGATTATGAATATCTCCTGTATCAATTAATCTTTATACACTGTGAAATTGACTTTATGTATGAAAACCAAAGAGAGGAGATATAACATATGAGAAATATTTGGAATCAAGTCTCCCCTTGATGTTATTTCAGATCATTTGAAACTATAGCAGCAAGTTTTTGTCTCCCTCCATCCAGGCCAGAGGTTTTGAGGAAATATCAGATAATTTGTAATTCATATGCAAAACTAGGAAAAACAAATGATTATGGTTGAAATATTGGTAAAAATGCAGTATATTTCCACCTACGGAAAATCCTTTAAAATTACCACTATTATAGGTTTTCGAATGTTCTGAAAACGAAACTAACATTAAAAATCACAAGAAACAAGAAGTTTCCAAGATATAAAGAAATTATAAAGTAGGGATCAAGTTTCTATAGTAATTTAACGTAAAATGAACATCCACTTTATAGCAAAGGTGACCATAAAGTGGGTGCTCATTTAACGTTAAATTAATATAGAAAAGTGAACTCCCACTTCTTGAAACAGTAATGTGCGACCTTAAGGGCAAATGTCACATAGCCCACTACACAATTCTGGTCATTAGTTTTCCAACAAGCTTTCAAGTGTTAAATTCTGTTCGGTAGTTGTCGAGATTTCGAACTTATAAAATTGCCTCAAAAGTGTTACATCTATACATGTATTAGTTTTTTTTTTAAATAAATTTTCACCCCAAACAAGGCACAGTGCCACTTTGAAGTAGGGGGCTACTATCGGGGACATAAGTTGCAGAGGCATTATGAAGGGAGATGAGTAGAAAGATGTTTGTTCACATTACGCTTGAACATCTGCATGTCAGTACAGTTGGGAAAGTAGAATTCTGGAAGGGAGTTCCAAAGTCTAGCAGTTCTGAGGAAGAAACTATTGGAGTAAAAGGCTTTTTAACACCTAGGAATCTCTACTGTGAAGGGGTGAGACTTTGCTTCTTGTCAGGTTTGTCGGGGCTAGTCACGTTGAGGGAGTACAAGTGCTTGTAGTTCGTCAGAGCATTCACCATTAAAGTACTTGTAAAAAAAGCAGAGGGATGCAATATTTTGTCGATGGGACAGAGACTGAAGCTTAGATGCCAGTTGAGGACCTATCAGGTTGGCGACTCTCTTTTGAACCCTGTCCAGGAGTAAGAGACAAGCAGCAGATGCACCAGCCCAAATGTGACAACAGTACTCCATACATGGGCGAATGGTGGCCTTATAGAGGTACAGGATACTTTCAGGCGTAAGTAGTTTTCTAGCACGATAGAGAGAGCCCGCTTTCTTTGCAGCAGCCTTGGCAATGCTCTCAAAGCATCTATTCCACTTCATGTTCCCTGTAAATGTTAGGCCGAGGAGTTTAAAGGAAGTACTTTCAGATAATTTGGTCTTGGCCATTGCTATTGGTGGTAGAGAAGGTTTCTTGTAATTATTGAAGAAAACAAGCTTAGTCTTGGCAGCATTGAATGTGACCATCCATTTTTGTCCCCATTCCACTACAGATTGAAGGTCATCCTCTAGTGATTCTGCCATTTCCTTAGATATGTATTCATTTGTTTTTCCCTCATGCCTGTTATAGAGAGTGTTGTCATCAGCAAATATACCCATCTCCGAAACAATTTTATCAGAGAGGTCATTTATGAATATCAGGAATAATAAAGGTCCAAGGATAGACCCTTGTGGTACTCCCGCATTTATATCATATTGTTTAGATGTACGACCGTCGAGGACAACTTGGATTTTTCTATTACTTAAGGATTTAATTACATTATGTATTCTTCCAGTGATACCATATGATCTAATTTTCCTTGTGCCATACCCTGTCAAAAGCCTTAGATACATCGAGGGCTACTGCTCCGACCTCCCCTGTTTTGTCTAGTGAACGGTATATACATCTAGAGATTACAGTTAAGATATCTGCTGTGTAAAGTGCTTGACTAAATCCATATTGTTTGTTGGTCAGGAGTTTAGCAGCTGTAAGGTGTTGGACTAGGGCTTGATTAATTAAGGATTCAAAAATTTTGGCGAAATGCAAGAGAAGGCTAATGAGGCGATAATTTAGTGTGTCAGTTCTTTCATCAGAATTCTTTAAGCGGTTTTCCAGCAGTCGGGAAAACAAGATTCGTTAAGACATTTATTGTAAATTTTAGAGAGAACTGGAGCAACGTCAGCAGAGCATATTTTTAATAGCAAAGCCAGGATTAGATATGCTTTTGAGGTGTCTATGTTTTTAATAGCAAAGCCAGGATATTTTTAATAGCAAAGCCAGCATATTTTTAATAGCAAAGCCAGGATTACACATGCAATATGGTTTCCGCTCTGCAAGATCTACCGCAGATGTGCTGACGGTTATATCCCACAGGATTAGTGAATCTCTTGACAAAGGCTTCCTTTCTAGGGCAATTGCTCTTGACATATCAAAGGCCTTTGACAAAGTATGGCATAAGGGTCTACTTCACAAGATTTCCAGCTACGGTATAACTGGAAATGTTTTCTCAATCATTAAATCATTTCTCTCCGATAGGCTCATAAGAGTAGTGGTAGATGGACAAAAATCGGAGGCCTGCAATATAAATGCTGGAGTCCCTCAGGGGTCAATCCTGGGCCCAACTCTCTTCCTGATCTACATCAATGACCTCCCTAGACACATACTTAAATCATTCGTTGACATCTATGCTGATGACACGACCATCTACGGCAACACATCAAAGGCTGTAAATGACGAAGTTCTCTCGGATTCTCTCTCCTCTGATCTCGAGCGCGTGGTTCAGTGGGGGAAGATGTGGCTAGTTACCTTTAATGCATCTAAAACCAAACTCCTATCCTTACATCATCAACGCTCTGATCCCCAGCTGGCATCAATTGTGATGGATGGCTCTCGTCTGGGTGAGGCCCCGTGTTTTGACAAGCTTTTGGGTTTGACCTTTACTCCTGATCTGAAATGGAACACGTACATCAAGTCTGTTGCCAAGGTCGCAGGAAAGATGGTGGGATCCTTCTACCGCTCCAGAAGATATCTCACTACTGATGCAATTCTCTATCTATATAAAAGCCAAGTACGGCCAAGGATGGAATACTGTTGCCATATCTGGGCAGGAGCTGCCAAAAACAGCCTATCATGCCTTGACAGAGTACAAAATAGACTTCGTGGTTTAGTGGGGGATGCCCTTTTCTCTACCCTGCAACCCCTCTCCCACAGAAGAGACGTTGCGAGCCTATCCTTGTTTTATCGTTATTTTCATGGCAGGTGCTCGTCTGAACTCCAATCCCTGGTCCCCCCTCGCCAAACTTTCACGAAAAACACCCGTCTAGCTGAATCCACTGTGAAAAATTTCCCCCACTCTATATCTGTGCCTAAATCAAAACGCGGATTTCATGAGCAAAGCTTCTTTCTTAGAACTGCACGCCTGTGGAACTCTGTTCCGTCTGCCTGCTTCCCTCCGGACTACAACTTGGATGTCTTCAAGTCTAATGTTAACAAATTCCTAATGAACCGCCCCCCTAATTAAACACTTCATAAAATCTCCTCACTAACGTGATGTACTTGCAATAACCCTTATCCCTGAGTGGCTTCCGGGCCTTGATAAGTGGTGATCACTGTGTAAAAAAAAAAAAAAAAAAAAAAAAAAAAATGCTTTTGAGGTGTCTATGTTTGTAATAGCAAAGCCAGCATATTTTTAATAGCAAAGCCAGGATTACACATGCTTTTGAGGTGTCTATGTTTTTTATGATACCATGTCCCTGAGAAGGGGTAGTTTTCAAATCGTCTAATGTGGCGTCTGTCCGCAAAGAAAAGTCGGGGAGGGAGTGGTGTGCCATGTCCAATGTGGAGTTTGAGGCAAACCGACTAGCAAGCATGTTAGCCTTGTCGGTTGCCGTGCAAGCAACTTCATGATTGTTTGATAGTAGGAGAATCGTGATCAGAAATAGATTAAGTAGTGAGGCATGTTGATCTTGCTGGTCTCGGAAATGTGTCGGAAATGTAACCATCTGTGATAAGGAATGAGATATAGAGAAGCTATGTGTTGTGCTACCAGCTATGTCTGTGTAAGTAGAGTCTCTAGTCAGGGGGGAGGATGTTACGAATATAGACTCCAAGCCCATGCATATGTCTGTCCGAGTCCTTACGGTAGAGTGGGAGATAACCAGGCATGTTAACGTGGTAAGGGAAAAGAGGGAGTGTAGGTTAGTTTTACTTAATGCTAAGATATCCGGGATGTTTACTAGGAGAAATGATTCAATATCATCTAAATTAGTTCTAAGCCCGCAGATATTCGTAAATGCAAGCCCCAAGGGGGGAGGCAGGTTGGTTTTCTTTGAGTTTGGTCCTGGTTTAAACGTAATTTTTGCTTTAGCTGTCATTTCATTTTATTTAATTTAAAATTTTCAGTTATGGTGAGTGAGGGGTACTGGACAAGTGGTTGTGCAGAATATCAGACATGCAATACAAGTAAACCATCAGCTGTCCTCACCTACAGGATTGTGACCTCAGGAAAGCCCACCTGGGATGAGTACAGGGTCCCTTTCCATGTGCGACATGGCATTACAATCATCCCGATATTATACAACTGTTGATAGAGCAGCCACTCTAAGCACTACGAAAGAGTTAATACTATCAGTCGGAAACAGCAGTCAGGAACTGTCGATCCGGTACCCTCAATCGATTAGACAAAAGACATCCAAGTCCAACTGTACTGGCATATATGGTACTGAAGCATTCCCACAGTGTCCATTTTAGGGGGATGGGATGTGGCGGGAGCGGGGAAAAACGGCGTCCATTGCCCTAGTCAGGAAACAAGGTCAACCACTAGGCGATTCTGACGAGTCCCTGTGATAGCACCTCTCCGCCTAATAGGCAAAGAAGGAGTATGAGAGCCGGGTGATAGACAGGGCCTATCTCCTCCTTAAGCAGTTTAGGTTTGCCAACCGGTAATTTGTATGAGTCACCAGCTCTAGGAAGGTTGTCGTCCAGGACTGAAGAGCCTTCCCTCCCCTAGGTTTAGCTTCAGAGTTTTCCTTCTCCTAGACGGATGACCTGAGAAGATCTACGGGTCTATCAGCACTGAGAGGGTTCGCCCCGCGCCTGGGTCCTAAACCAGGTATTTCTTTGACCCCACATGGGTAGTTAATATTAATCGGTTATTTAGGGTAATATCTACTGAAAAGTTACGAAGTGATTAAAAAGGACATTACTATGCTTTTCATTTTCATTGTTAATGGAAGATGGGATGTGAGAATTCATGAAGTGGAAGCAACTAAATTTGCAACAGGATTGGATTGAGAGATAAAGAGAGAGGAGAGAAGAGGAGTTAGTGATGGGACGATTCTAATATTTTTCCTTAATTTTAATTATGTTTTAAGTCTAGTAATTTAAAAAAAATTTTTTTTTTACACAGTGATCACCACTTATCAAGGCCTGGATGCCACTCAGGGATAAGGGTTATTGCAAGTACATTACGTTAGTGTGGAGATTTGATGAAGTGTTTACTTAAGGGGGCGGTTCATTAGGAATTTGTTAACATTGGACTTGAAGACATCCAAGTTGTAGTCCGGTGGGAAGCAAGCAGACGGAACAGAGTTCCACAGGCGTGCAGTTCTAAGAAAGAAGCTTTGTTCATGGAATCCACGTTTTGATTTAGGCACAGATATAGAGTGGGGGAAATTTTTCACAGTGGATTCGGCTAGACGGGTGTTTTTCGTGAAAGATTGGCGAGGAGGGACCAGAGATTGGAGTTCACATGAGCACCTGCCATGGAAATAACGATAAAACAAGGATAGGCTCGCAACATCTCTTCTGTGGGAGAGAGGTTGCAGGGTAGAGAAAAGGGCATCCCCCACTAAGCCACGAAGTCTATTTTGTACTCTGTCAAGGCAGGGTAGGCTGTTTTTAGCAGCTCCTGCCCAGATATGGCAACAGTATTCCATCCTTGGACGTACTTGGCTTTTATATAGATAGAGAATTGCATCAGTAGTGAGATATCTTCTGGAGCGGTAGAAGGATCCTACCATCTTTCCAGCGACCTTGGCAACAGACTTGATGTACATGTTCCATTTCAGATCAGGAGTAAAGGTCAAACCCAGAAGCTTGTCAAAACACGGGGCCTCACCCAGACGAGAGACATCCATCACAATTGATGCCAGCTGGGGATCAGAGCGTTGATGATGTAAGGATAGGAGTTTGGTTTTAGATGCATTAAAGGTAACCAGCCACATCTTCCCCCACTGAACCACGCACTCGAGATCAGAGGAGAGAGAATCAGAGAGAACTTTGTCATTTACAGCCTTTGATGTGTTGCCATAGATGGTTGTGTCATAAGCATAGATGTCAACGAATGATTTAAGTATGTGTTTAGGGAGGTCATTGATGTAGATCAGGAAGAGAGTTGGGCCCAGGATTGACCCCTAGGGGACTCCAGCATTTATATTGCAGGCCTCCGATTTTTGTCCATCGACCACTACTCTTATGAGCCTATCGGAGAGAAATGATTTAATGATTGAGAAAATATTTCCCATTATACCGTAGCTGGAAATCTTGTGAAGTAGACCCTTATGCCATACCTTGTCGAAGGCCTTGTCGAATACAAGAAGTGATAATTACTGATGGTCGGGAGATTCGAATCCAACCACAAAGGCACCTTTAGCTTTGTAGACTAGCGACATTCCTTAAAGCCACAGGTAACTAACACATGGATAGAATGAACTTAAATACTCATGAATACCATTTCTAATAATTTTAATTATGTTTTAAGTCTAGTAATTATGTTTTAAATCTAGTAACTATGTTTTAAGTCTAGTAACTATGTTTTAAATCTAGTAACTATATTTTATGTCTAGTAACTATGTTTTAAATCTAGTAACTATGTGTTAAGTCTAGTAACTATGTTTTAAATCTAGTAACTATGTTTTAAATCTAGTAACTATGTTTTAAATCTAGTAACTATGTTTTAAGTCTAGTAACTATGTTTTAAATCTAGTAACTATGTTTTAAGTCTAGTAACTATGTTTTAAATCTAGTAACTATGTTTTAAGTCTGGTAACTATGTTTTAAATCTAGTAACTATGTTTTAAGTCTAGTAACTATGTTTTAAATCTAGTAACTATGTTTTCAATCTAGTAACTATATTATAAGTCTAGTAACTATGTTTTAAGTCTAGTAACTATGTTTTAAATCTAGTAACTATGTTTTAATTCTAGTAACTATGTTTTAAATCTAGTAACTATGTTTTAAGTCTAGTAACTATGTTTTAAATCTAGTAACTATGTTTTCAATCTAGTAACTATATTTTAAGTCTAGTAACTATGTTTTAAGTCTAGTAACTATGTTTTAAATCTAGTAACTATGTTTTAAGTCTAGTAACTATGTTTTAAATCTAGTAACTATGTTTTCAATCTAGTAACTATGTTTTAGGTCTAGTAACTATGTTTTAAATCTAGTAACTATGTTTTAAATCTAGTAACTATGTTTTAAGTCTAGTAACTATGTTTTAAATCGAGTAACTATGTTTTAAATCTAGTAACTATGTTTCAAATCTAGTATCTATGTTTTAAGTCTAGTAACTATGTTTTAAATCTAGTAACTATGTGTTAAGTCTAGTAACTATGTTTTAAATCTAGTAACTATGTTTTAAATCTAGTAACTACGTTTTAAGTCTAGTAACTATGTTTTCAATCTAGTAACTATGTTTTAAGTCTAGTAACTATGTTTTAAATCTAGTAACTATGTTTTAAATCTAGTAACTATGTTTTAAGTCTAGTAACTATGTTTTAAATCTAGTAACTATGTTTTTAGTCTAGTAACTATGTTTTCAATCTAGTAACTATGTTTTAAATCTAGTAACTATGTTTTCAATCTAGTAACGATGTTTTAAGTCTAGCAACTATGTTTTTAGTCTAGTAACTATGTTTTCAATCTAGTAACTATGTTTTAAATCTAGTAACTATGTTTTCAATCTAGTAACGATGTTTTAAGTCTAGCAACTATGTTTTTAGTCTAGTAACTATGTTTTCAATCTAGTAATTATGTTTTAAATCTAGTAACTATGTTTTCAATCTATTAACTATGTTTTAAATCTAGTAACTATGTTTTAAGTCTAGTAACTATGTTTTCAATCTAGTAATTATGTTTTAAATCTAGTAACTATGTTTTCAATCTATTAACTATGTTTTAAATCTAGTAACTATGTTTTAAGTCTAGTAACTATGTTTTCAATCTTGTAATTATGTCTTAAATCTAGTAACTATGTTTTAAATCTTGTAACTATGTTTTAAGTCTAGTAACTATGTTTTAAATCTAGTAACTATGTCTTAAATCTAGTAACTATGTTTTAAATCTAGTAACTATGTTTTAAGTCTAGTAACTATGTTTTAAATCTAGTAACTAGTTTTTAAATCTAGTAACTATGTTTTAAGTCTAGTAACTATGTTGTAAGTCTAGTAACTATGTGTTAAGTCTAGTAACTATGTTTTAAATCTAGTAACTATGTTTTAAATCTAGTAACTATGTTTTAAATCTAGTAACTATGTTTTAAGTCTAGTAACTATGTTTTAAGTCTAGTAACTATGTTTTAAGTCTAGTAACTGTGTTTTAAGTCTAGTAACTATGTTTTAAATCTAGTAACTATGTTTTAAGTCTAGTAACTATGTGTTAAGTCTAGTAACTATGTTTTAAATCTAGTAACTATGTTTTAAATCTAGTAACTATGTCTTAAATCTAGTAACTATGTTTTAAGTCTAGTAACTATGTGTTAAGTCTAGTAACTATGATTTAAATCTATTAACTATGTTTTAAATCTAGTAACTATGTTTTAAATCTAGTAACTATGTTCCAAAATTCATAATGATCAAATGAATATCTTGTATACAAATCTATAAACACAATGAAGTTTAATAATTATGTCAGTCCCTTTAAGAAACTCGTTCCTTATCGTTGAGCACTTTCAGTTGAAATTAAGTCTGTCAATATAGTCCATATATGCAGATCATCATATAATGATTAGATAACTCTGACAGACATTTAAAAACATTTAAAAATAAATGTTTAAATTTCAACAGTATTTTTCGCGCTTGACAGTGGCCGAATGTTGCCAGGTTCAAATCTATCGACCGGTGGTAATCGTGACATCTTTCACTGATGATTCCGGAAATTCTGAAACACTAGTGTTTGTAGGTATTTAATTATTATTATAGTAAATAATTATGTATTGTAGTTGCTTGTCTGGCCGCACTGATGAGCTGTGAAACAATGAAACTGTACTGTATGTAGATGACTATATATATATATACACTTGTGCCCGATATTATTCATACCCCTCGGATCTTTGAGATTTCTATAAGAATATTGCTCAAACCAGAAGGTAGAAAATATTAAAGGGATTTCAAACAATAAATCAAGCATAAGCATTTAATTTAAACTCAACAAATAAATAAATTATGCAAGTTTGAAACATTATACAAAGAAAAACAATAATGGCACTAGTTCAAAATTATTCATACCTCTCTTACTAATAGTCAATAGCATGCCCTTTATTCTTGATAACTGCCTGTAACCGTTTGGGATATTTATCAACAAGGTTTTTACAAGCATCAACACTGATTTTTGACCATTCTTCAATGCAGTTCTCCAAATCCCTCAAATTTCTAGGTTTCCGCTTTTTAACCTCAGTTTTCAATATGTGCCAGAGGTTTTCGATAGGTTTCAGGTCGGGACTCTGGCTAGGCCATTCCAAAACATTAATTTGATTATCCTCAAACCATTTCTTGACTATTTTGGCAGTATGTTTTGGATCATTATCCTGTTGAAGGACCCAGTTTAGTCCTAAATGGAGCTTCTCCGCATCCTGTCTAATGTTTTTCTGGAGTATCTCCAAATATTGCTCCTTCTTCATGGTTCCATCTATCTTGACCAAACTACCTGGACCACTAGCCGAAAAGGAGCCCCAAAACATTAGGCTACCACCACCATGTTTCACCGTGGGTATGGTGTTCTTTGGGTTGTAAGCTTCTCCTTTCTTCCTTCAAACGTAAGAAGCATCCATATGGCCAAACAATTCAATTTTTGTTTCGTCAGTCCACAAAATACTTGAGAAAACGGACTCTGGAGAATTCACATGGGTCCTAGCAAACTTTAGACGTGCTGCAAGGTGTTTTCCGGTGTGCAATGGAGTCCTTCTTGGTCTTCTTCCTTTCAGACCATTTTCATGCAGAGTCCTTTGCAATGTTTGCCTTGATATTTTTATGCCAGAAGACTCCAGATTTTCTAAAATGTCCTTATTAGTGGTGGTTGGATTTGCATTAACACTTCTTACAATATTCCTGGTGGCTCTAGCAGACAGTTTCCTTTTCCTTCCTCTACCAATCAAGTTGTTTGTTGTGTGGTGGCTCTGGAATTTTTTGATGATGCTCTGTACTGTTGCTGTAGGGACCTCAAATTTCTTGGAAATTGACTTGTAACCTAAACCATCCTTATGTGAATTCACAATTTTAGTCCTAAGATCATTACTAAGCTCTTTTTTCTTCCCCATTCTAATAATTTTTATTCTTTTATTGGTTTTCAGTTGATATCATTTTAATTTCTGAAAAATGCAAAAAACGAAATGAAATTAATCAAAGGTTGTATAAAAGCATTCAAAATAAGAATCAAACAGAAAACAAACAGTCAGAAACTCGATTAATACTGAAAAAATAAGGGGGTATGATTATTTTTGAACATTGCAGATTTTATAAATAGCTGTATATTTCTTTTATTACAAGTATCCCGAGATTTTAAAATGACGAAAATGATCAGAAGAGGTTTATTAAGAATATGTATCAATATGGACGTAAACAATAAATTCTTACAAAAGTTACACCTAATAAACTCAATTTTCAAGGGGGGGTATGAATAATATCGGGCACAAGTGTATATATATATATATATATATATATATATATATATATATATATATATATTATATTATATTAATAAACATTGCCATATTATATCTACAGATACTAAAGTTTCATGCATATACAATCATCCATACAAGAAGTGATAATTACTGGTGGTCTGGAGATTCGAATCCAACCACAAAGGCACCTTTAGCTTTGTAGACTAGCGACATTCCTTAAAGCCACAGGTAACTAACACATGGATAGAATGAACTTAAATACTCATGAATACCATTTCTGCGGCCTTTCACAGTTGACAGTCAGAGAATATATATATAATCGTTTAATCGTTTTTTTCGTATGTTCATTCTAATATCTCGGTCGAATTTGTGTAAGAAAGATCTATAATTGTTTTCGTCCGGCTGTTTTTTTTTGCAAGTACTTTAAACTGCTTTTCTTCAGTCGTCTTCTGGATATTTTTGATTACTGTTTCTTTTAAAATATGGATGCTTTTATATGCTTCAATTCAAATTGCATTTAAATTACTTTTAAACCATTGTACATTTATTTTAGCCACGTTCTTTACACATCAAAAACATATTTCTTTTTTTTGTTGTTTTTACACAGAAGACGCTTCATTATTTTAATCTAAATGTACTTTGAACTGAAGCATATAAAACATCCATATTTTAAAGGAAACAGTAAACTGTCTGAAGATGTTGGCTATCTATCCATTTGTTCTTTTTCCTTGACCAAGTATTAACTTTTCTTTATTTCTGCGAATGCAATACAACCTAAAAGACCCAAATCTTCTTTTATGAACGTTAGCCGGTTTTTCACGTTTTGAAATTCAAGCCATTGGAACTATAATTCTGGATATTTTGTTTCTTAAAAGGAGTTCTCTTTCGCCTTGCAGATTACCAATGATGGATTCACTGGCCATGCTACAATGTTATTCCTGGTTTGTCTTTTTTTTTCCAGCTATTTCATGTATATATTTTTTAACTGTTTTTTTTTTCTTTTTACAATTTATGACCAAATAACATAAATGGTTGTTTCAGCTAATGCATCAACCAGTAAATTGTGATCGGCAGATTAATGCTTATGATTCTCGTAAGGAAGAATGAACACGTGCAGATATAAATTTAATTTTTATCTTAATATTGTTTAGACGTCTGTATCAAAAGAAATTTTATTTATTAAAATCCTCTCCGCAGATACAACTGTGGAACGAAATGCTTTAATGGAAAAGACTTATCCAAGAATCAAGGATTTTTGCCGCGAAAAATATGGATTGGAATTTCAGGTAAACTATGTTTTATTTTTCTATTTTTACTTGTTTAGCCATAAGATAAGGTCAGCGTTTTGACAATTGCTGATTTGTAAAATCTAATTTATAAAACTCACATTGTCTGTCTGTCTGTCTGTCTGTCTGTCTCCATATTTTCAAACTCTATATCTTTCCAAACAAAGTCGCAGAGCGGTGCTAGGGGCCTCAAATGCTTAGATTTTTTTATGAATCGTTCTTTTATGGATCTTTAGCCAGTTAAAATAGTTTTTAATGAGTCAAAAAAGGGTCAAAATTGAAAAAAAAAATTAAACATTTTGTACATTCACCATAATTTATTTTTAATTTTTAATAAAGAAATACCAGCGTCTTATGCACGACACGAAAAGAAATTGGAATTTTAGGAAGATCTACATCATTCCAGTAATTATAGAAGCAACCGAGCTCATGAAAAAGTAATTTCCAAAACTTTCTGGCAAATATACCCGGTGAACCAAGTACAAGAAAGATGCAAACAATTGCACTTAAAGAGACAATAAAAATCTAAAAAAAAAAAAAAATTGCAGTTGAATCTCCAACAAGAACAAAAATGATGTCATGTCTCTGCAGGAGAAAACGAACGAAAATATCGTATACAAAGGTCGATAGTGGCTATGTGAAATTGATATTTAGTCGTTGGAAAGGTAGTATTGCTTTTGCAATTATCTTCCGGTTACTATTTATGAATTTAGGTTTTAGGTACTGTCAGGAGATGCACAAATCAGTTATGCTTTCTATTTGGTCTAAAACGAATAGGAGATTGTGGCAAAAGTAATGAAAAACGTGACTTACACAAGCGACGGCGCTTCCGTCTATCCTGTCGGGTGATGGAATCAAGAAATGAAAAGAGAAAAGAAAAACTTGGAAAGGAGGAGTTTGGACGAATATTTAGTATTAGTATTATTTTTTACTCATTCAGATGTTTCTCGCTCTATAAAAGTGGCAGATGGTGTGTAGTAGAAGGACGGCATAATTGAACGCGCAAATTACGAACGTTTTCAAAATTGTGAGTGAGGACAGAAAAGGTACTAGAAAAGGTATCTGCAGCCGTATTTTCAGCCCCAGGTCGATTAAAAATACTAAAATTTGGAGAAGTACAACGGTATATTTTTGTCGTTTTTATGTTTTCGAGTTATCAAATAGAAAGATGATGTCCTTGCTAGTCGCCCCTACATCAAAGTTGCACTGTGCCTTGTTTGGGGTGAAAATACAATAAAAACGGTAATGTATTTCGTTTTTTGTTTCAAATCCGGTAAAACAGAGGGTCAGGCTTGTAAAGTGTAGCAACAGTAACTGAAACTCTACATACTTCAATGAAAAAGAAAAGAAATTAAATGAAGAAATATATTTGTTCGAACTTCTACTTTCTCACGACTAAATTCAACTGTACTTTCTAACGTCCGTTCTCTCTCTCAGTTTCGAAAACTAACTGCCTGTTGTGCTTCCAACTCGTCTTTTTCATAGCAGTTTCTGTCGTCCTATGCAAATTAACGCCATATATATAATTGAGTCTTTTACAAACAAAGCTTCTTTTTTCTCTTTCCTTCTCTCATTCTGTCACCTGATAGAATAGAAAGAGATGCACCCGTTTCTGTAAGCTACTTTCTTCAATACTTTCACCACGTAATCAATTTCCTTAATGTTGTTGTGTTATATAGGAGTCTTATTAGAGTGATGCTGTTGTTGAGTCTTATTAAGAGAGAGTCTTATTACTGAGAGGTTCTTAGAGACTTAGGGAGTCTTACTAGAGTGAGTCTTATTAAGAGGGATGTTGTTGTAAGAGAGATTGTTCGTGTTATGACGAGATTCATATTTATAAAATGTTCGTACTTAGAAGTGTAGAAGCTCTTAGAGTGAGGAGACAGTCTTAGTGTTCATATTGTGTATGTAAAGACATTTTAAACCACATGATATACAAGACATATAATAACAATTTTCACTTTACCTTTTGGTAGAATTACAACACAAAGACGACGTTTATAAAAACATATGATGGGTTTATTTCTTCTCTCGACCGGCCGTGGTTTTCTGAGTCAAGAATTCAAAGCTTCACATTCTAAGTTTCAAAAGTGACCGTCTTGCTTCTAGACGTTCGAATGTCCATGTCTAGACTGTCGTCTGTCGTCCTCAGACTCTCTCTGAGTTTCTCTCCCAGTTTCTCCAAAGTTTCTAACTATATCTAGAACTTCCCATTTTCCATGACATCATACACATGTTAAAACATGTGTCTTCTTTCACGTGTTCTGGACATGCGTGTCCAAAACTTTTTCCTTTTTTACAAAAGGAATTTTAACCTATATTCCCAGTAACCTATATTTCCAATATGTTAAAAACATGTTTATTAAATTATCTTGTGGTTGCATTCCTCAATTGAATTTTTCATAACAGAATTGACAACGCACATTCTTTTCTTGAAACTATTTTATCTCTAAGCTAAACAATGGTTTGTTTTACATTCCATTTTCTAATTCTCTCTCGTAATCTATTTCTAAACCTAATTTACGAGGTTCGAATTTCGTCTATTCTATTTCATTTTCATTTTAACTAAATCTCTCTATTTTTATACTTACATGAAAAGGGGACAGCCCTTATCATGTAACAGTTGTTGAATTTCGCTACAATCTCCTTTTTTTACAATTTTTGCACTCAGCGTTACGCGCCGGACATAGTAACCGTGATTAGCTTGGATTCCCATAAAAGAAACAAACCCTAAATGAGTGAATATTTTTTCTGTATAGTGGCTACATGGAATATTCCGAAGGGCTTATGGTGGCAGGAATTGTATTGTTATTATTTTCGTAGCATTCTTTTTTAAATTTAATTTTCACCCCAAACAAGGTACAGTGCCATTCTGAAGTAGGGGCTACTATCCGGGACATAAATTGCAGGGATATTATAGAGGGAGTTGAGCAGTAAGATGCCTGTTCACATTACACTTGAACTTCTGCATGTCAGTATAGTTAAGAAAGCAGAATCCCCGAAGGGAGTTTCAAACTGTAGCAGTTCTGAGGAAGAAACTATTAGAGTAGAAGGCTTTCTTACACCTAAGGATTTCTATTGTATAGGAGTAGGATTTAGCTGCTTGTCAGGTTTGTCGGGGGTATTTACGTCGAGGGAGTATAAGTGCTTGTAGTTCGTCAGAGCATTCAACATTAAAGTACTTGTAGAACCGGCAGAGAGATGCAATAGTTGGTCAATGGGACAGAGGCTGAAACATAGATGTCAGTTCAGGTTGGCGACTCTTTTTTTTTTAACCCTGTTAGTGAAAGACTAGAGCTGATGCACCAACCCAAATGTGACAACAATACTCCATATATGGGCGAATAGTGGCCTTATAGAGGTACAGGATACTATCAGGTGTAAGTAGCTTTTTAGCACGATAGAGAGAGCCCACTTTCTTCGCAGTGGCCTTGGCAATGCGCTCAATGTATCTATTCCTACTCATGTTCCCTGTGAACGTTAGGCCGAGGAGTTTAAAAGAAGTACTTTCAGGTTATTGTGTTTTTAGACATTGCTATTAGTGGTAGAGAAGGTTTCTTGTAATTATTGAACGAAACAAGCTTAGTCTTGGTAGCATTGAATGTGACCATTTTTGTCTCCTGGAGGTCATTATCTATGTTCCTGCCAGTTATACAAATCACTCATCTCAATCAAAAATTCCAAATTAATTCAATACTATTGTAGACGTTGGTGTCGCTTATTATGTCGTATATTGCTGCAGATATAGTATTGATTTTTGTGAAAAAGCTTTCGGAGTTATTCTCGATTTCGCTGTGATTATTAATCGTATTCAAAAATTTTCGAATGTAAGTTTCCAATGCTTGTACAGCTTTTCATGGTTAGGAGTTGAAGGTTTTACATTGAATCTCTCAGGTCGCAGTATTCTGTCCATTTTTTTACTTTTTAGATTTGTAGCGACTAACATTATCACGAAAAAGAAAAAGAAGACAAGGTCTTAATCGCTAAAAGAAAAAGAAGACAAGGTATTAATCGCTAAAAGAAAAAGAAGACAAGGTCTTAATCGCTAAAAGAAAAAGAAGACAAGGTCTTAATCGCTAAAAGAAAAAGAAGACAAGGTCTTAATCGCTAAAAGAAAAAGAAGACAAGGTCTTAATCGCTAAAAGAAAAAGAAGACAAGGTATTAATCGCTAAAAGAAAAGGAAGACAATTTATTAATCGCTAAAAGAAAAAGAAGACAAGGTATTAATCGCTAAAAGAAAAAGAAGACAAGGTCTTAATCGCTAAAAGAAAAAGAAGACAAGGTCTTAATCGCTAAAAGAAAAGGAAGACAAGGTATTAATCGCTAAAAGAAAAGGAAGACAAGGTATTAATCGCTAAAAGAAAAAGAAGACAAGGTCTTAATCGCTAAAAGAAAAGGAAGACAAGGTCTTAATCGCTAAAAGAAAAGGAAGACAAGGTATTAATCGCTAAAAGAAAAAGAAGACAAGGTATTAATCGCTAAAAGAAAAGGAAGACAAGGTCTTAATCGCTAAAAGAAAAAGAAGACAAGGTCTTAATCGCTAAAAGAAAAAGAAGACAAGGTCTTAATCGCTAAAAGAAAAAGAAGACAAGGTCTTAATCGCTAAAAGAAAAAGAAGACAAGGTCTTAATCGCTAAAAGAAAAAGAAGACAAGGTATTAATCGCTAAAAGAAAAGGAAGACAATTTATTAATCGCTAAAAGAAAAAGAAGACAAGGTATTAATCGCTAAAAGAAAAAGAAGACAAGGTCTTAATCGCTAAAAGAAAAAGAAGACAAGGTCTTAATCGCTAAAAGAAAAAGAAGACAAGGTATTAATCGCTAAAAGAAAAAGAAGACAAGGTATTAATCGCTAAAAGAAAAGGAAGACAAGGTATTAATCGCTAAAAGAAAAAGAAGACAAGGTCTTAATCGCTAAAAGAAAAGGAAGACAAGGTATTAATCGCTAAAAGAAAAAGAAGACAAGGTCTTAATCGCTAAAAGAAAAAGAAGACAAGGTCTTAATCGCTAAAAGAAAAGGAAGACAAGGTATTAATCGCTAAAAGAAAAAGAAGACAAGGTCTTAATCGCTAAAAGAAAAAGAAGACAAGGTCTTAATCGCTAAAAGAAAAAGAAGACAAGGTATTAATCGCTAAAAGAAAAAGAAGACAAGGTCTTAATCGCTAAAAGAAAAAGAAGACAAGGTCTTAATCGCTAAAAGAAAAAGAAGACAAGGTCTTAATCGCTAAAAGAAAAAGAAGACAAGGTCTTAATCGCTAAAAGAAAAAGAAGACAAGGTCTTAATCGCTAAAAGAAAAAGAAGACAAGGTATTAATCGCTAAAAGAAAAAGAAGACAAGGCATTAATCGCTACGAATGTACGCGGGGATTATACATAGTTTATATCATCTTTTACTCAATATTTTCCAAAGTTTAAAGCAAATCGCTGAGGGTAGAAAAGTTCAAATAATAACAGTTGATGATTACAAATTATTTAGACGAAAGAGTTAAAATACAGAAACCTCCGCCGATCACTAATTACTATTCCAATACATTCCTTAAAAACGAAAACGAATTTATCAGTCTGTACCTTCCTAGTACACAAGAATTACCACAAGTCCTACAATCCCAACAACCGATGATTAAAATCATTGCCTCACTTGACGTAGAAAGCTTATTCACTAATGCACCTGTAAAAGAAAAAAAAAACAATTGTTATAATCATCAATAATATATACAGTTACTCGTTTCTCTCTCAATCAACAATAATACTAAAAATAGATGTCATTAATTTCCACCACTGAAGTATCTTTTTATGACTTCAAAGAACACATTTACAGCGAAAATGACGAAGTTTTAGTGGGTTTGGTTCTTGGGCTGAATTTTAACGAATTTTCTATGTCTGTTCTTGAAACAAAATATGCAATAACACCATAAAACTTATTTTTATTATAATTGATAATAATAAACAAATACGCAATCATCCTTTTCCAAAAAAAAAAAAACTGATTCACCTTAGAACTAAACGTAAAGAATAAAATCTCATTTATTGACGTTAACACCTCTAAAAATGCGTTATTTATAAAAAAAAACAGTTTAAACTCTTTAAAAAGTGAATGTACTGATTACTACAAATAAATTTATGTTAAAAAGTTATTAAAAATTAATCTCCTCTATTAGAACACATTACTTATTATACTAAAATAATATTCTATAATATAAATTTCACCTGTCTGTTTTTGCGAGACATACATACATACATGCATACATCCATACGTATATATGTATGTTTGTATGTCCGCAAAACTTTCGACAGAGACTTCGCGTCAGGAGTTCGAACCTACATACCTACTACCATTTTTTTTTGCTCAACACACCCGGCCTACGCCGGGCACCCAGGCTTGTATTATATAATTATTAACAACGAAATCACTAATTATATGAACAAATTTCACACTTACGTTTTACTTAGCATTCTTTTGTTCTGGTTGGTTAGTTTGCTAAACTAAACACCACGTGGATATATAAAAACCAATATAAAAAGTCCGTGCACTTAGCCTAACGAGTCAAGTAAATACTAAAGATTTATGTTCAATATATTATATCACATTATAATATTTATGTATATACATGAACTAATAATAAAAGTTATATATCTATATATGGGTGTGTGTCTCTTTATAAAATTGCTATATATTTCTGTTTTGTATATATATCTGCTTATATATTCTTATATATATCTGTTTATATATTTGTATATATATCTGTTTATATATATATATATGTTTATATATGTATATATATCTGTTTATGTATTTATATATATATATCTGTTTATATATTTGTATATATATATCAGCTTATATATTTGTATATATATATATATCTGCTTATATATTATATTTATATATATCTTTTTATATACGTGAATATATATATATTTATATATTTGTATATATAACTTTTTATATATGTGTATATATATATCTTTTTATATATTTGTATATATATATCTGCTTATATTATATATATATTTTTTATATATGGGTATATATATATGTTTATACATTTGTGTATATATATATATATATATATATATATATATATATATATATATATATATATATATATATATATACAGGATCCACTTTTAAAATAATTAACATATCATCATTTGGAACACAGCTAAAGATCGTAATATTGTATATTATGTAGTTTCATTTAGTTTCACGTAAAGATGTTAAAAAGAGTTGAAAACCATTCGTAAAAATGCATACACTCCAATTAGGTGTGTGTTATAATGGGAAAACCTATCACCCCTCTAACACCAACAATTGTTAGCTAGTTGTGAGAGATGCTGACAAAAAGAGAAAGATAGAGACTGAAAAGAATTTGACACACAGACGGGGAAGAAGAAAGAAAGACCTTCACGCGTGTTTCAGTCGGAAATCCATTTCCATACTCCATATTTATCTACCCCAATCATTGTTCGTACAATTATTCCACCTGAGATTACAATTATTCTGTTTATATCGAAATCTATGAAAATGTAACGATAATTAGATATCAATTTAAAAAAAAATTCCTAAATTTCATTTTCTTTAGAAAATATTAAAGTTTGTTTATTTATTTTGGGGAGGAGGGGGATAATATCAACGACCCATTTGCAAATTCAAATATATCAGATTTGCATTGAATTTGATCCATAGTTGTTAGAAACCAATCAAACTATCAATATATATGTCGCTTCCAATTTAGAGGCACCAAATTGATCAAAGGGAAAATTATTTCCAACTCGCATTTAGGTAAAAATGCACTTTCGTATAAATAATTAAATTAATTCAAAACGTATCGCAGAATCAAAAACAAATAAAATAACATATATATATATATATATATATATATATATATATATATATATATATATATATACGTGTGTGTGTGTGTGTGTGTGTGTGTGTGTGTGTGTGTGTGTGTGTGTGTGAAAAAGAGAGGCTGTCACAATGCGAGGAATGAATTATAGTCGCTGTTGGTAAGAGGAGACGAGAACAAGTGGTGATTTACAAATCAATAAGTACATATATATATATATATATATATATATATATATATATATATATATTTATTATTATAATAAGTACATATATATATATATATATATATATATATATATTGCAGGTGATTAAATGACTTACTGTCTAAATAGTTTTCTAACGAATGATAAAAATACAAAAATTAAATAATTGTTTTTAATATAGTTTTAAAGCTTAAAAATTTCCAAGACTATATATATATATATATATATATATATATATATATATATATATATATATATATATATATATATATATATATATATATATATATATATATCAGAGAGGCGGTAGCACTCTCTATATAGGGATGGCCCGTACACGCCTATATACGCCTACAAAACAAAACTATCCAAATCTCAACTAAAATCAACTTATAAGTTTCAAAAAGCACATATTCTTACAGAGAAGCGTCTTACGAATCCAGCGAGTGTCAGAACGTTGGTTAAAATGTCAAAAGAGAGCAAAAAAAAAGGGTACAAAAATGGCCAATTGTTCTTCTTTCTTCTTTTTTCTTTCGTATTCTTCTTTCTTTTGAGACGATGTATCTCGGTGTACGAACGGTGTCTGACAACAGTTCAAGCATCAATTGACTGCTCTTTACACGGAGAAGTGCAGTGACCCATCGCTTTTTAGCTAACTCCATAATTAAACAAGATTACGTGTAATAACAAGTTTTAAACACTATATACCCAATGTAGACAGACCACTTCGAACACGGAACTTCTCTCAAAAGGGACAGCTCCAAATAATACACCGGATGCTCACAGACGTTCCAGTTTGCCAGTGGCCTATATTTCTTGGACGCTGAATATTTGAGATGAACGTTAAGGTTTTTTCTTTAAACAGTAACCCACCAGCGTTAATGAAACCACGAAATCTTTATCTCAGTTGATCAAAATTGTTATAAGAGTAACCTATCAGCAAGTACGACGTCAAAAAACAATGTTATAAAAACAAATAATTCTTCAGATTTTGGACAGTAAAATATGTACAAAATGTCAATGCTGTGACCAGGATTCGAACCTAGGTTAGCACGGCCACAACGTGGGGGTCCTAACCTCTAGACGATCACGGCTAACACTGACGTCTGTCGCTCTTGGCAGAAAGACACATGACTACTGTCAAACTATTGAAAAATAAGGAGGAAACTTGAAATTCTCACGCATGCGCAAAAATACACTATAGCAACCATTGTTAAATGCAGCTGAATCTCTTCGCTCGCTAAGAAAAGTAGATCAGACCAGTTCTTCTAAGAACTCACCAAACGCCAAAGGAAATAAGTTACATTAACCGCAAAAGAAACTGCAAGAAAGTCATCTTCTAAGAACTCACTGGAAGCTGACCAAAAAGAATCAAAATCCAAGCCCTAGCCACAAAAATAACTAGATATTGTGGCTACTATACACAATCTACTAATAAAAACAAGTAAGTTTTCTAAAATAAACTACAATAAATTAACCAAGTAACCTCACACTGTCACTGATTAGGACTTCATATAAAGATAACAACTACACTATTGGTGTATATACCGTTCCACACTTTAACTATTGGTGACGGGGCAGTATCTCAATTCTACGAGAGTTGTCTTGCTATAAGATAAGTGATATTATAGTAAGATACACATAAGTGTTATATGTTTACATTTAATAAAAAATGCCAAAGTCAGCTCGTAGTAAAAAAGCTCAGAGAAATACAGACTATGAAAAAAACAAAGTCAAGGTATTATCTAAGCAAAAAGAATACTATCAGAAAAATCCTGAAATAATAAAAATTAAGTATCATGCAAATCCTGAGGCAAAGAAGGCTGCTTCACGTGCTGACTCAAAAGCACGGTATAACAGGGATCCCGAGGGGGAAAAACTGCCTCACGTGCTCTTTATAACAAAGAACCAGAAAAAAAGAAGGTTGCCTCACGTGCTGACTCAAAAGCACGGTATAACAGGGATTCCGAGGGAAAAAAGCTGCCTCACGTGCTCTTTATAACAAAGAACCAGAAAAAAGAAGGCTGCCTCACGTGCTGACTCAAAAGCACGGTATAACAGGGATTCCGAGGGAAAAAAAGCTGCCTCACGTGCTCTTTATAACAAAGAACCAGAAAAAAAGAAGGCTGCCTCACGTGCTGAGTCAAAAGCACGGTATAACAGGGATCCCAAGGGGGAAAAAAGCTGCATCATGCACAAACTATTATAAATATAAATATAAAAAACTGCCAAATCTTTGCCAAAACGCCAAAGAATGAACCAAGAAAAATTTAATAGTGAAGGTATGAACATTTTAGAACTTTATAATACTCTAACTGTTTTATCAGAGAGGCGGTAGCACTCTCTATGTAATATAGAACCGATGGAGGACCAAGAGGCAACTCCTAAGGCCCAAAACCCAAAGACCTAAAACCCAACAGGAAGCGACCTGCTACTAATGGAGGCGGCAATGAGCCGCCTCCTAAAAAAGACAATACTATCATGAATGTAAGTTTAAAAATAAGACTGTAAGTAAAATACTAATTAACAAGAATAAAAAAAGCATTGGAAATGCAAAAGGATATAGGGATAGTATGCCAAAAAGTATACAAACAAGATAGCTATGAATGGCTAGGCACATGGAAATAGAATTGCATCCAAAGTATAGCCCTATAGCTTTTCTCCAATCTTCATTCCGTGCCATCATTACGGTTGTAAAAAGCTATAGGGCTATACTTTGGATGCAATTCTATTTCCATGTGCCTAGCCATTCATAGCTATCTTGTTTGTATACTTTTTGGCATACCATCCCTATATCCTTTTGCATTTCCAATGCTTTTTTATTCTTGTAGAACTAATAATAGATGGCATGCCTTTATGGTGAGAACATCAAGCACGGATATGCCTTTAAGACATTTGCAAGGTCAGTTTCATTGCACAATGTCTTCACTTTGATTCTTACCACCTATACAGTATCAAATGTAGACTCACAGGTTGCCTGCAACTACTGGCAATAAGTAGTAATGCCAATACCAGCAAGAAATAAGCTAAAAAACACTCTTGTAAAAAGAAACTAATTTGGTAATATTTTCTCCACCTTAGGTAATACAAACAGAAGAAACTGAAAAACCTCCCATCTGCTTACCCTATGTACAAGTGATGTGTGAAAAGATTTTAAAAAATATGTTAGAACATCTAGATTTTATTCAACACTTTGAAAACATCTTGTTCGATTAAACATGTGGCGGTTAAAATAACTCCAAACTGTGTAGTTATAGAAAGATTTACAAAAATGAAAATGGCACCCCTTTAACGTAAAAATGAAAGAACCTTGAAAATAAATCGAAGGGAAGACAAAAATTATGTATAGTCTATCAGGTCTAGAAAGAGAAGGGGGTGATTATCGTTCAATTTGGAATAATGAATCTTGCAATGATAGACAGTGAACAGCACTGAAAAGTGAGGCTGAAAGAGCGAGCTCATATGCTAAGACATACCAATCTACTCATTAGAGCAAGAATGAAGATGAATATAATATGAGAGTCTAATAAAATAGAAACTTTAATAATTTTATGTATCACAAACTGCTAATTTGTTCCAGAGATACATGGATGAGATTACTATGATAATGATTAAAGTTTGCAGGTTATTTTAAGGTTTTAAGTTCAATCTTTTAAAACAATTTATCAAATTTAACTAAAAGAATGTCACATAGACTGATATGCAGAAGTTTAAATGTAACATAAACAACTATCTTCTTAATCTTTCCTATACATGGCCACAAATAGTAGCCCCTTACGACGTCCAAATGGTGATATATTTTGTAAGGGGTGAACAGGAGTAAAAAAAAAATAGCCTAAAGAATAGATTACAAACTCTGAATGTGTGTGTGTGTGTGTTCACGAATAGGCTCCTATATGGTTGACTATTTTAAAAAATTGATTATATATAATGATAGAAGATGTATAGAGACACAGGAATGGGTATGTTTGATCTGGCAGAACAGTGGTTCATTAAAATTGTGGGGTCTGCGTTGGCACCTGGTCCACAAAGTATGAAAATAAAAACTTTAAAAATTAAAAAAACACGTTTACAAGTGTTTTTAATATAGATGTACATCATAATACTTTGATAATTATGTTGTAACTTAAATAGGGATTGTATAATAAAATTGTGGGGTCTGCGTTCGCGCCTGGCCTCCATAGAATGGAAATGGGCACAAAGTTTAATAAAAACTTTTCATATCTATCTGCGTAAGTATACTTTGATAATTATGTTTCAGTTTGAAGAAATATGGTATAATAAAATTATGTGGTGTTCGTTCGCGCCTGACCTCCATAGAATGGAAATATGTCACAAAGTTTAACAACGTTTTTTAATATAAATCCACAGAATATTGTGATAATTGTTTCAGTGTGACCTGGTATGGTATAATAAATTATGAGGTTTATCTATTTTATTTTTACTTTCATCATATTTTGCTTTAGTTTTGATACTCCCAAATTCGACGCTATCTCTTTACAACCCTTCCTTTTCATAACCTATCATACTTTCATAAATCAGAGTCCATTTTCTGTAGGCTGTTTTTGAACCCAGTCAACGAGGGGTACTTTTGCTAGTATATATATATATATATATATATATATATATATATATATATACACACACACACACACACATATATATATATATATATATATATATATATATATATAATATGTGTGTGTTAAATGTTTTAACTTTAGTAGTATCCTTAATAGAAGAATAAAAAAGCAACACCTCAAAATACCACAGATGAAAGCTGAAACAAATTAAGTCTGTCGGATAACAATCGAATATAACATCGATGAAATCAGCTCAATTGATAGGGTTTAACATCAACTAGAGTCTGAAATGAAGGAAAGGAGGAAAATATTTATTGGCAGATAAGCTGATTGTGTTTCCCTTTCAGGGGTTAAACGTGCGAAAGTTTTTATATAACCTTGCAGTGCGGTACGAAAATGAAGGAATAATAAAAAATAATTAAAAAAAAAACTGGTGAAAGAGAAAGGAACTTCAACTTGCATATCACCAGTGAAATACAACACTATTCATACGAAAACAACTATGCCGCATCGAGTGACGATACATGAAAACTGATGTATTCGGGAACAGAAATAATGGCTGCTATTGTATGCGTTTAAAGCTTCAACTTGATTGGTTCATTCGCCGAAATACAAACACCGGAGAACATTGATTGATAAAAGTTATGGAAATTAAATGACCCTCCTCCCTTTCTCACTGCCAAGATTATCGCCAACCCATCGAAAGAAGTAGCACCATAAAAAAGATTTCATGATTAATCTAGAAAAAAATTAAGTGGCGTGATGGAGGCTATTTTTTAATGAGCGCCACGATCAGATAGCATGTGCGTGTTGGCTCTTGCATGGCGCGCTTCCTGTTTGGCAAAACGACCAACGATATATATCGCGCGAAACGATGTCATTTCCTGTTTGGGGCCCAACAGGTTGACAGTAGCCCGTATCGGTCGATGAATTCCCGCGCCAGCCAATTCTCAGTACTGACTATTGACCAATGATTAAGAAGCAAATAAAGCCTGCGACACGGATTCAAAATTGGAATAATGAAAGTCATTTATAATGGACGCTGTACTTAAATTAAAACATGCTACCTACTTGTTGGAACCTGTTTGAGCTGTAAAGTCATTGCGTTTACCTTTCTGTGTAGAAATTCAATATTTATTCAGTAACTTTATTGGCTGTATTTACATATAGCGATCGAGTTACAAATATTATGTAATTTTCTTTATATATAATTCTGAAATTTGCTGTATGTATGCACTCAATGCATTTTGACATTTCTCCAGAGATTGTTGGACATGTAATAAATTCATCTCATTCATTTCGGACACCCGTTTGTAGGTGCGAATCGATAATTACGCAGAAGGCTTCATATTTAAACATTACCATCATATTCAGTATAATATTTATTAACTTTAACAGATCAAAAGCGACCCTCGCATTTTTGCACTTTGTCAAAATGTAACCATATGTCAAAATGTCACCATATGTCAAAATGTCACCATATGTCAAAATGTCATCATATTGTCAAAATGTCACCATATGTCAAAATGTCACCATATGTCAAAATGTCACCATATGTCAAAGTGTCACTATATGTCAAAATGTCACCATATGTCAAAATGTCACTATATGTCAAAATGTCACCATATGTCAAAATGTCATCATATTGTCAAAATGTCACCATATGTCAAAATGTCACTATATGTCAAAATGTCACCATATGTCAAAATGTCACTATATGTCAAAATGTCACCATATGTCAAAATGTCATCATATTGTCAAAATGTCACCATATGTCAAAATGTCACCATATGTCAAAATGTCACCATATGTCAAAGTGTCACTATATGTCAAAATGTCACCATATGTCAAAATGTCACTATATGTCAAAATGTCACCATATGTCAAAATGTCATCATATTGTCAAAATGTCACCATATGTCAAAATGTCACTATATGTCAAAATGTCACCATATGTCAAAATGTCACTATATGTCAAAATGTCACCATATGTCAAAATGTCACCATATGTATAAATGTCACCATATGTATAAATGTTCAATGTACGACGAGGTGGCTTCAACAAGTTCCAGACATTTTTGTAAATACATTTAAAATTGTCGTAGACTCTTGAAAATTCAGAATGTTATTGTTATACATTTCATGAGATGACTGACCAATTTTATGATTTCAGGTTCAAATGAACAGCTACAGCAACAATTGGACTACATTCTACTAAAGCCTGATTGTTACAGCTGGTAAATTTCAAAAATACAATCTGAACGTAAGGACACTTTAGAAGATCGATATGCAATAAAATTGTGGTTTAAATCTTTTAGAATGTCAAAGAAACGTATGGACTGCTTCATACCGCTTTTGGACCATCTTGCATGAAAGGAGCATCAGTGTTTTATTGACATAAAAGATTCAAGGAAGGCAGGGAGTCTGCGAGGGATGAAGAGAGGTGTGGGGGGAGTAAAGATGTCAGAACACCAGAGTTGATTGGCCAAATAAAGAATTTCATGGTTAAGGATCGTCGTGTGTCTATAGCGACAATAAGTACACAGTTTGCTGTGAGTGTGGGATCTGTACAAGAACAAGATGCGGAAGATTTAAACGAATTTTGTCCCTAGATCATAGACTATTTGACCAAGATGGACATCAAGTTACCCATCCTCCCTATACTCCAGACTTTGCTCTCCGTGACATTTTGGTTATTTCACAAGAAAAACATTAGCTGTCGTTATGAGACAATCGAGGAGATAAAAGAGATTGATTTCATGCGTGTACTATCAATAAAAATGCCCATACGAACAAAGCCTGGAAACTTATCGAACACATCCTGTACAGAAAACAGTCAAATACGATACAAATAAATACAGAAAACTAAATACAGAAAACTAAATACAGAAAAATAAATACAGAAAAATAAATACAGAAAAATAAATAGAAAAATAAATACAGAAAATAAATACAGAGAATAAATACAGAAAAATAAATACAGAAAAATAAATACAGAAAAATAAATACAGAAAAATAAATACAGAAAATAAATACAGAAAATAAATACAGAAAATAAATACAGAAAAATAAATACAGAAAAATAAATACAGAAAAATAAATACAGAAAAATAAATACAGAAAATAAATACAGAAAATAAATACAGAGAATAAATACAGAAAAATAAATACAGAAAAATAAATACAGAAAATAAATACAGAAAATAAATACAGAAAAATAAATACAGAAAAATAAATACAGAAAATAAATACAGAAAAATAAATACAGAAAAATAAATACAGAAAAATAAATACAGAAAATAAATACAGAAAAATAAATACGGAAAAATAAATACAGAAAAATAAATACAGAAACTAAATACAGAAAATAAATACAGAAAAATAAATACAGAAAATAAATACAGAAAAATAAATACAGAAAATAAATACAGAAAATAAATGCAGAAAAACAAATACAGAACATATAAATACAGAAAAATAAATACAGAAAAATAAATACAGAAAAATAAATACAGAAAACTAAATACAGAAAAATAAATACAGAAAAATAAATACAGAAAATAAATACAGAAAATAAATACAGAAAAATAAATACAGAAAATAAATACAGAAAATAAATACAGAAAAATAAATACAGAAAAATAAATACAGAAAAATAAATACAGAAAAATAAATACAGAAAACTAAATACAGAAAACTAAATACAGAAAAATAAATACAGAAACTAAATACAGATAATAAATACAGAAAAATAAATACAGAAAATACATACAGAAAAATAAATACAGAAAAATAAATATAGAAAAATAAATACAGAAAAATAAATACAGAAAATAAATACAGAAAATAAATACAGAAAAATAAATACAGAAAAATAAATACAGAAAATAAATACAGAAAAATAAATACAGAATAATAAATACAGAAAAATAAATACAGAAAATAAATACAGAAAAATAAATACGGAAAAATAAATACAGAAAAATAAATACAGAAACTAAATACAGAAAATAAATACAGAAAAATAAATACAGAAAATAAATACAGAAAAATAAATACAGAAAATAAATACAGAAAATAAATGCAGAAAAACAAATACAGAACATATAAATACAGAAAAATAAATACAGAAAAATAAATACAGAAAAATAAATACAGAAAACTAAATACAGAAAAATAAATACAGAAAAATAAATACAGAAAATAAATACAGAAAATAAATACAGAAAAATAAATACAGAAAATAAATACAGAAAATAAATACAGAAAAATAAATACAGAAAAATAAATACAGAAAAATAAATACAGAAAACTAAATACAGAAAACTAAATACAGAAAAATAAATACAGAAACTAAATACAGATAATAAATACAGAAAAATAAATACAGAAAATACATACAGAAAAATAAATACAGAAAAATAAATATAGAAAAATAAATACAGAAAAATAAATACAGAAACTAAATACAGAAAAAATAAATACAGAAAATACATACAGAAAATAAATACAGAAAATAAATGCAGAAAAATAAATACAGAACATATAAATACAGAAAAATAAATACAGAAAAATAAATACAGAAAAATAAATACAGAAAATAAATACAGAAAAATAAATACAGAAAAATAAATACAGAAAATAAATACAGAAAATAAATACAGAAAATAAATACAGAAAATAAATACAGAAAATAAATACAGAAAAATAAATACAGAAAAATAAATACAGAAAAATAAATACAGAAAAATAAATACAGAAAAATAAATACAGAAGATAAATACAGAAAAATAAATACAGAAAAATAAATACGGAAAAATAAATACAGAAAAATAAATACAGAAAAATAAATACAGAAAAATAAATACAGAAAAATAAATACAGAAAAATAAATACAGAAAAATAAATACGGGAAAATAAATACAGAAAAATAAATACAGAAAAATAAATACGGAAAAATTAATACAGAAAAATAAATACAGAAAAATAAATACAGAAAAATAAATACAGAAAAATAAATACAGAAAAGAAATACGGAAAAATAAATACAGAAAAATAAATACGGAAAAATAAATACAGAAAAATAAATACAGAAAAATAAATACAGAAAAACAAATACAGAAAAATAAATACGGAAAAATATATACAGAAAAAACAAAAACCATCGATGCTGTTATACATAGAAAGCAAAATTGTCTGAATGTGTTCCGGTGCATCACAGTTTAATAGATGATCTAAGAATTAATTTAATGAATTATTTGGATATGATACCTTGGATCAGATTTTCTTATTGACGTCACGTGTTCTTGAATCTTTAAAATCACCGAATATATCGAAATAAAACGTAAATTAAGAAGAAATGACCCGACATTCTAACTTTTTTTTATTGTGTTCAGGGAACAATATACTCCACGTTGTATTATCGTACGTATTTAAGGTATTGTTTGAAGAAAAAGCATTTTTCTTTTTCACGAGAAAGAAACATAGATGAAACAATATTTGAAATGAAAAAAAAAATAAATAAATTGCGGCACTAACCCTAATCCATGATTCACCAACTACCTTCGAAAAGAAAAGTTTTATGGGAGTATGAAATTCACAAGCTATTCCGGTTAGAGGAGATGACGTCATTAGGTGTTTGTAACTCTTGCATGGAAGTGTCGACGTTCCCCTACATAGTGCGCCTGGCATTTCCAAATTAACCACCCATCTGACTGACCAGGCTCAACATTGCTTAACTTCAGTGATCCAACGACAACCAGATCCCAATTTGTCAATTAGGCTCCAACCCCTGTCCCATCGCCGCAATGTTGCATCCCTGTGCCTGTTGTACAAGTATTTTAATGAAATGTGCTCTGATGAACTCATTGCATTTGTGCCCCCGCCCTCGGCGTACATATCCCCAACAAACCTACTTAGCAACAAAATCACGCTCATTCACTAAATTCCTAAACACCTGAAAGCTTTTTATTAATAGTTTCCTTCTCCAAATAGCTAGACTTTGGAATTCCCTTCCTGCTACCTACTTCCCTGACTGTACTGATATGCAGAAGTTTAAATGTAACGTAAACCAACATCTTGATAATTTTTCTTAAGCATGGTCCCAATTAGTAGCCCTTTACATCCAAGTGACGATGTGCCTTGTTTGATGTGAAGATGAGGAAAATAGAAATGTTTATGCCATATTTAAACAATGCCGTATAAAAAAAACTATTTGATAATTTTTCACTAATGTTTCTGAATGCGCTTTTAAAAATTCTAGTTAAATCAAACTGTTTTGGATGCGGAGAAGTTAAATCGAATATTCCTATGCAGAACTTAAGTAGATTAAAAAGACAAATGTGCTCATTTGATCGGTGGCCGTGTGTCACTTTCAGTTCTAATATTTCATCACATCACAGGGTTGAATCATTTTCGTTATAGTGTTCCAATTTTTTGCGATATAGTACTCGTCATTATCGTAAACCTGCATATTATTTTTACTAGCAGGACCTGTGGAAATATTTGTAACCAACAATTATCTTTTGATAAAGCTGATATTTTTTCTGAGAAACGCAAAAATAATTTTTTCAACAGAAAAAAAACAATAACACGCAGAAAGTGTTTTTTTTTACAAATATGAGTTTATTAACATTTCTATTAAAATAGTGTTCATTGTATTTTAAATATAAAACTGACCCAAATGAGATAAATTAATAAACACTAATAAATACTCAGAAAGTAATATTGTGCTACATAGTTCAATACAAATAATAAAATAACATTATAAGATACAATTTTCAATTTACTTCTTCAGTCAATCACTTTTTCGCAAACAATGTTCTTTTTTTACAATATTTTTTTCGAATGTTCCCTTTTTATGTAACGTTTCGTTGCCTCCTTCTTCGGTTAAGAACTGCTACACATCGAAATTATTTCGAGGTCCTTTCTCATATCATAACAAATATAATATATTATTATAGTGATATTCGAAAACGAGGCTACAGCAAAATGAATTTTCCATCATATTCTTGTCTAGGATAGGCCTTCACAAATTGTATTTATCTTCTTTCAAAGCGTAACGTACGGACCAGCTAAGAAAGGAACGAACAGAATATTATATAAATAATAAAAGAATGAAAATAGATGAAAAATATTTCAAAGATTTTCTCAAATACATATCTTAGCTATAAAATTAAAGAAAAGTTTTTTAAAAAAAACTAGCAGAGACGGTTCAGTGAGTTTTCTGAAAGAAAAATATTGGGTTGGCAACTAAGTTTCTGTCGTTTTTAAATATATTGTTTTGAAAATTGATTTATTTATTATATTTTATTTTTCGAATCCAAATCAAATGATTTCTACTGAACGGATACTGAGACTCTTGTTGAATGTTGGAAAAAGTTGTGACCACGAAAGTATAGTAAACTCGATACTATGACCACAAAAGTACATTCAACAACAAAAAACACCGTATGAAAACAACACTAGCGAATAAATACTGGGAACTCAAGGAAAGCGGACATTCGCCGGTAGTCGAATGGAAAATAATAAGACAAGCTACCACGTGTAGGGACCTAGACGACCCATGTAGATTATGCCTTCATGAAAAATTTGCTATCATGTACTTTAAAGAATCCCAACATCTATTATAATGTAGAAGAGAAATAGCAAACAACTGTGTTCATAAGATAAAATTTACTCTAGGATAGTAATACAAAACAGTTTTAAAACTAACAAAAACAATAGAAAATAAACAAATAAATAAATTAAATAAACATGAATACACATAAACAATCACACATGTATGTATGTATATATGTATATATATGGGCATATATGTGTGTACACATATATATATATTTATATATAAACTAACATTAATAAAAAAAAACAAAAAAACACTAACCTAGATTTAAAACAGATCAAGAAACTAAATATCCAGGCTAAATAGAGCACACACAAAGGAACAGGTCAACCAGAGGTCAAATAGGCCTTTGTCCGATAAATGCATGCTTATTGGCTGATAGGAAGGGCGCGGTGGATACTAGAAAGCTGATTGGCTAACTAAAATCTCAATAGAAGATGCGCATATAAAAACGACAAACAACCACAGAATTCGCGCATAAGCCTGAAGAATCCTAGAGTGGATGAAACGCGGAATATTCAGTGTAGCTTAATCGCCATATACATTTTATAACTTTATATATATATATATATATATATATATATATATATATATATATATATATATATATATATATAGTCTTGGAAGTTTTTAACCTTTAAAACTATACAAAAAATATTTTTTATCATTCGTTAGAAAACCATATAGTCAGTAAGTCATTTAATCACCTGCAATCACTGCATCAACTCGCTCTCGAATTTACTATAATACCAATAATTTATTTTTCAAGGGATCATCAGTTGTTTACGATGAAACACTGTTTCGGGGATTTAAAAACAAACAGTATATTACATCATGGCTCTCCAACAGTGTTGATCAAACACCACCACCCTTAATCTTAGGAAGAAGACATGTTTCAAACATTTAATCCAGTTTTCTATTCTTAATAGCAATTACTAACCTTTTCATACTATAAAATATATATATATATACGTCACTTCCGGTTTGACGGTGGTCGTAACAGCAAAAACGTCATGTTTTTTGCCGTTCTTTTCCTCCTTCGCGGTACGGATTCGAGCCTGCCTACTAACACTTTTATTATTTTTATTTATTTGCTCAACACACACCTCCAAACACCCGGGCAACGCCGGGAACCCATGGTAGTATATATATAGTAATGATTTAAAAAGTTAAAGAAAAGTGACTCGTGCGCCACCACCGACAATCAAAACCAAAACGCTTTGCCCACGATTTACATTTGCCTTTGACGTTAATGAATGTACTATGATGAAATGTTTACTGTAAAGTTAAACATTAAAACATCAACTAATAGCTATTACGTTACGCATGCACATTCGAAATGCCGTTGTCCGAACTTAACCTGGCATATTCCATTTTTTCTTAATTTTTGAGCCGATTTCCCCCCAGCTAAACCCCAAATATAAAGTTTCGCATGAGTTCGAATATCTTATATATTAAGTTTAACTGTAGACCAAAAAGTGACAGAGGAGTTTTATAGGCAAAAAGTTTATAAACAAATATATATATATAGGTATAGATAAATATATATATATATAGAAAGAGGTTTGTGTTTACTATAAGCTTTTTATTCAAATATTATGCAAGTATAAATCATGTAGAATATCTGCATGAATATAATTGCACGTAATAGTTAACTGCAGATGATCATCCCATAAGAAAACAAAAAAAACTAATAGGGAATTAATTAAAATGAGTGTTTAAAAGAATATGCAAATTAGCAAAATCTTTTGCAGATAAATGCAATTCAACAACCCATATATAACAAGGTTGTATTTTCTTTTTAAATAAATAGAAAAATGGTTTTTAATATGAATATCAATACAAAAAAAATCCTAAATTTATGGGAGTATAGATATAGAGGACCACGGAAACTATAACGAATACGTGTCAGCATATTCGTTATAGTTTCCATATATATATATATATATATATATATATATATATATATATATATATATATATATATATATATATATATATACTAGCAAAAGTACCCGTCGTTGACTAGGTTCAAAAAAGCCTACAGAAAATGGACTCTGATTTATTAAAGTATGATAGGTTATGAAAAGGAAGGGTTGTAAAGGGATAGCTTCGAATTTGGGGGTATCAAAACCAAAGCAAAATATGATGAAAGTAAAAATAAGATAGATAAACACCATAATTTATTATACCATACCTGTTCACACTGAAACACGTATCACAATATTATGTGGATTAAAGAACCTTGTTAAACTTTGTGACATATTTACATTGTATGGAGGTCAGGCACGAACGAACACCCCATAATTTTATTATACCATATTTCTTCAAACTGAAACATAATTATCAAAGTATACTTACGCAGATAGATATGAAAAGTCTTTATTAAAGTTTGTGCTTATTTACATTCTATGGAGGCCATGCGCGAACGCAAACTCCACAATTATACCATCCCTATTTAAGTTAAAACATACTTATCAAAGTATTCTTATGTACATCTATATCAAAAACACTTGTAAACGTTTTTTTTTTATTTTTAAATTTTTTTTCCATACTTTGTGGACCAGGCGCGAACGCAGACCCCACAATTTTAATGAACCACCGTTCTGCCAGATCAAACATACCCATTCCTGTGTCTCGGTACATCTTCTATCATTATATGTGATCAGTTTTTTTAAATAGTCAACCATATATGAGCCTATTCGCGACCACACACACACACACACACACACACACACACACACACACACACACACACACACACACACACATTCAGCTATACATACATATATTTATATATATATATATATATATATATATATATATATATGTATATATATATTAGAGAGAGGAATAGACCAAAGTCTAAAAGAGGAAAATCTCAGTTTAATGTATTAATATTTTAAAGGTACTCTGCTGTGAATATTGCATATATATGATAAACTCGATAAGAGTAATTTCCTAGACATATATTAATAGAGAGGATGAAAGATTCGCAATTGTGAAATTATTAATCTGCTTCACAGGCATCAATATAACAAAATCAAATTATGTGTACGATCGTTTCGGAAACGATATCCATTTATTCACTTGATATTTACAAATAAAATATTGATATTTACAAATAAAATATTGAGAAATAAATATTTTTAGATATCGTCGCCAGCACAAATGGGGGTGGTTAAGATTGGAGGAAAAACACTAAATTTAAACCAACGTTTTTGAAGTGATTATGGTTGGTGAACCTAGAAATTAATTAGCAAAAAAAAAAAAATTGTGTAGCAATAAAAAGAAAAAAAAGTGGAGTTAAATTCTTTTTTGTGTATATGATTAATATTAAATATATTTTCAATGATGTTCATTGTAAATGAGTATAATCTTATGATATAATTTCTAAGTGATGTTTAATTGGTTGATTCGTGAAAGGAAGGAAAATAATAATTACATTTTTTATTTTATGCTTGGGTAGGATTTTTATAAAAGGGAAATTAGCTATATTCAAACAAGAAATTAAAATAAAAAATCTGTAACCCATGGATTTTCAAAGATAGGCTTTTTTCATCAGAGGACAAAAATTACTAAAAATATATTTTTGGTTGGCATTAAATTGTAAAAAATATATAAACGTTTCTTTTTTTAATTAAAATATATATCCAATAGAATTAAAGACAAAGTGAAGGATCAAATAATCAGTGATGACTTCGTAAAGTGCAGAAGGAAGAATATAAAAAAAAGTCATATGAAGCTGGAACAATTATATTGAAAACATTGCCAGGGCCGCTGCGAAAAAGGTAGGCTCTCTCTACCGTGCTAGAAAACTACTGACACCTGAAAGTATCCTGTATCTCTATAAGGCCACCATTCGCCCATGTATGGAGTATTGTTGTCACATCTGGGCTGGTGCGTCTACTACTAGTCTCTCGCTCCTAGAAAAGGTTAAAAAAAGAGTCGCCAATCTGATAGGCCCTGAACTGGCATCTAAGCTTCAGCCTCTGTCCCATCGACGAAACGTTGCATCCCTCTGCTTGTTCTACAAGTATTTTAATGGTGAATACTCTGACGAACTGCAGACACTTGTGCCCCCACGACGCAGACACCCTCGACAAACCCAGCAGGCAGCTAAATCCCACCCCCACACAGTAGAGATCCCTAGATGTAAAAGATCTTTCTACTCCAGTAGTTTCTTCCCCAGAACCGCTACTCTGGAATTTCATTCCAGGATCCTGCTTCCCTAACTGTACTGACATGCAGAAGTTCAAGTGCAACGTGAACCGACATCTTACTGTCCAAATCCCTACATAGTGCCCCAGTAGTTGCTGACCCTGATAGTAGCCCCCTACACCAAAGTGGCAATGTGCCTTGTTTGGGGTGAAAATGTAATAAAAAAAAAATAAAAAAAAAACCAACTAAATTTATGAATAAACATTTCACCATTAGAAAACGCTTTTCGGCAGCAAATAAATAAAAAAAGTTGTTCATATTCTTTTAATATTGAAATCCTTTGAGATGAGCAATTTGTATATTTATTAATTTATTTATTCATTAATTTATTTGCAGACTATTATACTCATCTTTATAGTTGTTGTTTTACGACAATTATTCCTCTGACCTTCGTCATGTGGTTCATCGCGACGGGATATGAATGCTGAATCTCTAAACTGTTTCCTCAGTAATTGTGGCGCAGTGGATAGAGGCGTTGAATCTGTACGGTTCCAGGTGATCATTATCTGGAGATATCGGTTTCAATCCTACCCAAAGCCGGCGAGAGAATTAGTTGGCCAAAAACATTGTGAGACAACTATGGAAGGCAGTAATTACTGGGGACACAGTTAAAACACTATCCATTCCTATCCCGTCGTGGTTAACCACCTGATGAAGGTCAGAGAAATAATTGGCCGAAACGTTATGAAATAACAAATATGAAGATGAACTAAGCTCTCGATAGCTTCTAATATATATATATATATATATATATATATATATATATATATATATATAAGCATTTACGCCCGGCGTTGTCCAAGTGTTTGGAGGTGTATGTTGAGCAAAAAAAAAAAATAAAAAAGAGGTCAATTTTTTTTAAACTTAGACCCGTATTATGACCCCTTAACATTTATTGTTTGGGACTCAAATCAAGTTATTAAGTTAGTCCATGTCCAACGAACCTATATCTAAAATTTCAAGTGTTTAGACCCAAAATTGTCGGAGGAGTTTGGTAGAGTTCTCAACGGTAAAATCGTTCAACTTTGATTCCTTAACAGCCAAATTTCTGGGCGAAAACCGATCACAAAGATGTTCACAAATCTCAGTACACTGTATATCAAATTTCGTGTCTGTAGACTGAAAATTGACAGAGTTATTGTGTAGGGAAATGTACACACACAGACACGTTCACTTTTATAGATATACTAGCATTTAAGCCCGGCGTTGTCCGGATGTTTGGAGGTGTATGTTGAGCAAAAAAAAAAGTTGTAGTAGAAAGGCAGGCTCGAACCCGTACCGCGAAGGACGAAAAGAACGGGGGAAAAAACCTGACGTCTTCGTCGTTACGACCACCGCATAACCGGAAGGGACGTAGGTTTTAATTAAGGCTAGACAATAGAAAGGAGAGGATGACTTTCAAAAGTAATAAATAATACATCTTATTTTAGAGTTTTTTTCTGTGGTTACGACATGTTTGTATATAATATCTTTTATTATTTTTTCGTCTAATTTGTAATTCCCATGCATCTGGTTACAATAATATATGTCAAGTGCTTTTGAGTATTTTAATGGTTTTAAGCGATTTTAATCGCCTTTTAATCATCTTTAATCGTCTTTCATCTCGCTACTTTCATTTTTCAATTTCATTTTTTATTTTTTACTACTCGCCTGAGGATGACCAATGGAGGTCGAAAACGTTCGCGATTATGGGAAATTTCTTTTTTCACTCGGAAAAAACGTTCGGAAAATGGTCCGACAAAGAGAACAGGAGGATGACAAGAAAAACAAGCAAGAGTTAACTGTGCTATTTAATGAAACCTGCATAAATATATATGGAAACAATTTTATGTTTACTGTGAGCTTTTTACGCAAATATTATGCAAGGATAAATCATGTAGAATATCTGCATGAATATAATTACACGTAATAGTTAACTGAAGATGATCATCCCATAAGAAAACCGAAAAAACTAATAGGGAATTAATTGAAATGAATATTTAAAAGAATATGCAAATTAGCTAGATCTTTTGCTAGTGAATGCAATCACACAACCCATATATAAGAAAATTGTATTTTCTTTTTAAATAAATAGAAAAGAGGGTTTTTAATATGAATATCAATACACAGAAAAGAAAAACGAATTTATAGGAGTACTAGCATTTCAGTCCGGCGTTGCCCGGGTGTTTGGAGGTGTATGCTGAGCAAAAACAAAAAAAGAGGGTTAATTTTCTTTTACTTTGACCCCTATTATGACCCCTTAAAATTTATTATTTTGGGCTTAAATCAAGTTATTAAGTTAGATCTATGTCTCAGGAACCTATATCTAAAATGTCAAGTGTTTAAATCCAAAATTGTCGGAGGAGTTTGGTAGAGTTCTCAAAGGTTAAATCATTGAAGTTTGACGTCTTAACAGCCAAATTTCTGGCCGAAAACTGATCACAAAGATTTTCCCAAATCACAGTACCCTGTATATCAAATTTCGTGTCTGTAGACTTAAAATTTACAAAGTTATTGCGTATGGAAATGTACACAGACAGACAGATACACAGACAGACAGACACGTTCACTTTTATAGACATACTAGCATGGGGGCCCGGACTTATATATATATATATATATATATATATATATATATATATATATATATATATATATATATATATATATATATCGTTCACTTTCTTTTTTTTTCTTTTTCTTGGTGCGTTTAAAACCTTGAAGAAATCTTCATCTGATGTAAAGTACCACTTGATGGTTGTCCCGTCTCTAATAACACAATTAGTTTGACAGTATTAGTAAATGTGTATATTCTCTTGATAATAATGTCGCTCATACACTTGACAAATTAAATACTCGCTACATTTTTTCGATTTTTATGTTCCAAACTTTGACGCTTTACATCAAGCGATTGCATCTATAACAAGATTTGAGTCAAGCGTGTAAAAATAATGTTGAGATTAGTAGTTTTCCACGTGAGGATAGAGTAAGCATAAGGTTAGAGTTGTGGAAATTTTCATTAGAAGTTAACAGAATAGTATTATGATAAAGTCACAGGAAATTGTCATAAAACGAAGTACATGTTACAAGTGAGATCAACTTTTTTTCGATGTATGACGTCAAAGTAAGCAGATGTATCTTTCAAGATCAACCAGATCGATGGATATAGAGCGAGAAATTGCAGTTCATCTTAATGTATATTACTGTGAATCGCTGGCGGGGGGGGGGGGCGAATACACTTAACACTAGAAACAAATAATGTCTGTTTTTTTTTGTTTGTTTTTGTTTTTGTTCTTGAACCTCCCCGTTATTACAGCTACTAAAAAGACAAAACCGGTAAAAGGCGAACTATTTACAAGGCAATTTATGACTTACCAACAGAAAGGGATTCTAGGCAAAATACTGATCGGGGGATTAAAACACAGGAATAATGAAAGAATTGTTCTAAATATAAATTTTTAAAAACTTAATTTGCAGTGTGAAAAAAATCGTTCAGGTGTTAGTAATGTTAGATACCTTATATCTTCAGCAGTTTCGTGTCTTGCAATATAAGACGTTTATACAGACGAGCAAGTTAATACGGATCAAATATAAGTTCTCAACTACCTAGCTACAGAATTGTGCAACATTTTAACAGTGATTTTCTGCTACCAAACGTTATTATAACAATTGACTCACCCAAAATATTGCTATCATCAGTATGAAACAGAATATCTAAATTTTCCAGAAAAATAAATTTGTCAAGATTTTTAGAATTCATAAAATTTTGTGTAATATTGTAAATGTTGTAGGAATAAAGTTAAAATGGAAATTTTTCTTTTTTCATCTTTTTCAATTCAAGGACATATTTTGCCATTTGGAACGTAAGGGCCTACTATTTGAGATCATGTCTAACAGACGACTCTGCGAAGTTGAAAAGCGATATGTTTGTTCATATTACATTTAAATTTCTGCACGTTGATACAGTTAGGGGAGCAGGAAACAGGAAGGGAATTCTAGCAGTCAATCTGTAGTCCCTCTCCGTAAAACATCCAGAACAAAAACTTGTCTTGCTACAACCACTGAACGTAATGTTTCTGTCTTATTTTGTTTACCTGAAATAAAATGGAATTTGCACGAAAAAAGTCTCTTTCTAAGAACTTCCCGTATATGAAACACATTACTACGGTGATACTTTTCAGTTGACTACAACATGGTCGTTTTTAAGTGCAATGTTAAATTTTTGTTGAGCTGTCCTTTTAAATAATCAAATTTGGATCCTCACGATGTTGTCTCAGTGCCCACCTGACTAACCTTAACCCTTATCCTCAAATGGCTTTGGATCTTGATAAGCTCGTCGGTTTATGAAAACGCGTTTTTTTTTTTTTTGGTATTCATAAAGGCTGGAACATTAGTACAACAAATTCCACACGACACAATATCTAGAAACAATAAAGTAAATGCCTGCATTATAGTTTTTTTGTTTCTTATTAACTCATATCGATCTGCAAGTTTGATTGGCACTCGACAGCTGATGATTGACTGAATAAACAGTTCATTCATTTATTCTTTATCTTGCATTTATTTGTTCCTGATCGTAGCGATCATTTTGTCTGGGAAAATAAAATCGTAAGAGTGTTGAATTCACTGTATTTTGCGTCTCTACGGCTATTTTCTTCTGAACTGCGCTTTCGAACCTAAAGCCACCATTGTTGAAATAGATTGCTCCCTGTTGGCTGTAGTATGAGTCTGGTTCTGTGCTGTTCTAGGAGGTCCACCTACTCAGGCTTTGAATTTATCAAACTTTGAAAAGACGGTAGTTTAGTTCTAATCGCCTGGGGCGCCCCTATTGGAGAATGCCGACTTGGCTGTTTAGTTATTTTGTTAAGACCAGCATGTTCTTCTTTCATGGCGCTAGCTTTTCAAATCACACTTTCCCAACCTTGTGTCACATCTTCTTACTGATGGGGAGGGGTGATAAACATATTCTTCTTAAATTGCTTTCCTTATTCTATCAGTATTTCCTTGGAAGGTATTCAACTGAACCTGAAAACTCGTCTTCAGCTTTTTTTTACTATTTGGATCAGTCGAACTACTATTCTTACCTTTTTTGTTATTTCCACAACGTTTCAGCCGATGTAACCTCCGATCTTCTTGAAGTGAATCTTTTGAAATTTGGGGATTTATACGAAGTTATATCGGTTAAAATGTTGTGAAAATGACAGGATTTGATCTAATGCATTACTAAGGTTGTTGGAAAATGCTGGGATTATTTTATCACTGCCAAAAATACTTCACACCTGACGCAATCCTTTGCATACAAATGAATCAAATGCGCCATAAGATGGAGTACTGCTGCGACATTTGAGGAGGTGCTAGTGAGACCACCCTTTCCTTCCTTCTCACAGTATTAAATCGACACCAAAATCTAGTGAAGGAAATATATTTTCTTTCCTTCTTTTTCTCATTGCTAGTCTTTCTCTGCTCGATTGTTATTTTTATAGTGTGCGCTTGATTGAGTACCAATCGTTGACACCCCCTCCTGTAATGCATTCACATCAAAACCCCGTCTAGGTACAACCACACTAAAGAATTGTCTTTCTTTTTCTCTGTCTACCTTAAACTAAATTTCCATGAACAAAGTTTCTTTCCAGAATGCATTAACACGGAGCTAATTCCCAACTTAATAAATATATTCGCTTTCAATGATGTTAACAATTTCTTGTTGAGTCGCCAATTTAAATAATCAGATTCTGACCATTTCACCCATCGTTTTCAGTCCTCTCAAATGATTTGTTCATCGCCAACTGAAAATCTCATTGGTTCTTATTCTAAAGTGGTATTTGTGGCCTTGATAAACAATACATATTAGTAAAACATAAACTCAAAAAGTAAAAAAAAAATAGTTAAGAAAAATATACTAAATCATCCAAATAGTATCAATTTTAATCGAAAAACCTTACCTCCTGCTTGGAATCGTCACGTGCGACCAGCTTTTTTTTCAGGCACTTAATTTCCACAGAGTCCATCTTATTCTTCGAACGGGGCATCTCTAATGCTTTCCTGGTAAGTTACTTTTCTTGCGAAAAAATATTTATGGACTTTAAAAAACACACAAAAAGCAAATTATTAAAAAAGAAAATTTCTCTTTTGGCTTATCACATCTGTAAAACTTCTCAAAAATATCCGTTTACGTAATTGCTATTTTGGTCCCCTTTCTAAAATTCTAATTTATTCTAAACCAACAATTTCCAGTACCATTTTATTTTTTCTAGATCATTTCAATTCTAATGTATATACCTAATAATGACTACGCATCCGGAGCCAAATCCCAATAAAGAAAAACAACACAAAATTTTTCTACAACCATTTCGAAAATTAGAATAAATATCGGCTGAACATTTAACTCTTCCCAAACTTAAGAACTAGTTCAACCCAGTAGTCTGTCTTTTTTTCTTACACTGCTTAAATCTTATTTCTTTCTCTTTTTTCGATTTTATTATTATTATTACTACCATAATTACTTAATTAACAACATGTTCTTACTTTTAAAATTTTTCATTATTTCAATAAACCCCACAAGACAAAGATTCACTCCTCCTCTATTCTGCAAAAAATAAAAATACATGTCAAGAACAAGAAAATCCCGCACAATAGCGATTCGAGAAAACATCAATTATATAAAAATAAAAATTAAAAAATTTTATGAGCATTCACAAAGTCTCATCTCACCAATAATAAAACTCCAAATAACAAAACACAGTTTCGTGGAAACCCAATTTTGTCCACATCATCAATTCTGAGGTCGGCTACATCACTTTTACCACCACACAGAATATCAAAAATAAAAAAATAAACAATCACAGTCGTTTACAAAAAATCCATAGACATTTACAATTAAAATACATAGTCGTTTAAAAAAAATAAACGAATCACTTATAAACTTCCAGACAATCATTCACAAAACAAAAGTTCAAATCGATGGAAACTTAAATTGTCTACGTCACACAATTCTAGGTTTTTTTTTAAAGAAAAAAAAATCACATTTTACTTATCCGAGTGATTATTATTATTATGGCCTCTTCTGTCATTTCCTTAAAAACATGCATTTTAACATTTCATAAAACAGTTTACATCGATTTACAGACAATTTCCACACCAGAAAAAAAAATCCATAAGAAAAAAAACGTACAATTAGATAAAAAAAATTCTCACATTCACAGCCTATCAATTCTTCACAAAAGACACCGAGTTTTACAGTCTAAAAATTGCAACATTTTAATTGTATATAATTGTGTAACTTCTAACTCATAACAAACATTTTGATTGGCGTATTTTCTCTGGTAATGTGAACGGTCCCCATTTCACCCACATTCTGTTCATATGTTCTATTTCTTCTTTTTCTTTTTTTCTTTCTGTTTTCAACAATTTATTATCAGTATGTCGATCGATATATCTTTTTTCAATTTCTTCTGTTTATTTTTCTTCACCGTGACGTTAATATTTTTTCTTTCTATATTTTTAATTTTCATATTCAAAATCAACAATTCGTTATCTGTATGTCGATCGAGCTATCTGTTTTTTCTATTATTTCTTCTTAATTTAGCATATAAATCTATCTATACATAATTTTAATGTGTCTATTTTTCTTTTTTTTCGTTGCGTCTATATTTTTTTCAATGAACCCTGCGTTGCTTTTTTTCTTTAATTTTCTTTATCTTTTCATCTTTCATGTCTAGTGTACAATATTTTTTTCGTTGTGTCTATATTTTTTATGGTAACCTCCAGGCTCGATTTTTACGGATTATTTTATTGTTGTTGAAGTCGACTTATTTAAGACTGATTTTTTAAAAATCCGCTACTCCCCTTTCATCTCCAGGTTGTCGACATGCGATGGGGTGTTCGCGATGAGGCTACTGATGATCATATGACCACACAGCTGTGCATGCAGGAAATTGACAATTGCCAACGCCTTTCGATGGGACCAAATTTTGTGGTGAGTGCATTTATAACTCATTATGCTATAATCTCACGTTTATTTATTTTCAAGTGAGTGCATGAGTAAGATTTGCTGAAAATCACATACTATTTTAAAATCTACTGTAGTGATATTAGAGACAGGTGTGTGAAAATAGAATTTGATTGGAAAATTTTGACATAAGTTCTAAATTGCGTAAGAGAATAAAAATGTTATAAGAATAGACGTGTACAAGAAGTTGAATCAGGGGCGGAAGTCAGAAATGACACGTAGGGACAAATAGAAAATCCGTTTTTTAGCAAATGAGCTGGTTGTGTCCGATAGCAGTTTTTCAAAGCGTCGGTTCTGTTTAATTCCAACCTAGGGAATGAGTTGTCCATGGGAAACTTATATATAACCTTACAGTGCCTTAACAGAATAAAGGAAAAATACATCAAGATCTATGAGCTATTCTAACCATACAATTGTCGGAACTTTTTTTTTCGTTTATGTTATGTACAATTGCAGCTTCCAGGTGATAAAAAAAAGATGGAAATTTTGAATCTGACATCTTCACAAAAATATGACAAGGTCGACGAAATCGACGCATCGTGAGTATCTAAGAACACGCAAACAATTTTCCGCTAATATCGGTCATTTGTAAGCACTGTTTACAGAGCGCAGCTGCTAACAGCTCCACAATCGGATCTAGTACCACGATTATAAGGAGGAACCATTTTGCAGTTTCAGCCCCTACTTCTCTATAACATCTATAAAGTGACGTAACAGGAAGTCGTATTGGTGTAACCGACTTTTCTATTAAACTCTCATCGTCACTGTTTAACCAGATCCTGTATGTTGCCTTCTCCGCTACTCCCTGCACGTCTGTCACAAAGTATTTTTCTTATGTGTATCTACAACAAATACGATGTCACAATATGTTGGTTAGCTTTCGCTCATCATATTCTCGACCTCTTCCAGGCAAAATGATAATATTCCATATTGCATATTCCTTCCTCTTTCCTGCCATTCGATCTGTAGATATCGCTCATATTGTAATGTTGCAATTACTAACAAACAAATAGAAGAAATAAATAAAAATCCGGGTCGGCATTTTTTATTTTAACAAATATTTTTTTTACCGTTACTGTCCCGTTTTGACACTACTTAAACGACACTACTTAAACGACACTACGCCTATCAGGCTCGGTGTACACTTTTCTTCTCCAACCTCACGTCGGACGTAGCCAGCCATTTCTCGCCTTCGCATTTAACGTCCATTTTCTTCGCAGTCAACTTTATTTTTCCCGAGCACGTTGTGTCCTTTTCCTCTTTTTCTTGTCGTACCAACTCGCGCACACTTCCTAATTTGCATATTTTTGTGAAGATGTCATATTCAAAATTTCCATCGTTTTTTGCTATCACCTGGTAGCTGCAATTGTACATAACATAAACGAAAAACGTTTCGACAATTGTATGATTAGAATAGCTCATAGGTTTCCCATGGACCACTCATTCCCTAAGTTGGAATTAAACCGAACCGACGCTTCGAAAAACTGTGATTGGACACAATCAGCTTATTTGCCAAAAAGACAGATTTTCTATTTGTCCCTACATGTCATTTCTGACTTTCGCCCCTGATTCAACTTCTTGTACACGTTTTTATAACATTTTTATTCTCTTACGTATTTAGAACTTATGTCAAAATTTTCCAATCAAATTCTCTTTTCACACACCTGTCTCTAATTTTACTACAGTAGATTTAAAAAGTCGTAGCACTCCTGAAGCCAACAATGGATCTCTTTGGACTTGTGGGTCGCCGCCGAGTCCTGCTGCCACGCCCAGGGTTTGCAGTGGCCACCTGATTGCACTAGGGATCACAACACTCTTCAGCAGATCTAGACACATTTTGCCGTTTACTTTCAAGTCGACTTCAAAGATCTGAGGTTGCATGATGTGGCCTTTACTTGAAACCACACCAAAGACCATAACCGTGGCCGGAAACTTCATTGAGCTGTGCCCTCAACTGTCGAACCGTCCGAATATGCATTTTGAGGGTTCTGGCAATGGTCCTGTTGTCATAACTTTGATCGGTAGAGAGCATAATTTGTATAACGGCACAACTCCGATTTCACTCGTTGAACATTGTGTCACTTTCAGATATGATAAACGGCTCCTATCGTTCTTGGAATTTGTACACAACTGATCAACTAGTAGATGTTCTGCACCACCACCACCACCACCACCACCACCACCACCACCACCACCACCACCAACAACAACAACAACAACAACAACAAAAGAAAAAGAAAATCGGTGTCCATTAATTGGAGATGGAATCATGTTTTTTCTAGAACAACAATTTTATCGTTCAATCCTGTAGATAGAGCTAAATTTCTATTCAGTCCATAGTTGGGAACCTGGCGCGTAGTAACAGCGCGGATCATGGATGATCTCGGAGTAATTGCAACTAAAGAGTGACTCCACTCTTCGCAAATCTTCCATATTGAGATCCCACCAAAAGATATAGTATTTTTCTCATTTTCTCAGACGGTCAGGGGAAGAGAGTAGGCATAAAAAGGATAGTAAAAGAGAAAATGGATTTCATGTTGGGAACGGGTACCTTGCTCAAGGGTGTCACAGGCAGCTTGGTATCAAGCCCATGAAAATAGTTGTGAGGGCAATGAACTCTGCACGAATTCATCCAAATATATGAAGCAATAAATCAAAAGCCACTGGTTATATTCCTGTAAGCTATTTTTGTCCTTTTTTAAAATGAAAGGATGCTTTTTTAACTTCGCGCTAGGAGTCGAAGTTACGTATTTTCTCTTTGTTTGTTGCTTTAAATTTAAAAATTTTGACACCGAATTTGGAAGCCGGAATGCCAGCTGACATTTCGAGCGGTTGAATGAGGCACACGAAATATTTCAACGGAATGATATACTCGCCTGCTTTTTTTATCGCCAGTTTCATAAGCGTGGGATCGCTACACGCTCGCGTCTGTTTTTCTCGGGCGAATGCATCCATTGAATCCTTGCCTTGCTGGACCATGTATACTAAGCAGTTTTCGTTGGTCACTTATAAGACGGAAAGGGGAGGCAACACATCATGCAAAACGCGACCCAGTTTTCATGTGTCAGAGGAGAGGAAAATGCGAAAGTGAAAGAACTTTTCAAAAGAATTATGTCTATTGCGTATCAATGCTAAAAGTTCGTGAGAAACTCACCGTGATAATGTTTTTCAACGAAATTAATCTATAATAAACATCGCAAATCGATACAAGGAAAGAGTGTAGACCCGATAATCGATAAATGATTTTTTTTTTTTTCTGTTTTACGGTATATCAAGCCTTTTTGGTACGGATTTCTAAACAATTCAGTTTTTAAACGTTGATATTGTAATTGTATTAAGAAAATCTATGAACCTCAAGCCCCGACGATCTTTGGATATTTGGGTTACCTCATTTTTATTAGTGTAATTAATAAATGTTGTTGGAACTGAAAAAGAAAAAATATCGTAATTATTTCAGATCTATTATTCAAAAGAATTATAAGTTTAGCATTCAGCGTTTTTTTTTTTTCGTTGAACGCTTTAACAACCAATGCACATTTCTTTGCATCTAATCGATCAAATGTATACCGATCCAGACTATGGAATCGACTCAACCAGCTTCTATTTGTTCGTTGTCGACTATAAGCACAACATGGCACATTGTATATTTTCATGTACTATTTTCTTTTATTGCCCGAAAACAGATGGTCCACCGGGTGATTGACCCACCAGCCAATAAAAAGCTCCAGCGTAAAAACACAAATATCATGTGATTACTTCTTTTAGCGTCCAAGCAATTTCGGCTTCCCGCCTGCGCCCAGTTAGAACATCGTCTAGCAAAACGTATTTCATTAGTTTCCCTAAATCCTCAACGATATAAAAATCCAGCAAATCGCATGGCGTCCTTTGTAACGATTGATTCTTAAAGGCTTTAATTGCTTTGCAGCACATCTCAAATAAAAATGTTTCTATTAAAACTTTAATGACGTCTGCTTATCTATCTTTGAAGTCAGATGGAGTTTCCATTACAGATCACTATATAATTATAATAACACACACACACACACATATATATATATATATATATATATATATATATATATATCTCATCCACGTACATTACTGTTTTGTCGTATCACAACTCAACAGTTCGGTTAGACATACACCTTTCCTTAGCCGTAGATCGAACCTAAGACCGTCGCGTTGACAGGCAACAGCTCTAACCATCGGACCACGAATCAGTGCCGTAAATATTTCTACTCGAGTGTGTATTAAATCCACACCCGCGCATCGCAGACAGTGCTCAAACCATTATTTATTTACAATATATATATATATATATATATATATAGTATATATATATATATATATATATATATATAGTATATATATATATATATATTGTGTATATATATATACAATATATATATATATATTAAATTAAAACTTCTGCATATCAGTACAGTCATGGAAGCAGAGGACCGGAAGAAACTGCAAAGTCTAGCAACCCAAGAGAAGAAGCTATTAAAGCAAAAGACTTCTGGTATCTATGTGCCTATGCAGTGAAGGGTGGAATTTTGCTGTATATCTGGTTAGTCGGGTGTATTCGCATCAAAGAAACACGAGTTCATCAGAGAACATTCCATTAAAATACCTGTAAAATAGTCACAGGGAAGCAACCTTGTGGCGATGGGACAGAGTTTGGAGATTGATTGATAACGTTGTACATATTAGGTTGGAAATTCATTTTTCGTCTAAGATGAAGAGAGTAGAGATAGATGCATAAACCCAGCGAATGGTGGCTTTGCAGAAATACACAGAAATGTCAAGTATCAGTAATTTTCTAGCATTTTTGTAGCAGGTTCAACAACGTTTCAATGTATTTGTTCCAACTCAGGTTGTTTGTGAATGTTAAGTTAATGCGTTTCAATGAAGAGTTCTCAGGTAGTGTATTATTGGTAATATTGGTAATCGGTGGTTGAAAAGGATTCTTTTAATTATTATAAGAAAAAAAGCTTAGTCTTAACAACATTAAATGTTACCATTTACGTATCCTTTTAATTACAAACGTGGAGCCATTTTCTTTATTACCTAAAGTGTTTATATGTTAGGTAAAATCAAAGGACAAAAGGTTAAGCGTTTGAACCTCCATCTTGTATCTAATAATAATTTATGTGTGTGTCAAATATTGTGATTAACGTTTTCAATAACTTATTTGTATAAATAAGTCGATAAGTTCTGATTTTGTATTTAATATACGAAGACAATGTTGTTTAATAGTGTCGTGATAACATACGCTGTGCCTTCCATAGATTTCCGGCCTTTTTTTTTTTGTACATGCATTTAAAATTATTGTAGACTCTTAAAAACTCAGTATGTTATTGCTATACTTCTTATGAGATGAATGATCAGTTTTTATAATTTCAAGTTCAAATGAACAGCTACAACAGGAATTAGAATACACCCTACTAAAGTCTGATTGTTGCAGCTGATAAATTTTAAAAAATGCAATCTGGTTATGATGACACTTTATAAGAACGATATGCAATAAGATTCTGTTTTAAACTTGAAAAAAAAAACCCACAGACTGACAGAGCATCAGTTTTTGAGTGGGATAAGAGATTCAAGGAAGGCGAGGAGTCTGTGAGGGATGATGAGAGGTGTGGGAGGAGTAAAGAAGTCAGAACACCAGTGTGTATTAGTTAAATAAAAAGACAATAAATGCAGAGGTTGAAGTCAGTGTGGGAATTTTACAAGCAATTATTCACGAGGAACTGAAGATGTGGAAGATTTGCGCGAAGGTTGTCCCAAGGGTGCTCAACCCCTGTCACAGACTATTTGATCAAGATTGGCATCAAAACAGTTCGTCACCCTCTCTATAGTTCAGACCCTGCTGCTTGTGATTTTTCGTTATTCCCTAAGCTCAAGAAAGTGTCTGTCGTTATGAGACAATTGAGGGTATGAAAGAGGCTTTGACGAGGGTCATTGATATGCTCACACTTCCATGTTGGAACGGCACAACAAGGACATTGGAGGGGATTAGAATTGTACACACGAAAAAGTATGGAAACTTATTGAACGCATCTCGCAAACAGAATGTGTTATTTTCTCGGATGATGAAAATTTAATTAATTCACTGCTGATGACAGAAATATGGGACGTTCGATATTTATTAATTTCGCGTTAAGGTGGACGTTCTTTCTGGTTTAGTGAATGTTACAGATGAATTTGCCATAAAAAAAAATTAAATAAATATCACAACGTCACATCAGAGAATAAAAGAAATTCAACTATGCACAATGTGGAAAATTTAAATGATGCAGGAATACATAGCGTATCGAACAATTGTAATTAGTCACTCAAAATATAATAAACTTTATGTTGTTCTGCGATATTATTATATTTTTCACCAAGAATAACAATAGTTTTCTGTTTTCCGATTGCTACAAAGTATATTACATATATTTAAAAAAAAATGCACGGTAGTCAAAAAGTTAAAAATCTCTCGCTTTACAATTGGTGTATATTAATCTAATATTTTATGATGATTTATTGGGTTAGTTTTCACCATATTTGACGTAGCCTTTTTAAGATTTTTAAGATTTTCCGCATAAGATTAGGTGAAGTAGAAAAACGTACTGTTCGATTTAAAGTTAAAGATAATTTAGAGCTATGTGTTCAGGATGTCGCATACATGCTTGGGTGTAAATACCTGCTGGTATTTTTATTTTTTTCAGTGTCGATCTTTTTTAGTTTTCGTTATTTCATAAATAGCCATGCATTCTAGTAGTCGTCGATCGTCTTTTTAACAGATGAATAAACTTCTCATGAAGAAAACATATAAGGAGATGTTCAATCAAAAGAAACGCTGTTATGCAATGTGATCTTCCCTTGTTTTACGCAACAAAAACGACCCGTTTCTTGACCGAATTGTGACTTGCGATAAAAAGTTGATTCTTTACAACAACCGACGACGCTCAGCTCATTGGTTAGACACCAACCAAGCCTGATGACACATCCTGAAGCCAGAGTTGCACCAAGATGTGGTCATGCTGACTGTTTGATGGTCTGTGACCGGTCCCATCCATTAGTTTTTTTTAACGCAGGTGAAATTATTACTGCGAAAAATTAGTCAACAAATGGATGAAATGCATCAGAAACTTCGACAACAACACCCAGCACAGTCAACAGAAAAAGCCCAAATCTCCTCCACGGCAATGCTCAACAGCACATTGCTAAACCGAGCCTGCGGAAGTTGAACGAAACTCTGCCTCATTCTTCATACTTTCCAGAGCTCTCGCATACCGACTACCAATTTTTCAAACATTTCGACAATTTTCTGCGTGGAAAATGCTTAAAAAACCTAAACGATATCAAAAACGCCTTCATCAACATAATCGCCACCAGAACACAAGATTTTTACGTTACTGACATAAATACACTTGCTTTACGTTGGTGCTTATTTTGATCAATTACTTTTTGCTTGAGCCGAGATATATTTATCTAAATTTAAAAGTTAAAAACCGCAAACTTTTTTTCAACCTGATAAATGGGTTAATATTTATTTAAAACAGGTTTCTACTCATTAATTTAAAATAAATTTGTATTAATTTGACGTTGATATTTATTAATTTGACGTTGATAATTTCGTTATTCATTGTTGTCAATTTATATCAAGTTTAAATTTATATTTATTAATGTGACGTTGGCATTTATTAAGTTATTGTATTCCTTAATTTGAAGCGTAACTCTTTTAAAATCTAAAGTTCTATTTTTAAACATAGTTCCCGAAAATAACTTTAAAAATGTCTTAAAATGTAAAAGATTTTAACTTTTGTACAAAACAAATGTTGCTGATAACAAAAATGCGAGAAAACAAATAAACTGAACGAATTAACGCTTATTCTGATGAGATGAAATACATCCGCTTCTACCTTCGGGCAAAATACTTGACATCTTTCCTGATTTAGGCCTTGTTTCGTATTCTCAGATTAAAACGCGAGCTCCTTCGTTGCCATGAAAAACTGTGGGAAACTCTTCTTTTCTCTCTCTCTCTCTCTCTCTCTCGCTCTCTCTCTCTCTCAACACACACACACACACACACACACACACATATATATATATATATATATATAAATTGTTGTGAGAAATTAGTTTCATTTAAAATTGACAAATAAACAAAAATAGTTGTTTTTCAAATATATTGTGTATATATCATCTGACTACTTATATGTGTTAGCATGTGACCGAATATCTATTTATCTATCTATCCATCTACTAATATAACAGTCTCTCTATCTATCTACCTCTCTCTATATATATTGGTATATTTAGGCAGCATTTTTTCATTCAAGCAAATATTATTAAATTTAACGGAGTCACTTTGCTTTATGATTCTTCCACAAATCATCAGCAGGTGTTAAAGTAAAAATGCGAAAGTGATGATTCGTGGACGAATCGAAAGCGCTCGTGACAGCAACAATTATGGAACTTTTATTAATATTTTTGATTTTGATACAAAAAAAGATTATACGGAAAATCGAAAAATTAAATAAAAGAATCGTAAAGCAAAGTTGCATTTAATAATATTTGCTTATATATATATATATATATATATATATATATATATATATATATATATATATATATATATATATACTAGTATGGGTGCCCGGCGTTGCCCGGGTGTTTGGCGGTGCATGCTGAGCAAAAAAAAAAAACGGTCATTTTTTTTTTAATTTTGACCCCTATTATGACTCCTTAACAGTTATTGTTTTGGGCTCAGCTCAAGTTATTAAGTTAGGTCCATCTCCAAGGAACCTATATCTAAAATTTCAAGTGTTTAGACCCAAAATTGTCGGAGGAGTTTGGTAGAGTTCTCAAAGGTCAAATCGTTGAATTTTGACCCCTTAACAGCCAAATTTCTGGCCGAAAACCGATCACATCGATTTTCCCAAATCTCAGTACCCTGTATATTAAATATCGAGTTTGTAACCTTAAAATTGACAGAGTTATTGCGTAGGGAAATGTATACAGACACACACACAGACAGACACTTTCACTTTTATAGATATAATATATATATATATATATATACATATATATATATGCGTGTGCGTGTGTGTGTGTGTGCGCGCGCGTGTGTGTGTGTGTGTGTGTGTGCGTGTGTAATTTCCACAGCCAAACCACATCACAGCTCACATTAACCATGGTTTGGACTTCCGGTTTGTTGGTTCATATCATTAGCCAACAAACCGGAAATCAAACCAAAATTCATTGTCCTCACACGCACATTTTCACTTTTATAAATATATAAGGATTATTTTGTACTTTAGAGATTTAAATTTTTCTGTAATTAGCAATTTATTTTTAGGCAATGTTTACTTTTAAATGTTTTCATTTTTTTTTTTTTTTACTGTTTTTCAACCAAAGCAAGGCATACTGACACTTGGACGTGAGGGGCACCTAATCAGTAGTGAGTTAAGCACCAAAATGTCCTTTTGCGTTACATTTCAACTTCTGTTAGTACAGTCAGAGAAATAAGAAAAAAGCAGAAATTTCAAAGTCTATGAGTCCGAGGGAACAAACTGCTAGAGTAGAAGATTTTCCGGCATCTAAGGACCTCAACAGCGAAGGGGTGGGATTTTGCTGCTAGCCGGAAGTATATACATCGTGGGGGCACAAGTGTTGTGAGTTCATCAGAGTATATTCGATTAAGTATTTATAAAACAGGCACAGGGATGCGACATTGCGGCAACGGCACATGAGTTGGAGCTTAACCGAGAGTATGGTCAAGCTACCCATTAGAGATTCTTTTTTGGACCCTGTCTAAAAGGAAGAATAGTGGTAAATGCATCAACAATACTGTATGCGTGGTCAATATATAGGATATTATCAAGTATGAGTAATTTTCTAGCTCGGTAGAGAGAGCCCACCTTCTTTGCAGCTGCGTTATCAATGTCCTTAATGCGTTTGCTCCAATTTATGTTGCCTGACTTAAACTATAACAAACATTATGCAAGTGATGTATGATTTAGCAATTTGAAATGCATCCAATTGCAGCCTATTCTAGCAATTTATTTGAAGGAAGTAAAACAAATGATATGATGCACGTGCAGAAATTTGTAACATTATCCAAATGCTTAAAATAGCGTTCCAGCAGAAAATCAGATAATTTACATAGAAATTTTTAACACTCATTTGAAACGAGGGGAACATTTAAAGACGGGTGATGCATCACACCAGATTGTAAAAATTAATACACGATTGACTTTTTAACAGGATGAGAATACGGAGAGAACGATAAAATTGAAAAGACGACATGATTCCATTTCCATTTGATGAATATAGGTTTATTTTTTGTTGCAGACTATTTACTAGTTGGCCAGTTGTGTAAAAAGTCCAAAGAACGATAGGAACTGAAAGTGACACAATGCTCAAGGAGTGAGACCGAAGATGCGCAACTGTGCAACTCATGCTTTCTACGAATCCAAGTTATGACAACAGCAACATTGCCAGCACGTTCAAAATGCAACTTCGGATGGTCCGACGTTTGAGAGCATAGCTCAACAAAGTTTCCGGACATAAATCGTCAGCAGTTACTTTTGATGGTTTGCAACAGAAAACGTCCTCTGAACAAATTGATGGAATTTGGTGTCGGCAAAAATGCTACCCAATATTTCCTTCTCAATTTGTTAGAAACTTTTTTTGCAGGTAGTAATTGCAAGACGCGTGAGTGATTTTCATAAAAATCGTTTTTCCAACATTTTAACGTGTGAAGGTTCGTTATTGACATTATTATGAAGCTGAATTAAGTTGAAGGATTGTACATTTGTGTCCCATACGACCGTAATTAAAACAGTTTTTTATTTTCTGTAGTTGAAGAGGGAAATTAGTGAATTAATTTTCTCTTGTTGCGAATTTTTCTAATATTTTCTAC
>NC_136493.1:152524840-152527340 GCF_053919585.1 Euprymna scolopes | reverse complement strand
TCTAATAGGGAAGACAATGACAATGCTATCAAGATCCACAACGTAAGAAACAGATTTGAAACGGCCCCCCGAATCCCACAACTATGCAATCTTGTTAAAAGTGCTCCTTTTCTACTGTCAAGAACAGATTAAAGGAATTTAATTTGCGAGGATATGTTGCAAGACGTAAGTCAATGATTTCTGAAAAGAACAGAAAGCGCCGTCTGGACTTTGTCAGATGCAATGAACATCATGACTCTTCATATTTGTCAAAAGTGATTTTTAGCGACGAAAGCAAGTTCAACAGGCTAGGAAATGATGGTAGGCAGTGAATCCGTCGGAGGAAAGACAAAGAATTTAATCCTAGCTGCTCAGTTTTAACGTTACAAAGTGGTGGAGGTTCAGTTTTGGTTTGGGCCATTATTAGTACCAATGGTCCAGGGCCTATAGTTCGCTTGCAAGGTCGAATTAATTCGACTAAGTACATTAATATGTTGACTGAGCATTTTCTACCTTACTTTGGCAGGAATTTGGATGATAATCCCATCTTCATGCAAGATAATGCTTCCGCTGGCAATGTCAAGAGGTTTCTAGAAGAGCATAATATTCTGTGCCTGGATTGGCCTGCACAATCTCCAGACCTCAATCCTATCGAAAACATATGGCATTACATCAAGCAACAGCTACGCAATGATAAAATTTCAAATTGGAAGAACTTTGGACAAAAATTTAAGAAAAGTGGGGAGTATTGCTGCAGTCTAATTCAAGGAATTCCCAAAAGATTGCAGCTTGTCAAATTGCATAAGAGCTATGCTACTATATATTAACTAGTTTGTTGTGTTCCTGTTGTATTTGTGTTGTATTAATGTCTTAAAGTTACATTTAAATAATAATTTTCCATTGTGCAAACTTTCTTTTTGCCTGCTCAATTTGAAGTTATTATTTTAATTAACGTGAACACTAGAATATTTCAATTAAAAGTCAAATATGAACAGGTAAAATTATAGAAGAATAAAAGGCCAATCAAATGAAGTATAGTTTGCTTAAACAGTTACATTAAATTTAGCTTAAATTTGCAGTTTTTGAAAAAATTGAAAGTGCGGATTTTCTTTTTGCCGCCTGTATATATATATATATATAGTCATCCACATACAGTACTGCTTCGCAACTTATCAGTACGGCTAAACAAGCAACTACCTCAAGCCAGGATTGAAACCCGATCGCCCAAACGACAGTCGGAGCTTCTAACCGTTGAGCTATACGACTGCTGCCATGCGGGCAGTGAATTAACAATATTTTGACATTGTCCAAAGTACCCAGGCTCAATTTGTTTACACAGAGAGCATCGCTTCATACGCTAATGGTAATTTGTATATCACTTCTCAAATGCTCAACCTAAGATAGGGAGCATTATATATACATATTATTATCATTCAGTTCTAATTTTGTATTTATTTGAAAACACGAATCCGGATGATGCGGATATCTGTGATGGGTTGGCGGGAAAACATTATTTGAAACTAATAAATATTTTTAAACCACGAATGATACTCCCCTCGAACAATAAAATATCGATTCCCTTTCTGAACTCTCCTTAACTGTTGCCAGATTATTGGCGGTTAAGGTGTTACTCTTTGATTCGTGTTTATAGTGTGATTAGGTATTGGCGAGTTTGAAAGTATTCTAAGTGCAGTAATAACAAACCGGAAGTCGACAAACATCAGACAGCAGAAATCAATGAATAACTGTGAGAGTATCGGTGTGCAATCCAACATTAAATGTCAATTAAGACAAGTAAAAACGAATGCAGTCGTTACAATGAGGTTTTGGTTGATATGGCGACTTCGGATTAGCGGTAGTTCACCAAAATTTATTACAAAAATCGTAGTGGTCAGCAGAATAATCAATACGCATCTTCCTTTTTTGCCCTTCTTTCCCTCTCTCATCTCCTTTCCTCTTTCTATCACTCTCTCTCTCTCTCTCTCCTTTACCTCCACTCTCTCTCTCCTTTACCTCCACTCTCTCTCTCCTTTACCTTCAATCTCTCTACTTTATTTTCTCCATATCTCTATCACCCTTCACCTTCAAATTCCCAACTCAGACTCTGCGTTTTGTGCCTGTAGGGAAAATTGTGGCTTACCATTCAAGCTGTCAGGGGACATGCGCGAAGCTTGGTGAACCCACTATAATATTGTACGATTATTAGACACAACATATACTACACTTTGATTATAGCTCGAAAGACAAGAAATTGTATTTTAGTTCTAATTTTACCTGCTACATAACATCAACAGATCGCGAGATTTCATCATTTAACAAAAATGTACAGAAAGATACTGAACGTATGAACATTACATTGCATTAACGTATTATTATATAGTCTAGCGAGATCCTGTTGAAATTTGACGACGATTTTTTTCTGTGACTTTTTCTGTGTGACTTAGTCTCATAGAAAAAGCGTATCAACATCTCTACATGGATTTTCACTTCTGAAACTTTTTTTTTTTTTTTTTTTTTTAAT
>NC_136493.1:152497340-152519840 GCF_053919585.1 Euprymna scolopes | reverse complement strand
CAAATGCACAACTTTTTCATGTCAGGTAAGTTTCAATTCTTTACAATATTTTTATCTATAGAAATAATTGCCAAAGTCAGAAGAGTTTTAAAACAGTTGTGATGCTGTAAGGAATTAGGATTGGGACTATTTATTTCTTAAAATGGATTCAACCATGAGTATTTTAAAAAATTTTCTTTCCGCATACAAAACAACTTAAATTACTTACCAAAACCAAATATGAGGCAAAATGGTCAACATAAACTAGAGTTAAGACAAAAAAACATGTATCTCATACTTATGCGTTTCAATATATATATATATATATATATATATATATATATATATATATATATATATATATATATAGTCTTTGAAGTTTTTAACCTTTAAAACTATACAAAAAATATTTTTTATCATTCGTTATATATATATATATATATATATATATATATATATATATATATATATATATATGGTTTTATCGAGCTTTTACATCTGGCTGAGATAATTTTATAAATATTAATTCTTTAATATTTATAATTTACTTTAATTTTACCATCTTGGATCATTTTGGTAAATTTAATTGTAATTTTTATTATATATATATATATATATATATATATATATATATATATATATATATATATATAAAATCGTATTCCTGTCTGTTTGTTTGTTTGTTCACAATTTGATTAATATATATAAAAGCTCCGTTACTTTAATACTTCATTCATTCCTATATATATATAGTATTATTCTTGCAAAATAAACGTTTAAGGGACGACCTCATTTGCATATTACCTTAAAAAGCGGTGTGGTAATTATTGTTTAAATCCTCGAAATAATGTTTTACGGTAAACAACTGATGATCCATTAAATTACGATTGGTACTATAGTGAATTCGAGAGTCAAGTTGATGCATTGATTTAAGGTTATTAAATGACTTACTGACTAAATAGTTTTCTAACGAATGCTAAAAAGTATTTTTCGACAAGGCCTATCTTGACGCCGATTCGAGAATATGTTCTGCTAAGTATTATAACTATTACAACTATTATAACTTATTATAATTCTATCGTTTATTTAAATGTAGTTTCCGTTTGTACTACGTTGTTAGAACGCCGCATAGATTAATACTTGGCCAGTCAGCAGGACTAAATCAAGGATAAGATCACGATTAAGAGAGAAATATAACGGAAATTATAGCAAAGGAAAAGAGGAACAAAAACGAGAAACAGAAATCAAATTAAGTTCGAGATTATTTTCTTATTGCTTACAAATAGAAGCTAGTGAAGACTTAATGTAAATATTCTCTAAAGTCTTGAGATGAAAGGGAGAGTATCAGTTACTGAGAATAGAAAGTAAGTTAAGAATGTACCGCCGAATTGTACTTTCAAGAACACTTAAAAAAATAAAACCCCTGCATAGGAAATATTTCTTACTCATATGGCTTGTCAGCCCACCTGCTCTTTAAAGAACATGGTTCAATATTTTGGTGTTTTCTTTCTTCAGCTAAGTATCTTCCTTTTTAAAATTTAATATTAATCAATATTGTTCGGTAAAATAATTTTCCGGTTAAGTATTTGTTGAACATTTTTCTGTTGAGGAAGAAATCGTTTTCTAAGCCTTGTCCAATTATATTATCAACAATATTAACAACAACAATAAAACCATAACATATAAATTAATAAAACATGCCAAGAATTACATAAAAATGATCACATAATTCAATATTTACAAAACATATATACATTTTTTTAGTTATAAAAACTCATATCAGTGCGATTGCTTGCTTTCAGTTATGTAGTTACACCTCCATATCACGCTATTTTTGCAATTTAGATTAGATATGGCTTAGTTTTAGTTAATTTTATTTCTTATACATTAAAAAAAATGCCAACAATGTTAGACATTTTAGAAGAAAAATTGACGCTATGGAAAATATTATTGTCACTGACACTATTTCACCTGTCATTATTATTTCGAACAATGCATTCAAAGTTTAATTTGAAATTTGTGCAAAAATTTTTATTTTTTGTATTGAAATTCATAATTTCGGCATTAATTCGCCGAGGATTGTAATTTTCAAATCAAAATCTATTTACTTGATTACACAAATATTTCATTTCAGTAGGAAAAGTTCTAGCGACTTTTTTCAAATGCTCAGTATCCTGTTGACATACGTTACAGTGTTTGAGCAATGAAGAGTCAGTTTTGAATTGCTGGCGACTATCAGTAGGATGGAGTCCAATAGCTATTCTCAGTGAATTTTCATAAATCAGCACAGTTTGGGATCCACAGCCGGCTTTAATGGTGCATTCACTATATTGTAGTCTTTAGCAGAGCATTTCATGTATTTGAACACGTTTTGTTAACGATGATGGCGACGATGACGACGACGACGATGGCGATGGCCAATCGTCAATTTCGTTTAAGTCTATTTAATTTAAAAATATACAATTTTTGTCATTTCTTGTACGTAAACACTCGTCAGTGGAAATAGAAAACACATGCAGCTTGTTATAAAAATATGTCGTTGTTTATTTCTGTACATATAAGTTTTTAATAACAGATTGACAAATTTGATAGCCGCGACGGGGATGGCAATGGTGGTGTATAGAAAACTGTTTTGCTATCTTTCTCGTGTTGTTGTTGACTCTTCTTGTTGTGTCTCTTTTTATTTGGCCTAGATGACGATTTCCGATCGGCCGACATTCCAATCGGCATTGTTTTGCAAGAATATGGCCACTCACTGTCTGAAGATTTTGCGTCCTAAAATCTGACCTAACTTTGACGGCATCTCCCAGAGCTACGCACATGCTTGTGACCGACTTTTTTGTTTGCCATCACTTGACCACACAAAGATTCAGCACGTTACCCTTGGTTACGTTTTTTGGCCAAATTTATTGTTTAACCTCTTTACGTGGATCTACTATCAACAGCAACACCAGAATGAACTCTGAAACTAACGGCCATGCACTATGTGTTGCACCCAAGAGTTGATATTGATATTGATTGACCAATTTTATTAACAAGAATAGACTGAAGACGACAAAGTGACAAAAAAAAAAAAAAAAAAAAAACGCGTGGATCGTGTGATAAAAGAACTAGAAAAATACAAAACCAAAATACAAACAGGTTGATTATCGCCACCAGAATGAAAAATACGTAGAGCAGCAGAACTGGATAAAAAAAAGAGAAAAATAGAAAGAGAATTATGAGATCCTCTTAATTTATAATTCCCTTTGGTACGTAACTGTTGTAATGGATACAAATACAGACTATGAGATGAGCTAAACTAACCCTAATTATAGATCTGTTGCATTCGTCTAAATGGGAAATGCATGAATCCCTTTCTCTACTAGTGTCTAAAATAGCAGCTTGTGTTCAATGAATCGTTTAAAATTAATGGATTTCAATATGTATTCTGTTTTGTTATAAAAAAAAACACACCGAAAAGATCAATATACTGCAGGCAGACGAACAGAAATAATTTTAATCAAATTTTATGTTCATAATGTGGAGCAAGAGTTGGAACCGGTAAAAATTGATTAAGTATTTGTCAAGACTTGAAGAAAAGCGTTCTGCAGTCAGTTGGGAAGCAGACTCGCGGTATCTTCAGACTGTCTAATTTGGGTTACATTTCAATATGATGATGATGATGATGATGATGATGATGATGATGATGATGATGATGATGATCGAGTCGTCAATTTCCTAAAAATCTATTTAAATTTTAAAAATAACAATTTATATCATTTCTTTTACTAAAACACTCGTCAATAGAAATAGAAAACACGCATCTGGTTATAAAAATATATCGTTGTTTAATTCTATACTTACAAGTTTTGATGACAGATTGATGATCTAATGGCCGTGTGGTGGGGATGGCGGCGGTGGTGTATAGAAGATTGTGTTGCTAGCACCCTTCTTGTGTCGGTGTACCGTTCTTATTTTCTTTTCTCGCTGTATATCGATTCACGTTGTTGCCAGCTGACTTGATCCATAGATTTTCGAATTTCTTAGAGAAATGTTCTGTTCAGCTCAACTCTGACTATAAACAATGTCCATGAATTCCACTCCAATAACGATAACAACTAAGATTTCAACATTCCTAAAATATCATTTACGAAATACAATTTCTGAATTAATAATAATGTTCAATTATCATGAATTCATAAATTCATAATCATCTCCAACTATTCTTTCCGGTGTTTTCCGGTAGCTTTTTAGCTAACAGAACAAGGGCGTTGCGAAACTGAATATAAAAGCAAAATCTATTTCTAGGTTCTGGTGAGTTTCGAACTCGCGACCTTCTGCGTGTTAAACAGGCCTGATAACAACTACACCTTTTAATATAACGACTACGTTACATTGCATATACAATTATTTAATCCAAATAATCGAATTGATTCAAATGATCACTGCTTATCTCAAATATTTTGGAACGTAATAAAGCTATTTCTTTTATGGTTCCTTATGATTAATTTATGTATGTATATATATGTATATGCATATGTATGTATATAAAAACGAGATGGTTGCGAAACTGAATATAAAAACAAAATTTAATCTTTCTAGGTTCCGGCGAGTTTCAAACTCGCGTCATTCTGTGTGTTGTATATACAGTTACTATTATTGCATCTTTGACATCGCAATCTTTTACATTCGCGGAAAAAATCTTCTATACCAAAATTGCTAAAATACTTTTTTCTAAAAGATCGATAATGAGATGAAAAATGTGTAAAATAATATCTCAAATGAATCAGCAAAACATGAAGAATATTATTATCAATATTCCGAAAGCATCTATTAAATAGTTTGAGAATAAATCTGAAATTTGTTTAAAACTTTATTACGGAATAGCAATCATCGCAAGTGAACTTAGCTTCGACACATTTTGTTGAGTCTCACTGTTTCATTGCTCGACTAATAATACACCTGGCATTGCTTTTGTATTGCAGTAACAGAAAGAGAAGTAATACGTGGTATCCTGAAAGCCCCCAACGTTGAAGACCATTGTTTGGCGTACGTACGCGAGATAAGCAATATTAATGTAACGTTGCTGCGATTTGCCAGCAAATTCATTGATTTTGCCGCTAGAAATGTTGACAACGAAGCTCAAAAGTTGCTGAAAGCTTTACGTGAGAAACTACCCAAGAAACTACCCGAGAGTAACATTGCCAGGTAAGAAGTCTATCGTCATTTCCCACTGTTTTTCGTTGTATCTTTTAAACTTTTTCATTCGGGCAATTTTGTTTCAATTAATTTGGGGTTCGATATGGCGTAGTACTGCGGTGTGAGGTTATTTTCTTTGATTTAAAATATAAGATCGTCACAAGTAAGATGTTTTTCGTTTTGTTGTTGTTGTTGTTGTTGTTGTTGTCGTTGCATTTGTAGATTTACACCCACAGCAAAATCACCTCTCCACCATCCGCTTAAAAATGAGATAGTGGAAAGTAGAAGAAACAAAAATATAAAAAAATGATTTTAGAATTTAAAGCGGGATATCAGTTTTGTTAATAAATTTAACATAAAATTATTCCAATAAATTTAACATAAAGTCATTCCAATAAATTTAACATAAAATCATTCCAATAAATTTAACATAAAATCATTCCAATAAATTTAACATAAAATCATTCCAATAAATTTAACATAAAATCATTCCAATAAATTTAACATAAAATCATTCCAATAAATTTAACATAAAATCATTCCAATAAATTTAACATAAAAGCATTCCAATAAATTTAACATAAAATCATTCCAATAAATTTAACATAAAAGCATTCCAATAAATTTAACATAAAATCATTCCAATAAATTTAACATAAAATCATTCCAATAAATTTAACATAAAATCATTCCAATAAATTTAACATAAAATCATTCCAATAAATTTAACATAAAAGCATTCCAATAAATTTAACATAAAATCATTCCAATAAATTTAACATAAAAGCATTCCAATAAATTTAACATAAAATCATTCCAATAAATTTAACATAAAATCATTCCAATAAATTTAACATAAAATCATTCCCAATTTCTATCCATACTAGCATTTTAGAATAGTTAAGAATTTTTTAGCCCAAAGCTCAAGTGTTTAGATAGAGTTAGGTTTAGAGTTTGGTTAGAAAACCGTAACGAATGTTTTGAAGATAATGTATTCGAATAAGAAGGATTTCAAAATTAATTTAATAGAATGTTAATGACGATAATTTATTGGAAATTTTTTTAATAAAAAAGTTTATTGGGGAAGGTGAAATTCAGTTATTTGTTGATAAAGTTGCATTTTACCCTAACATTTGTCAGATTTTGATGAATTGCTGTCTCGTTTGAGGACTTTGTATAAGGTTCAGAGATCCATCCATTATATTGTTGGTCCCGTTTTTCTTCTTTTTTTTTGCACCATCTCTTACACGGGCGTGATGTTGCTAGTCTCAGTATCTTTTACAATTACTACTTGCAGGAGAACCCAACGTTGTGCGGGATTTAATGAGAATCGTCAAATTTCTACTCTCCCAAACTTTTATTACCGAAATCGGCGAATTCGTCCATTTTTAGTCAAATCGATTGATTGTCTACTCTATTTAGGGATTCGCTTCCGCACTGTACCGGGAAGAAGCTTCACAATACATTATAGTTCACTAACTTTGTTCACAATATATTATAATTCACAATACATTATAATTCACAATACATTATAATTCACAATACATTATAGTCTACATTGCATTCGAGAGAATTTATGCATCTATTGATTTTATAAAAAATATCTGTAAATAAGTTTACACTGCAAAAGTCAAGTATCATGGTTCAACCGTGTTCTAAACAGAAACATTCATTTTGAATGCGGTCCTGTCTATCAAACTTCCAATTGTTGAGTTTATTAAATTATTTTTACATAATCACTTGAATTAAAGTTACATGTACAAAAGTCAAGGATTCAATTGTGCTCTAAAAAGAAACATTCATTTCGAACGTTCCCATGTAGATAAAAGAAATCTAAAGTTGATTTTATAGGCTAGATATTTTTGCTTGTGCAATGAATAAACTTCTCAAATGCACTTGTGATGTTAGGTTGTATAACAGTGTTAACTTTGGTCAAAATCGGATTTCCTTCTTTAATTGGATATTTTGGATTATCGAGTTTCGATACAGACGCATTCCATTACAAACCGACGTAAAAACACTCCCAGACACATCAAGTGCCTTCGTGTGAAATTTTAAAAAATTGGCCCGGCCTTTCCCGAATCCATAGGGAACGAGTTTCTTTTATATAATAGTAGAGATAGATATTATGGCATGTGTTCCTAAGAACTGTTTATGTAAGGAGAGAACAAGAACGAAAGATAATTACCACAAAGACAGAAGGTGTTCATTGGCATTTGTTTGGAAAAAGACTAACGCTGTACTGTAGGAGGAAAACAATCAATAGGAAAAGAGTTCCACATTCATTTTTTTTTTTCGTTCCTTTTAGCTCCTTTCATAAAATGGCTTCATGTCTTGGCTGGGGCGGCTTTCATGAGTTTTCTTTAACATATTTCACTATATTTTTATAAGGTACGTCGAAGCACCTTTTAAAAAGATTCTATCTACCTATTGCGCGTCCGGCATGTCAGCATTCAGTTTGATAAATAAATGAAAACACAACCAGCCACACAAAAAGAAATAAGATCTTCATTTCAAACGTAAGTGTAACAAACAAAAATTATATTTCAACGTTGAAGCATGACTAAAAAACAATGATGTCTTTCAAACTTAAGCTTAAAAAAACAAACAAAATGCTTTTTAAACGTAAACATAGATGATAAACAAAAATCTATTTCATAATTAAACGTGATATCATTTATGTACTATTTCACAATGAAACGTCACAAACCAATAAAACTGCCAATTCAACCATAAATGTGTTAGAGAAACAAAATAGCTATTTCTATCTTAAGCGTGACAGATTAACGAAAAGACTATTTTAAGCTCAAGCGCATCAAACAAAGTAAAATACGACAAGGTGAAACAATAAATTTGCCGCCCTACAGAAAACAACACTACAGTTTATTTTAAAACTTTTATTTAAAACACAAAAAAAAAACAATTCAGGTAACTTAGGCATGTAGTAAGGCTGACATCTATTCAATGTAGCCACCTTCAGCCTCAATCACCGCCTCGATACGGGCCCGGAACTGAAAGCATGCCTTTTCCACAGTGCCGGCGGGAGCTCGGTGAATACTCGGCGGATGGTAACAATCAGCTGGTTTTGGTGTTGTGAGAGGTCATGTTGGTGATGTTCTTGACATATGATCTAACGAAATAGTTCAGCGGATTCAGGTCGGGGGAGGAACGAGGCCAGCAAGAGACGGGTACAAAGTCGTAGCACTCCTGAAGCCAAGCCTGGATCTCTTTGGACTTGTGGGCCGGCGTTGAGTCTTGCTGTCACACCCAGGGTCTGCTAGCGGCCACATGATTTCAACAGGGGATCAGCACACTATAAAACACATCCAAATACACTTTGGTGTTGACTTTCAAGCCGATTTCGAAGATGTTAGGTGGCATGATGTGGCCCTCACTTGAAACTACACCGAAGACCATAACCGTGGCTGGAAACTTCATAGATCTGTGCCCTCAACTGTTGAATCGTCCGGATTTGCATTTTGAGGGTGCTGGCAATGGTCCTGTTGTCATAAATTGGATTGGTAGAGAAAATGAGTTGTACAGCAAGCATCTCCGATCTCACTCGTTAAACATTGTGTCACTTTCAGACATGATAGAATGATTAATAAATATCATAATTTAGTCAATGTTTATTTTAATCATGTTTTTTGTTTATTTTTGCACATATATGTATTAGAGAGAGAGAGAGAGAGAGAGAGAGAGAGAGAGAGAGAGAGAGAGAGAGAGACTTTTTGTATGACTTGTTATGCTTTGATTTATTTATCAAACTGAATGCTGATACGCCGGACGGGCAACAGATAGAATCTTTTTAAAAGATGCTTAGACGTACCTTATGAAAATCTTATATATAAACGGCTATATGTCTGTCTGTCTGTCTCCATATTTTCAAACTCTATCTCCTCGGAAACTAAAAGTCGCAGAGCGGCGCTAGGGTCCTCAATTGATTGGATTTTTTACGAGCCGTTCTTTTATGGGTCCTTAGCTGTTTTTAAAATAGTTTTTAAATGGTCAAAAATGGAATAATCGTTATACATGTTGTGCATTCATCTTAGTTTTTTTTAAATTATTTATTAATCGGATTATATGCGTGTCACATTCGTACATTGGTAACGCCATTAGCCTTATATGCTATGGTTTGATTCTAGCTGATTGCACGTAAATACTTTTTTAACTTTTGAATCACGACTCTATATTAATATAAACGAAATATGGATAAATTAAAATATCATATTTAAGCGTATTTTACGCCTGAGCAAAAGGAAGGCCATATGTCTGTTTATCTCCATGTTTTCAAACTCTATCTCCTCCGAAACAAAAAGTCGCATAGCGGCGCTAGGGGCCTCAAATGATTGGATTTTTTACGGGCCGTTCTTTTATGGGTCTTAAGCCGCTAAAGTTGTTTATAAGGGGTCAAAAATCGGTCAAAATTGGTAAAATCGTTATATGCTTTGTACATTCCTCTTTAGTTTATTGTTAATTTTTATTTTAAATCGGTTCATATGCGTGTTACGTTGACACAGTGGTAACGTCACCAGCTTTGAATGCTAGAGTTTCGGTTATAGCTGATGGCACCTAAAACTTTTTTTTTACTTTTGAAATCACGACCATATATATATATATATATATATATATATATATATATATATATATATAAAATAATAATTTTTCTTTTATTAATATTATTGGAATCTTTTCTTTTTTCCTTGTACACATTTTTGTGAATTATTCCATGGATTTCTGCCTTTGGATTATTATGAACAATCTTCTTCCAATTGCGGGATTTCCTTGGATTTTACTTTTACAAATGGAAATTCTTTTAACTTTCTTGAAGTTTTACATTTGGATTTTACGTCACTGGATTTTTTATCTTCCACCAGACTATCCATTCATGTGTAATCACCTTTTTCTTCACCATATTCTCTCTGCTTCACTTTTTGTTATCAAGTAAGATCTTTGACTTACTTGTTGTTTCATCAAATACTTTTGCATGCAAAATCCGATCCCGCATTTTGATAATTCCTACCCTCTGATGAGAAGGAAAGTATTTCTTCGAAACTCCGCGGATTAAGGCCTATCCATTTATCTAGTGTTTCCTTTTCAGATTAAATATGTTTTTAACTCACTTCAAAGTGTTTTTTAACATGTTTTATTAACTCGTATATATATATATATATATATATATATATATATATATATATATAGATAGATAGATAGATAGATAGATAGATATATGCATATGTATATATATACATATATATACGCATATATATATGTATATATATATTTTATATATATATATATATGTATATATACATATATATATGCATATATATATATATATATATATATATATATATATATATACATATATATATGCATATATATATATATATATACATATATATATGCATATATATATATATATATATATATATATATATATATAAGTGTTTCTCTCTCTCATATGCACGCACACGCATACATATATGTGCATGTACATATAAACAAAAAACATTGATTAAAATAAACATTGACTAAATTATAATATTTATTAATCCATCAATAATTTAAAGAAGGGAATATATTAAAGAAAAATTCTTAATTATTATATAATATGTACGAAATCTGGAAAAATTAAAATATTATATTTGAGCGTACTTTAAGCCCCTCCCCCTCCCGCTCGTATAGTGAAATATTTTAAGTAAACTGAAAGTCGTTCCAGTCATGACATGAAACTATTTTATAAAAGGAAATGAAAGGAATGAACTATTATGAACACAGAAAAAAATAATTTGATAAGTCTCCCTCTTTCCTTTTCTCTGCAACCTCTCTCCTTCTCTCTCTCTCTCTCTCTCTCTCTCTCTCTCTCTCTCTCTCTCTCTCTCTATTGCTAGTCTAAGTCATTTCTATAAATACTTTTACGACATGTCTGATCTATTTCCTGCTTCCTTTGTTCCAGCTCGTTTGACTCATTGATTTAATTATCTTCATCATTCCGCTGTTTTGTTACTTCATTGTAAAAAGCTTCATAGTCCAGTAACCTATTGCCAAAACCTATAGGCTTTATGATTATTTTATGATTTTGGATTTATTACTTGTCACGCTGAAGTTTTAAATATTATTTTATAATTTTTGATTTATTATTTGTCACGTTAAGTTTTAAATATTATTTCATAATTTTGGATTTATTATTTGTCACGCTAAGTTTTAAATATTATTTTATAATTTTGGATTTATTATTTGTCACGCTGAAGTTTTAAATATTATTTTATAATTTTTTATTCATTATTTGTCACGCTGATAATTTTTGATTTATTATTTGTCACGCTGAAGTTTTAAATATTATTTTATAATTTTTATTGATTATTTGTTACGCTGATAATTTTTGATTTATTATTTGTCACCCTGAAGTTTTAAATATTATTTTATAATTTTTGATTTATTATTTGACACGCTGATAATTTTTGATTTATTATTTGTCACGCTGAAGTTTTAAATATTATTTTATAATTTTTGATTTATTATTTGTCACGCTGAAATTTTAAATATTATTTTATAATTTTTGATTTATTTTTTGTCACGCTGATAATTTTTAATTTATTATTTGTCACGCTGAAGTTTTAAATATTATTTTATAATTTTTGATTTATTATTTGTCACGCTGAACTTTTAAATATTATGTTATAATTTTTGATTTATTATTTGTCACGCTGAAGTTTTAAATATTATTTTATAATTTTTGATTTATTATTTATCACGCTGATAATTTTTGATTTATTATTTGTCACGCTGAAGTTTTAAATATTATTTTTTAATTTTTATTTATTATTTGTCACGCTGATAATTTTTAATTTATTATTTGTCACGCTGAAGTTTTAAATATCATTTTATAATTTTTATTGATTATTTGTCACGCTGAAGCTTTAAATATGATTTTATAATGTTTGATTTATTATTTGTCACGCTGAAGTTTTAAATGTTATTTTATAATTTGGGATTTATCATTTTCTACGCTAAAGTTTTAAATATTATTTTATAATTTTGGATTTATTATATGACACTCTTCAAGTTTTAAAAAGCATTTTTGTCACTTTCTGACAAACTGAAAAATATATTTTATTTAAATTTTCATCACAAACGCGCCGATTTAATGGTGGGGTATTTAGAAATCTCTCCATGTTTGATTTTCCCCAGATTCTCTGTGGAATGGAGTGGACAAGAAGGTATCGACCGTGAAACACACAAGGAGTACTTGGAGGAGTTTTGCGATCATTTTTTCAAAGCGGTCACAGGTCAGGTGACTGCTGCCATGGAAAGACAAGTAAAACTGTCCAACGACATTATTTACACGGAAACATTGCAGCACATGCATGCCTGTCAACAATTCTGCAAGATGTTCCAGGGACGAGAGGAAGTGGTCGAGCAGGTGCATCAGTATGTTATTGGGAAAAGTGACCAACCCTTTATTATGTATGGCGAAAGTGGCTGCGGGAAAACGTCTCTCATGGCGAAAAGTGCAAGCCAGGTAAATCGTGAAAAAAAAAAGAAAAAAAAAAAATTTTCATAAGTGAAAACTGAAAAATCCTTTCAATTTTTGTTTTATTTTAAAGTTTTCCACACCGAAGTTTTTCCGGTTAGATTTGAATTTAGAATAAGGAAAAGACTTTTAATTTGTTAGCAATTTGACAATTCTCTGTTGATTACTATATGTTTCCCATTATATGATAGTGTTGTGTCTGCACAAATAATTAACAAGAACACGGAAAGTAAAGGTATAACAATAATATATTAGGCAGAAAATTTATATACATATTTACATGTCTTCAGATATACTTCAGTTGGATATATAGGTGGCGTGTTGTATGTCTTAGTGGAGGCAACATAGGCGTCTTGCTTATTTGGCGGTCGTTGCAGAACTCCCTCCGGTATTGGTGATTGATACCTTTATATATCTCACTCATCCACCTACGTTTATTAGTGGGCGTCTCCACAACAGATAGCAATTTCAAAACTTAAAAAAGAGTATGACTTGGGTGCTATCAGTTAGAATCGATATCAAAACATGTAGTTCTTCACTAACGTTATTCGTTATAGTCTGAGCTAAGTCCACATGCATATAGAAACTTTAACAATTGCCGTAGTTAAACGTGTAAATGTATATTTGTGCATGCATAGAAAATACATTGTTAGTTGATTAGCGTCTACCAAATTTCACATTTTTATACTTTTTACTCCTTAGCAGCTATTTTTATCGGATAAAAACAAAAGTAAATTTGTTCCATAGGTCCTATACCCTATATATCAAATTTTAAGTTCGTAGTCCCAAGGATAACAGAGTAGTTTAGTAGAAACCGTTTCGCACACATACAGGCAAGATTACTTGTACACACACACACACACACACACACACACACACACACACACACACACATACACATATATATATATATATATATATATATATATATATATATACTAGCTATCTGCCCGGCGTCTCAGCTAAGTCCATATAAACTATATAAAAATAATATACAAACGCAAAAAAATAGCGCTGTTAAAAATATAAATGTTTATTTGTTTATGCACAGAAGATACACATTTTAGTCGACTTATGCCTGCCTAGTTTAATTTTTTAAATAGTAACCCCCTCAGCAGCAGTTTTACCGGCTAAACACCAAATCGAATTTGTTCCACGGATCCAAATCCTCTATATATACGAAGTTTCAAGTCTGTAGACCAAAAATTGACAGAGTAGTTTAGTAGAGACTCTCCAATACACAAATGATAATAAATTTGTTACAAGGCGACTTAAGATCGTCTTAATAACGTCATGCCTGTATTTGGCATTATAATGGTTAAAAGTTTCCGAGTTCTCGTGGCGATTGATGGTGGCCCATAGCTAACGTCCCTTGCTAATGCAGTCAAATGTGGTTTCGTGGCAGAGTTTGAATGCTTCGAGTAGCGAATATTTTCAGTTCCTGCACTGGTGATTGCAAATACATAGAATACTAGTGTCCTTTTGTATAAAATAGCTATATATATATATATATATATATATATATATATATATATATATATATATATATATATATATATATATATATAGAGAGAGAGAGAGAGAGAGAGAGAGAGAATAGAGAATGGTAGTTTGCTTGAAGCATTGCTAGTAAATAGATATAGAGGAATATAAGAAGGCTATAGCAATGTAGGGAACCGGCTTTTGAATTGGTATGACGTATGAACAAAAATAGACAAACGAAAGAAGGTTTTATTTGTTTTGTTATTTTTAACTTCGTATATCCATTTATTTTTCAAGATAAACACAACACAAATCAATCAATATGAACTTAATGTTTGATATAACTGGGATGGTGGAGGTTTTAATATTTCGAGAATATTATCTCTTTTACAAAAGAAAAGGGATCAAAGAATGTCCTTAAGAAAGAAAACATTTCTTTCGTTCGTCCAATTTTGTTCATAGATACAATAATAAAAAAACCGGGCTGAACTGCTAATATATATATATATATATATATATATATATATATATATATATATATATATATATATATATATATATAATACAATATAATATAATATTATATATATATAATATAATATTATTATCTATATAATATATATATATATATAATATAATATAAACCTCTGTGTGTGTGCGCGTGTGTGTGTGTGTGTGGTCACGAATAGGCTCCTATATGGTTGACTATTTTAAAAAACTGATTACATATAATGATAGATGTATCGAGACACAGGAATGGGTATGTTTGATCTGGCAGAACAGTCGTTCATTAAAATTGTGGGATCTGCGTTCGCGCCTGTTCCACAAAGTATGGAAATAAAAAAAATGAAAATTAAAAACAAAAAACGTTTACAAGTGTTTTTGATATAGATGTACATAATAATAGTTTGATAAGTATGTTTTCACTTAAATAGGGATGGTATAATAACATTGTGGGGCCTGCGTTCGCGCCTGGCCTCCATAGAATGGAAATAGGCACAAACTTTAATAAAGACTTTTCATATCTATCTGCGTAAGTATACTTTGATAATTATGTTTCAGTTTGAAAAAAATATGGTATAATAAAATTATGGGATGTTCGTTCGCACCTGACCTTCATAGAATGGAAATATGTCACACATTTTTAACAAGGTTTTTAATATAGATCCACAGAATATTGTGATAAGTGTTTCAGTGTGAACAGGTATGGTATAATAAATTATGGGGTTTATCTATTTTATTTTTACTTTCCTCATATTTTGCTTTGGTTTTCATACCCCAAATTCAACCCAAATTTACAACCCTTCCTTTTCATAACCTATCATACTTTCATAAATCAGAGTCCATTTTCTGTAGGCTGTTTTTGGACCCAATCAACGACGGGTACTTTTGCTAGTATATATATATATATATATATATATATATATATATATATAATATAATATAATATAAAGCTGAACATCTGTGTGTGTGTGTGTGTGTGTGTGTGTGTGTGTGTGTCTGGTCACGAATAGGCTCCTATATGGTTGACTATTATAGAAAACTGATTACATATAATGATAGAAGATGTATCGAGACACAGGAATAGGTTTGTTTGATATGGCATAATGATGATTCATTAAAAGTGTGGTGTCTGCGTACGCACCTGGTCCACAAAGTATGGAAATAAAAAATTTAAAAATAAAAAAACGTTTACAAGTGTTTTTGAGATAGATGTACATAAGAATATTTTGATAAGTATGTTTTAACTTAAATAGGGATGGTATAATGAAATTGTGGGGTCTGCGTTCGCGCCTGGCCTCCATAGAATATTGTGATAAGTGTTTCAATGTGAACAGGTATGGTATAATAAATTATGGGGTTTATCTACTTTATTTTTACTTTCATCATATTTTGCTTTGGTTTTGATACCCCCAAATTCGAAGCTATGTCTTTACAACCCTTCCTTTTCATAACCTATCATACTTTCATAAATCAGAGTCCATTTTCTGTAGGCTGTTTTTGAACCCAGTCAACGACGAGTACTTTTGCTAGTATATATATATATATATATATATATATATATATATATATATATATATATATGCATATATATATATATATATATATATATATATATATATATATATATATCCTATTGTGATAAAACCCTCGATATTATCGATTGAGCATTGGCAAACGATAAATTAAAATGATGAAAAATTTACAATATGAATGAGGAAATGTTTTAATTATTCAAATACAAAAAGATGTTCTCCTTAATATATGGAATTTCAGTAATACACTATTCGCATTGAACGATAAATTGGAATCAGCATCGGAATCGTAAACACTTGTTGGGGTATCGGAATCGGAGAATTTTGTGCCTCTTTTCCGATGTCGAAAATGATTTTTTAAATCGTTTATTGTTCGGTTTATTTTTTTAATTAAAACTTAATTTTCCATAATTTTGATATAGATAACTTCTTCCCTAGATTTGCGAAAATATACATTTGTACATTTTTTGTGATGATCTAAAACATAAGTAAATAAACAAACCTATAACTAAATAGATTTTATTTAAAAATCAAAATTGAAATCGGGCATTGTATCGGAATCGGGCGTTTAAAACATAATCGATAATTTTATTTTATCTCTTTTTAATGTATTATTATTATTATTATTATTATTATTATTATTATTATTATTATTATTATTATTATTATATATATGTTTTATACTAGTATATATAAGGTCTTAAACTGTTATCTTCTCCCTCCCCTCACACAATAGGTCACGTGAATCTTCACTGCGATACTATTATTGTAAAGAATGAAGCCCCTTGTCCGCATAATAATAACAACAATAACAATCATAATAATAATAATAACGATAACAATAGCAATAACAGTAATAATAATAATAATAATAAATTATACACTATTGTATAAAATAAAAGAAAAATAATATATATATATATATATATATATATATATATATATATATAATCAAAGCTTACAACAGAAATAATAAAAAAATAAACAGGTAAAATAAAATTACCCCCAACTGACCCTGCCCTGTTTTTGCAGTCCTGTCACGTTCTTTTCCGCCATCTTGAATCCACTTTTGTCTTTTGAAAAAGAGGGGTCTCTTTCTCTCGAAATTAATCAAAGTTCCATACCACCCACGGACTTTGCATACACCGGACATGCCAGCAACTTGGTTATAAATAATTATACATTGAGGTGAGGAAAGCTGGACGAATAAAGACTAGACACTCCTCTACTCAACCAAACCCGTCTACATTTCTTTGTTTTCTTTCTTTACTTTCATAATTCCGGTCTTTCTCCGTATTGTCTTTGGCTTTAAAAAAATTATATATATATATATATATATATATATATATATATATATATATATATATATATACATATGTATATATACATATATATATATGTATATATATATATATGTATATATATATACTGTGTATTTAGGCAGCATGTTTTCATTCAGACAAATATTGTTTACTAACATGAAGTGTTTTTGCTTTTTTTTTTGTAATTTTAAAATTTTTCGAATTCTCTTTCTTATTTAAATAAATAACACAATTTTAAATATTAAAACATTGCATTTTTTAGGTTTCAAAATGGTTCAGTTCCAACAAGAAGACGGTTATGATTCTACGGTTTCTTGGCACGACGCCATGCAGTTCCAGCATCGTCCCTCTCCTAACGACCCTATCAAAACAACTAGTATACGTCTACGATCTCCCGGAAGAAGAAATCCCAGACGAATTGGCCCCTCTTATTCAGTATTTCAAGAAATTAATGTACTCAGCCAGTCCTAAAAAGCCATTGATTATCTTTCTTGATTCACTCGACCAATTATCGGCCGCCGGGGGCGCCCACGAACTCGCATGGCTGCCTCGTAAGTTGGCCCCGAATGTTAAACTAATCGTTTCGACGTTGCCAAATTATTTTAACATTCTCGACAATCTAAAAACGATTGTGGAAAGCAAAGAGAACTACGTTCAGATCCTGCCACTTGGACAGAATTTAAGCAGCACAATTTTGAAGCACTGGCTTCAAAACGCCAATCGCAATATAAGTGACGAACATTGGGTTGTGGTCAACGAGGCCATTGCGAAATGTAACTTGCCTTTATACGTGAAATTAGTCTTTGATGAAATTTGCCGTTGGAAATCGTATAAGAAGTACCAACCAAACCAATTAGGACATTCGATTCACGACAGCATCACGAAACTCTTTGAAAAAATCGAGAATCAACATGGTAAGACATTGGTCTCACATGCACTCGGGTACATCACCGCCTCGAAGAGTGGATTATCGGAAACAGAGCTGGAAGATCTGCTCTCCCTGGACGAAAAAGTACTGAACGACGTCTACCAATATCACTTACCACCGACTCGACGCATTCCTCCTTTGCTATGGACACGCATTCGAAACGACCTTCCAGGCTATCTGAGTGAAAGAGAAGCTGATGGGGTCAACGTTATCAACTGGTATCATCGGCAGTTTATCGATGCAGCCAAGGAACGCTATCTGAAAAACCTAAACTTCGTTAGCGAGATTCAGTCCAACTTGGCCGAGTATTTCATAGGCACCTGGGGCGGTGGGATCCCGAAACCATTCGAGTATTCGGAATTACAAAGACAAAGATTCAGCTTGGAAGAAAAACACGGTGAGGGGGATCGAAAAGTTCCTCTTCAGCCGCTTGTGTTTCGCAACTCGGATGGTGTTGTTACGAGATACAATTTGCGAAAACTAAGCGAACTCCCCTACTCGCTCATACGTTCCCATCGTTACGACGATCTGTACGAGAAAGTGATCTTTAACTACCGTTGGCTGCACGCCAAACTCAGCTCAATGCCTTTACAGAGCCTTCTTGCCGATCTGGAAGACCTACTTGATCACACGTATGACAAAGAAGTGAAACTAATCGCCGACGCCATTCGTCTCTCCAGCTCTGTCCTGAACCATTATCCGGACATGGTAGGACCTCAGATTATTGGGCGGCTTCTACCCTACTACAACAGCCTTGAGAAAATACACAATCTTATTGACCAGTGTGAAAGCGAGGGATTGAACAACTGCGCCCTTATTCCTGGACACCACTGCCTTCAAACACCCGGTGGGCCATTACAGTATTCATTGGAAGGCCACCCATTTGCTCCGTTTGGCATAGCTGTTACTGCCGACGGTCGGTATGTAGTATCTGTCTCAAATAAATTTATCATCTGGGATCTCTCAACTGGAGATGTAGTTCGGACAGTATCTCCAAAGATTGAGGGAATTATGCAGAATTTGTCAATATCGCCAAGCGATAAATACGCGGTCGGTTATACGAATAACAAACAAATTGTCGTCTGCTTGATTCATACTGGTGATTGTTATATCATTAACGAACCTAAAGGGATCGACAAGGGTCAGTTGATGGGTACGTCCGTATCGAACACGCATCTGGCAGTGTGGAAGGACAGAGAATGGTATTTAATGACGATCGAAGGAAAGTTTATCGATAGTTTCCAATCAGAATTAAAGATGCCAATCCTATCGATATCGTTTGCCAACGATGGGAAGCATTTCGTCTTTCTCAAAAGCGGGGAGGAAGACGACAACGCCATGACGCTTGAGGTGTCTCACCAATCTATTGAACCATTTGAATTTCACAGCGGCATCGTGCTTAACAAGGACAAAACGCTGTTGTACACTTGCATTGAGATCAGCGATAACGCGATCGTTGCCTACAGGCTGAACGGTCAACGTTGGCGCTACGAACGAACATTGGACAATAACATCGAGCCGGTCTTTTCAATGGCGATCTCTGACGACGAATCCTATCTCATTGTAACAATTCCGTTTGCTTACAGACTCTATGACCTGAAGAAGGATACTGCAAAAGACCTGAAGCTGCCACACGGAGTTCGAAATATCCCGACAAAGAATCAGTTAAATAGCTTAGTCGCCTTTACGAAAAACAACCACTTCGTCGTGGCTGGTGTTCGACGTAACCTTTACGTGTGGGACGTCAAACAAGGCAATATGGTTAAAGTATTGGACGCACATTTCGGCAGGATAATTGCGATGGACGCTGTCCGAGGCAAGAAGAACAAGGTGATATCTTCGTCGATTGATAAAACTATCAAAGTCTGGAATTTTGATAACATTTTGGAAGACGTTCATTCAATAGATCGTCTAGAAAAACCAATCGAATCGATTAACCTGGCTGAAAATGTCAACTTGGGTGTAACAACCACCCGTAATGGCATCGGCGTTTGGAATGTTGAAAGAGGAAAGTTAGTGCACAATCTTCCAGGCGGATCTCACAATTCGATTATATCCAGCGCGCTGATAACCAAAGATGGTCGACATGTGATTGTAGCAGAATCAGCCGGTGTTGTATTCTGGGAGGTTGGCACTGGGAAAATGATGAAGAAGATTGCCCAGAAAGATGCTCGCGTAATTTTTCTTAACGAAGATGACACGCGAGTTATTTGTTTTTCGCTCGTCAACGAGGAGAAAGGACGAGGCGCATGTTTCATTTTTCCAGATGGTGACGAGGCGTATAAGTTCGAATATAACATGAGAAAGTTCTACAAACCGGTTATAACGTGCAATGGCTTGCAGTTGGCTGTTCCAGCCACCGACAAGAGCTGCGACACCATCAACATCTACAGCGCGAAGACAGGGAACCTACAATACACGATGCAATTAAAGTATTCCAATTATAAAGAAGTTATGGAAGTGGTCGCCATGCCGCACGACGCTCATCAGATCGTGGTCGTCGACTGTGAGAAGGGTAACATAATTGATCTAAAGAAGAAAACTCTACTCCGTTCCGTGCTTCGATGGAATGGTATGGCTATCAAGAGTGGAAAGCAGGGCCTCTATGCTCCCTCAAGGGGAGGTCTTGAGATTATGGAACTTAAACATGGTAAAACATTAAAGACTTTAATTCCACGAGTCGCCGAAGGTGTTTTCAGCATTCAGGTTCTTTTCACCAAGAATGACCAACACGTGGTGTACTATCATTCAGGCCGCCGAACCATTCGGGTGTTTCGTGTCTCTGACGCGAAAATGATCGCTAACTTTAAGACCCATGCTGCTATCAACGGCATGGCGGGGACTTCGTCGGGGACATCAGTGGCCATCGGGGCCGTCGATGGAAGCCTGACTCTTCTAACAATTGCCGACCCAGAATATCAAGAGAATCTCGATTATCTTCGATCGCTACCTGTACGGCAGGTCACGCAGGGTACCCAGCAACAGTTTGACGCTAATGGCGAAATGATTTTAAACAAGGAACAATTTGGTGCCACACTTCATGTCACTAGGTTTGTGGCAAAGGCCGGACTAGCCCTTCATAACCAACACTCGAGGGCTTGTATTTTGTCCTAAAATCTTTGCGTGCTACAAAATTACTCACACCTGAGTTTATCGTGTATCTCTACAAAGCCATTTGTAAGATGCTTGTGCAGTATATCAGCTTTTCGAACAAATGCATTTCAGGGAAAAACACTTTTACGTACTTACGCGTCATGTCGAAATTATCATAAAAAATTATGAAAAATCATCAAGTATAAAAATAATTACAAGTAAAAATATAATTTATCTACCAATCGAGTTTTATCGTATTTTTTCATGTGAAACAGTTGTGTAACCTATTATGTATGACAAACTGACTTATCTCCTCGCTTTTCTGGAAATCCGCCATTGAAAAAATAGAAAATATCTGACCGCTTGATTGTATAAAAATCATTCTTATGATGAACTAAAAAGAATAGGAAATACGGCATAGACATAGGATTTATTTTATAAAACTGATGTTACAATTATAAAACTGATGTTACAATTATAAAAATGATGTTACAATTATAAAAATGATGTTACAATAGATAAAAGAAAAAAAAATATTAATAAAGTAAAAGAACGAAAACAAACGCGATGTAAGGATGAGATAAAAGTCGTTCCAAAAATAATGCATCCAATTTTTAACTAAAAACGTTGTAGAATCACGAAGACAGGAGTGATACCGTTACAACGGGCGACCTTTTTTGGCAAGAATTTATTTTTCTATATAGTCAGTGCATTTTTGCATGCTATGAACGAGAGCCTTAATGTATCGGTCGTAAAAGTCAACGCGTGCCAAGCGTTCCATTTTTTCACGGCTGCGATTGCGGCATTGTCGTCGGAGAAATGCTGTCAAAGTAATGCGTCCTTCAGCGATCCGAACAAGTGAAAATCTGGCGGTTCCAGGTCAGGACTATACGGTGGGTAAGACAGTACCGCTCAGACGAACTCCGTCACACATTCCGTGGT
>NC_136493.1:152462340-152487340 GCF_053919585.1 Euprymna scolopes | reverse complement strand
TATTTATCCATTTTACTCGTTTTTTATCCAATCTTAATCGTTATTTATCCAATCGTAGTCGTTATTTATCCAATCGTAGTCGTTATTTATTCAATTTTAATCGTTATTTATCCAATCGTAGTCGTTATTTACCCAATCGTAGTCGTTATTTATTCAATCTTAATCGTTATTTATCCAGTCTTAGTCGTTATTTATCCAATCTTAGTCGTTATTTATGCAATCTTAGTCGTTATTTATCCAATCTTAGTCGTTATTTATCCAATCTTAGTCGTAATTAATCCAATCTTAGTCGTAATTTATCCAATCTTAGTCGTTATTTATGCAATCTTAGTCGTTATTTATCCAATCTTTGTCGTTATTTATCCCATCTTAGTCGTTATTTATCCAAACTTAGTCGTTATTTATCCAAACTTAGTCGTTATTTATGCAATCTTAGTCGTTATTTATCCAACCTTAGTCGTTATTTATCAAATCTTAGTCGTTATTTATGCAATCTTAGTCGTTATTTATGCAATCTTAGTCGTTATTTATCCAATCTTAGTCGTAATTTATCCAATCGTAGTCGTTATTTATCCAATCTTAGTCGTTATTTATGCGATCTTAGTCGTTATTTATCCAACCTTAATCGTTATTAATCACATCTTAGTCAATATTAATCCAGTCTTAGTCGTTATTTATCCAACCTTAGTCGGTATTTATCCATTTTACTCGTTTTTTATCCAATCTTAATCGTTATTTATCCAATCGTAGTCGTTATTTATCCAATCGTAGTCGTTATTTATTCAATTTTAATCGTTATTTATCCAATCGTAGTCGTTATTTACCCAATCGTAGTCGTTATTTATTCAATCTTAATCGTTATTTATCCAGTCTTAGTCGTTATTTATCCAATCTTAGTCGTTATTTATTCAACCTTAATCGTTATTTATCCAATCGTAGTCGTTATTTATCCGACCTTAATCGTTATTTATTAAGTCGTTATTTATGCAATCTTAGTCGTTATTTATCCAATCTTAGTCATTATTCATGCAATCTAAGTCGTTATTAGAATAATAAACAAACGCACATTCTAGGTGCTAAGCCTCAAATAAATAAATTATTTTTCGCCATATTCACCATTTTTTTAAAATAACTTTAAACAACCTTTTGTCAACCGAAAAAGTCAATTGTTTGATTTGAAAAGGAGTTATGGTGCTAGTGACATCAACTACTTTCCTCCACAGGCTAACCTTTGAAGTAAATTGCTCTCCTCCCCCATAAACACCTCTTCTCAATATTGAACAGAGATGTTTAATGAGATTAAGATCCGGAGAACAGGGCGGCCAGCTCATGAGGGTTTCTCCAAAGAAGCCCATAAATTCAAGGAAGGCTGCAGTCGTCCAAGCAGAATGGGATGATGCATTGTCATGCATAAAATCATCTGACAGCTACGTGACAATGGTGACAAATGTTTATCCAAAAAGACTGTGTACGCATTGCTGGAACTCGAAATGGTTCAACCAACATCCCCAATGATTCCCGCCCAAAACATGATGCCCCACCTCCTTGTTGGCGATGAACTCTGTAAGGAGTTGGAGTTCTGTTCGAGTTCAAAACTTTGGCCCATCCATCCGAACCATCAAGAGCAGAACGGGTCTCATCTGTAAACAGGACACGTTGGAAATTCATTTTTGTTATAGAATTATAGAATTTTTAGAATGTGAGAGATTATATATAATTATTTCCACAGCCCAAAGATTTGATTGAATGGCTCGTTAGGTTAGCTCTTGGATGACCACGCCCCTTGTCGAGATGAAGTAGGTCTATTCTACAGCTTGATTTCGTCGCGGTTTGCTTGATCTGTGTTACTTAATAGAATTTCTTGTGTGTGGGGCGTTTGCTCAGTTGGTAGAGTGCTTGCCTCGCATGCAAGATGCTCGGGTTTCAAATCCCGGGTGCGGATATGTCTGACTGATGAACCCAAATGAGGGCGAAACTCGTGTCTTAGACTTCCAGTTCGTTGGCTGGCATGGCTCTTGTGGGCTGCGGCGTTGTTTGGGCTGTGGAAATAATTATATATAATCTCTCACATTCTGAAAATTCTATAACAAAAATGGCTCGTTAGGTTAGCTCTGCTGGATGGCGTCATCCTTTCGAGTTATGGGGGTGGTCAGTTCCGGTTCGTTGGCTGGCATGGCCCTTGTGGGCTGCGGCGTTCTTTATGCTGTGGAAATACATATATAATATATATATATATATATATATATATATATATATATATATATATATATATACACTTTACTAACTAAATATATAGGTATATATATGTGTGCGCGTGTGTACCTTATAAATACCTGTCCCGGGACGGGTATAAGCATTTTTGTGAAAGGGATACACCCTAATAATAATGTTTATAAAAAATAAGTTCAAGTTACTCACCGTGTTGCCGAGTATATATATTCCGAAATGCATAGACACTTAAACAAATAAAATGAAAACTTTATATATGTACGTCTACATTTTCGCATGTAAAACAAACAAACAAAAACAATGTGACACTCACTTTTTAGAATATGTATTCAAAGGAGACTCTTTGCTTTTTGTTTAATTTCTCGATTTTCCGTATAATCTTGTATATATCGAAATCAAAAATAGTAATAAAAGTTCCATAATTGTTACTGTCACGAACGCTTTCGATTCGTCCACGAATCATCATCAGGTGTTGAAGTAAAAGTGCGAAGGAGCGAAAATGAGAATTAAAAGTGAAAACTAACATATGCAGTAAACTGCTTTAGGTAATGATAAGGAAAAATGCATAGAGCCGATGAAAAGTCGATTAAAAATCCGAGTATTAAAATAAGTACGTTCATGGACACTTTTAACAAAGCCGTCCACTACGAACTACGCAAGACATTTTAGAACGTTACTGCTTTTCTCGAATGCAATCTCATTTATAGTGGCTTGAAGGGTTCTAACAAATGACGCTTCAAGAATTTTAAAATGTTTAATATTATTTTCACGTTGTATAATTTTTATGTTATCAACGAGGATCTTTCTAAGATTGGAGACGGGGACAGTTATGTTCTTTTATCACATGTTTATATATAGAACTAGTATTATTTAGATGCATGGTTATATATATATATATATATATATATATATATATATTTATATATATAGCACTAGTATTATTTATATGCATGGTTATATATATATATATATATATATATATATATATATATATATATATATATATATATAACCATGCATCTAAATAATACTAGTGCTATATATATATATATATATATATATATATATATATATATATATATATACAGAGAGAGAGAGAGACAGACAGACAAAGATAGAGAGAGACAGAGACAGACAGACAGACAGACAGACAGAGTTGGATAAGCTAATCCCCTACAAAAGTGTATCTCTGTTTATCTAGTAAAGTTGTGTGAAATCTTGCTAATTAATTAATTAAATTTTGTATTAAGTCGAATTAATCTTATAAGTCTCTAATTGTCTTCATAACCTTTTAATATGACGTAATTAGAATTGCAGTCACAAGATGACGGTTATTGACGACCTTACACGACTTTACTCGGATTTACTGAAGTATTTGTACAGAATCCACAAGGCTTCCATATCGACATTATTTCCTTTGGATTTAATTAATTAAAGATGTTTACATCAAATCTACGTCGAGCAAATTCATTCCACCAAATGACATTGGATTTAATTTCATTATATAGGTCCTGAAAATAGGTAGATGTGTACTCGATTGAAGGCAGACATTAGTACTACAGTAAGTAGCAACACTGATTGCGTACATAAAATACCACCCCTTAACGTAAAACACACATAAACACATACAGACAGAGTTGCTAGGGGTCATAAAACATAATAGAAGTAAAATGTCTGTAACATTTTTTTATTAAATTTATATCTCTCCCTTCATCTATGTCAGTCTCTAAATATTTCTGTCTTCCTCTTTTTTCATCCTCATCTCTCCAACATCGTACTTTTTCATCGTCTGACCCATTTCTGTCTCTCTTGTTTAAATGGGTGCAATAATAATTACTTGGTATTAAAAGAGCTTATAAACACTTAAATTGCGAGATTTTAGAAAATAGAATGGAAAAGAAACAAATTATATCTTATAAATCAGACATGACCAAGAAAAATGAACTCTAATTTTAATTCAAAATGCATAAAGGGTTCTAAATCAGTTCCAAAACTTTTGGCATTTTAAAATATCGTTTTGATATGTAGCGTATTCACTTGATATATAGTTGAGAAGCCATTGCCAGCTATTTCAAGAAATTGCCAGCTATCCCAAGATGTTGCCAACTATTCCAAAAATTACTAACTATTCCGAGAAATTACCAGCTATTTCAAGACATCGCTAGCTATTCCAAGACATTGCCAGCTATTCCAAGAAATTGCCAGCTATTCCAAGACATCGCCAGCTACTCCACGACATTGCCAGCTATTCCAAGAAATTGCCAGCTATTTCAAGACATTGCCAGCTATTCCAAGACATTGCCAGCTATTCCAAGACATTGCCAGTTATTGCAAGACATTGCCAGCTATTCCAAGACATTGCCAGATATCCCAAGACATCGCCAGCTATTGCAAGATATTACCAGCAACCCTTGTGTGACATTCTATCAAACGTCTTTAACATGTCGACAGCTATTGGCCTAGAATAAAGCTCCCGTCGAGCGATTCTCTGATCCTATCCGATATTTCAGTCAGCACGTTGCAGTTAATCTTGCTAATCACCAATTAAATACACTGTTTAAAGATAGAATTCCCTTCGAGCATCACCCATTTTTATCCTAGAATCATAAAATCCTTTGCCCATCAATATCAAAAAGTCTTAAAGTACAACAAATGACAATCGAGCGAGAGGAACACTGTATGTAGCAATGTATTATAATAGTGCACGTTTAGTAAGGGTGTGTGGTTACAGCGCATACAGACGACAAATCTATAAATTGGAAAAAGTAATATTAGTTTTCAAAGATTTTATTGCTAACCGTGTGCCATTGCACAATTTTGGTGGATCAGTATTTCTTAATAATATAACTGGGACTCCTTCCTTCAATATCACGTTATGATGTGACATTCCAGGCGGCTGTAGTGAATTTAGAAATTCTACTGCCTGATCTTCATCAATAACTCAATCAATGGATTGATAAGAATGCTTTAACACATGCAACTCTTGCAAAAGATTATAATTGATCAGTTATATTACCATGAAAACATTTTTAAATAATTTTAAACAATATTAATAGAAATAGAAATATTAAATTGTTAGAATATATTAAAAAAGAATTTAAACAATATAAATAGGACTTTTCATAATTATAAACCATGAACACATTTTAAAGCAATATAGAAATAGGACTTTTTATAATTTCAAACTATGAACACATTTTAAAGCAATATAGAAATAGAACTTTTTATAATTTCAAACTATGAACACATTTTAAAGCAATATAGAAATAGAACTTTTTATAATTTCAAACTATGAACACATTTTAAAGCAATATAGAAATAGAACGTTTTATAATTTCAAAGTATGAACACATTTTAAAGCAATATAGAAATAGGACTTTTCATAATTTCAAACTATGAACACATTTTAAAGCAATATAGAAATAGAACGTTTTATAATTTCAAACTATGAACACATTTTAAAGCAATATAGAAATAGAACGTTTTATAATTTCAAACCATGAACACATTTTAAAGCAATATAGAAATAGAACGTTTTATAATTTCAAACTATGAACACATTTTAAAGCAATATAGAAATAGAACGTTTTATAATTTCAAAGTATGAACACATTTTAAAGCAATATAGAAATAGAACTTTTTATAATTTCAAACCATGAACACATTTTAAAGCAATATAGAAATAGAACTTTTTATAATTTCAAACCATGAACACATTTTAAAGCAATATAGAAATAGAACGTTTTATAATTTCAAACCATGAACACATTTTAAAGCAATATAGAAATAGAACGTTTTATAATTTCAAACCATGAACACATTTTAAAGCAATATAGAAATAGAACGTTTTATAATTTCAAACCATGAACACATTTTAAAGCAATATAGAAATAGAACGTTTTATAATTTCAAACTATGAAAACATTTTAAAGCAATATAGAAATAGAACTTTTTATAATTTCAAACCATGAACACATTTTAAAGCAATATAGAAATAGAACTTTTTATAATTTCAAACTATGAACACATTTTAAAGCAATATAGAAATAGAACTTTTTATAATTTCAAACCATGAACACATTTTAAAGCAATATAGAAATAGAACTTTTTATAATTTCAAACTATGAACACATTTTAAAGCAATATAGAAATAGAACTTTTTATAATTTCAAACTATGAAAACATTTTAAAGCAATATAGAAATAGAACTTTTTATAATTTCAAACTATGAAAACCTTTAAGTTTAAACAATATCAATAAAACTTTTTATAATTTTACATGATGTAAAAAGTTTCATTTTTAATTCAAAATTGAATCACGTGATTATTATTAAATCACGTGAGTAGTTATAAACGATACAAATTAATATTAAGCACGAGTATTCTATTGTGACTTTTAATAATTTTAACGTATATTCTCTTTCAATTATTTTGAAATTTATTTTTCACGTGTATTCTCTTTCATAACTATGGCCACCACTTTTCACATAAAAAATTATACTGTTTAATAATCAAAAATCTATTTATTTGATGAAATTAAAATGCAATATTCGTTTTCAGCATACCAGAAAACCAGTAAAAGTCGTCATTCTAAAGGAAAATGTTCAGGTGGAAACCAAGTAAAAATTTACCGTTAAAAATTACAAAAAGTTCAGTAGTTATGTATTTTATTGCTGAAATAACGTAATTGTTTCGAAAGCCATTCTTAACATAGGGAGTGGGGAGTGTTTTGCAAGTATTCTGTTTTCACCTAACAATTTAATAAAAACAAAGCTATCGTGAAACTTGAATTTAACCGAACAAAAGTATTTTAAAATAACGCAGTACCAAAATACATAAGCACCAAACTTCTAGTTAAATTGGTTAAAATAAAAAATAGAAAATACAAAAAGTTCTGTTTATATTGTTTAAAATAAATAAAGATTTATATTGTTTAAAATAAATAAAGATTTATATTGTTTAAAATGAAAAGAAAAAGATTTATATTGTTTAAAATGAAAAGAAAAAGATTTATATTGTTTAAAATGAAAAGAAAAAGATTTATATTGTTTAAAATAAATAAAGATTTATATTGTTTATTTTTAATATATTTATTCTTTTTTAGGTGTTTTCATCTTGTTTTTTTTAAAGAAGTTCTGCTTACTTAAAGCTTTACTTCTGAAATACCGATGTCATTGTTTATATATTGTTGGCATAGTAACATAACGGTGATTAGGGAGTTTGGTTCCTTTTATTTGATAGAGGGTTCGAGATTATTTTGCCACCTAAACTCCCGTCTTGACAAAATTTTTGGTACTTGTGCAGTGTACGACCCATGCTAAAATAATAACGTTAATATTAAAAAAAAGCCATTCTTAACATGGAAAGTGGGCTTGTTAACTATTTTGCACTTTCATCTATCAGTTTAATAAAAAAGAGAAATTATTTCAAGAAAAAGGAAGAAGCTATGTACATTAAGGATATTATTTATTATTAATTATCAAGGAAACGGGTGTACGAATTTAAAGAGAAAGTAATGTCCATTGGCACTTGTATCGGTGTGGGGGCAGGGATGAACGAAACTTTATAAATAAAATTTTATTTTCGAAGCAACATAAAATTTTATTTAATTTCGTTTAAAAATATAATAAGAAAGACAACCTCTGTTCATGTTTGAATGATTGTCAACCATTCAAGTGTTGAAATAGTCTCGTAGCAATGTTTTGATTGAAATAAGTGGCAGACGACAATCTGACTATTTTAGCGGATTTTTCTCAGTCGAGGATTCGAACGTGAATACATGTTTTGTTTTCGTTTTTTTTCTATGAAAATAATATTCACGGAAATGACTTATTTTGATGTGAGTGAAGTGTCGAATATAACCAAGTGCATTCATTTTTATGATAAATGTAAAATGAGACATTTTGTCTGATTAGATTTTTTTTTTTAGAAATAAACCTGTATTTTGTGTTGGCATCAGCTAACATACACATTTGTGGTGACTTCAATGTCCACAATGTGGAATGGTTGACCCACTCTAACAAGACAGATGGTGAGGGGAGGTTCTGTCATGATTTTGCCATTGCCTATGACCTTACCCAGATTGTTCACGAACTCACACGTGAGCTCGATACTTCCGGTCAGTACGCTAGCCTTCTAGACCTTTTTCTCACAACTTCCCCCGAGCTATATTCATGCTCCGTTCTATCTCCTCTGGGATCCTTTGACCACTCTCTTGCAGCAGTTAAGATAAAAACGAAATGTAATAAGTCTTCAGACGTACTTCTCCACCGTACTATATATCGATACTCTACGGCTGACTGGGATAGCTTCCATACATTTACATCTGATCTTCCCCTGCATTCCATGTTTACAAAGGATGTGTCCTCCATAGTATCAGACTTGACCGAATGGCTAGTTGTAGGCATAAACAGATTCATATCATCCCAAAAATTCCAACAAAAATCTAACAGCCAGGCATGGTTCTCCCCAGAATGTGCTGCAGTCATCGCACGCAGAAATCACTTTTCCATAGCTACCAACGTAATAGATGCACTGAGACTAAAGCTGCTTTCAGGACTGCCAGCAACCACTGTAAAAGAGTAATAAAAAAATGCAAGAGAACTATATGCTCAGTCTGTTAAATCCAAAGTAGCTGAGCAGCAGCTTGGCTCCCACCAGTTTTGGTAAATAGCAAACAGGATCCTGAACAGAAGCGTGCGTTCTAAACGAAGAATTGTTGAGAGAATGAAATGTATCATGTCTTGTGTTGTACACTAGAAAGGAACTTCGTACTGTACAGAATCAGTGATACTAATATTGTAGTATTATATTTGGCAAGTATGACATTAATGAAAATATTCTTAATATACTATACATAGCAGGTGTATTTAAACATCGTGTTGACTGGGAAAAAGAATTTCAATATTTTTATCGTGTTGTATACTAGGCAAAAAACAAACAAACAAACCCGACGTTGCACGAGATAAATAATATTAATAATACAGTATTATATTTAGTAATGGTATATGTTAATCTAAAAGTGTTCAATAACTTGGGTATAGCAGATGTGTTTTAACAGGACGTTATGCTGTTTTCTCATAATATTATGAAACTAGGTGTTGCCCGGGAGTAATGAAAGCAATAATACGGACTTATATTTTCTAAGTAGTATATGTTCATTTGAAATGCGATCAATATCCTAAATAAATCAGGTGCGTTTAAAAGCCGTATTTTCTGACAGCAAGAATTTCAATATGTTTTATTACAGTGTTATATATTATTCAGAAAACTCGATGTTGCTCGGGACAATAAAAGTATTAATACAACACCGGCGGAACATGGGGAAATTACACAGGGGACTGATTCATATGTAATATATTGATGTTGGCATTCTGTAGATATTCAACGTAAATGGAGACGATCTGATATTATTGAAGTTATGCTATTAAAACTATAAAGGTATTTATCCAAGCGAGCAGGGATACCCGGCGTAGCCAGGTCGTAACATACGCTTAAATATGATATTTTAATTTTTGCAGATTTCGTATAAATTATAATTAATGTTCTATCGATTTTTATATGTTATAAATTTGCAATTTCAAAAATAAAAAAATATATCTATATGACTTGGGTCCATCAGCTTGAATCGAAATCGAATCCTAAACTTATATATATATATATATATATATATATATATATATATATATATATATATATGCGTGCGTGTGTGTGTGTGTGTGTGTGTGTGTGTTAGAGAATGGATCGAGAGAGAGAGAGAGAGAGAGGGAGGTGGTAAATTATATTGTAGACACGTTGACCGGAAGTCAGGATCAGCTGATCGGATTGTGTGTGAGTCACGTGATCAGGTTAGCTGAATCGAGGAGATTTTGTTTGGACTTAAAAGGCGACTGACGGCTTCACAGACGTCTCCTCCCCTTCACTGGGGGGAGACGCTGACGTGTGTAGAAATGAGACCAGGAGAAATCACGCAAGCCAGAGATGCACTTTCCATCCTTCTGCGAGACATCTGGAAAGTGAAATAAACTATAAAACAAATTTATCGTTTTGGAGTAATTGAATCTTCGTCCAAACAGGTACCAGTCTCCCTCCAAGACACGAGATGAATCCAGATAGACCAACATCGACGACGCAAGAAGGTATGTCTAAAATACATGTACCACACACACACACACACACACACACACACACACACACACACACACACACACACACACACACACACACACACGCACACAACGGCATATGAAGATATCATTGAATAGACTGACCACTAGACGATCACACAACGTTAACCCTGATTAGATAGATCACACAGGATCCCCTTTATGATACAACACAACAGATATATATATATATATATATATATATATATATATATATATATATATATATATATATATATATATATATAACACTTAGTCCCTTCGGCTATAATCGAAACCGAAACTAAAACTTATGAAGAATTCTTGATAAAATTATTTTTTAAAATGGATTATTGGAGTGCCATTAACTATAATCGAAACCGAAATCAAGACATGAGGAATTCTTAGTAAAAAGTTTTATAAAAAAAATAGATGACTTAAGTGCCCTCTGTTGTAATCGAAACCAAAACCAAAATTATGAAGAATTCTTAGTAAAATTATTTATAAAAAAATTAAATGACTTGAGTGCGATCAACTATAATCGAAACCGAAACCAAAACTTATGAAGAATTCTTGGTAAAATTATTTATTACAAGAAATGGAAGTACATAACAATCAAACGGAACGAATGTAAGCGTGACATAGAAAATAACACGCTATCGTGTTAATATATAGAGTACATTTGGTAAATAGTATATTTATAAAATTGCTCAATACTCTAGGTAGAGCAGGTGTGTTTAAATACCGTGTTGATCGAAAGCAATAACTTTATTAGCATCTCATTTTATATCGATAACATGTTTTTACTTTATGAATATTATCTAGCTTTCTAGTATTTTTGCACTGCTGAATCAGGAAATCGCATCCGTTTGTGTGCTAAGTTGATTTGAAAAAAAAAATTAGACCGTGTGAAAAAATTGATTACATTTTTGTGGCATTATCAGCTCGTTTTTGTAAATACACATCATCTTACATCATCCTAAGTAAGGTTTTTAAGAAAAAAAAGTTTGTCCAAAAATATATATTGATTTCCTGATGGAAATATCGATTACTGTAAACTGAATGGTGACATTGATAAAGGTAAGTTAACATAAATTGCATATTGTTTAAACTTCAGGGCTTGAACTTCCGTTTCTTCGAACTCCTAGAATGCTTAGCGGCAGGAAGGTCTCTCTTCAGAATCCAACAGTAGTCAGCTATCATGGCTGCATCCCAGCGATCCTGATACCTCCATTTCTTACATGTCCTGATGGAACCTCTCCTTCTGCTCGTCACCCATTGAACCCAGGTTCTCAAGAAACCAGTCCATATGTGAAAAGACTGCATTTTGATGCTCATGTTGCAGCCGAGGTTTCTGAAAGCATTCATCATGTTGTTCTGCGTAATTTCTGGCTTTATTGTTACCAAGAAAGTTATTTACTACGAGAACAAATGCTTTCCACGCTTCCAGTTCAACCTCATCGAGTTTTCGAACTATGGGTCTAATGAGCTGACGAATCTGAGGACCGTCAAAGATGCCAGCTTTCAACTTTTCCGTGGTTAATCCTGGAAAAGCCTGACACAAGTAAGTGAAGCAGTCACCATACGTGTCGAGAGCCTTGGTAAACTGCTTGATCAAGCCGAGCTTAATGTACAACGGTGGGAAGAGTATTCTATCTCTGTCCATCAGAGGGTAATTGATGACGCACCTTTCTTTGCAAGGCTTGGTGAAGCTCGACTTTTCTCCCAACAAAAATGTTCACGATCTTCAGGTCAACACTAATAAACCACTTCTGCTGATCATAACCAAATTTCTCCAGCACATGCTTCACCGCTCCATATTTCTCTTTCAGTGTAGTCGAGTGAGCGATGGATACAGATGCAAACTTGTTGCCGTTGTGTAACAGAAATAATTTCAGTGATCGCTTGCTGCTGTCAATGAACAGTCTCCAATCTTTTGGTTCGTACTGTGGTACCCCAAACTTGAACAGAATCTGCGCAATATCTGCACACTACACCAAATCTTTTTCTTCAAATAAAAAATGGAGGTATTCTTTATGCCTGTTGTGGAAGAAGGTTGCGCGAGCCTTTTCTAGTCTCACACAAAAACACGCGTTCACATTTCAAGCTATATTACTTGTCATATACATACGCACACACAAACATACGCGCCCACGTCCACACATGTACATATATTCACGTTCGCGTACATACACTCGCATTCACGTGTATACTCACACACGCGTACACGCACGCATGGACAACGTCACTTCCCCTTTCAAAGGAAATCCACACATGCGTAAAAGACCACCGGAAACACCTATAAAAGAAAGAGCAATAAGCGGCTTCTTCCTTTTTCCGATCTGCCTTTCCGAGGTGGTTGGTCGGCGCACCAGCCACCGCTGTTTCGGCATGCGAGCGCACGCGCGTACCTCACAACACTTGCTACTATGTGGGACAACGAGCTAATAAACAGTACTTACACTTTATACGCTGTTTATCTCCATGAACTGGATTGACATTCTCACTCTTTCTCTCTCTATCTCCCCCTTCGGCTTTGGTCCATTAAAACAGACATGTGCACGACCCTCTACTGAGCTTAACCCTCGCTTTCTATAAGCCGGCTTGCCACTTCGCGTTTCTCTATTGCATTCCCTTTTCCTTCCACGCGCGTAGTCGTCAACGGCTGAATGAACACGTGTACACCCAAGACTTTTATTTCTCAACAGAAAATAAACGACATGTTTATTTTATTCCAGCATTTGAGTTCTTTGTTTCCTTCATTCAATTCGTTTCATTATTTTTCTTGTGGCGGGTTTAGGGTATATATCCTAGTCTTGTACAAGGTGATGCTTGCATTGTCTGAGAGATTTTTCCTTCAATCTGAATCCCATCAGTTCGGCAGAGTTCTTTGAAAAGTGAAGGTCGCGATGTAGATCATTCAACTCCTTTTGGAAAAATATATGTGGGTATCATTTTCAGAAACCACTTCTACTTCTTCTTTTTATATCCTTTAAAACTGTCGGTATCTTAGTCATTAATGTCGGGAAGTTCTCTGAAGATATGCACTGAAATTTCCTCACAATGAACTACAGTACGACGTGCTGATTGAAGATCAGGATACTTGAGGCCGTCCAGGTTCTTTCTGTTGATCCCAGTCAAATTCACAGCGCAGAAGTAGCATGTCGGTTCTGTCCAAACCATGGAAACTCCAAAGTTCAGACTCCTCTCGCCATTGGTTCACCCACGCAGAGTCTCGGTGCATTCCTTGCACACCATGTGTGGTGGCCAAACTTTATCGTGATCATCAAGTTTAATACCAAAATAAGCATGGTAGCACGACTTATGAAACTTTTAACTGGTTTCCTATTAAGAGCAATTGTGTAGCTCCCTCATATGTAGCAGAACACGTCGACGTTATTTCTTCACGATTTTCTGAACGAAGCCATCTCATTCATCTGCAAATAAAATAGATACACAGAGAATAAGAATGCACAAAAAAAGCAAAAGCGTAACTGAACAAACAAACAGGATTTCAGACGCAACAAATTAAAATAAAAAAGAAAAAAAATCAAATTAAAAGCCGGAAGATCAAACACTTTCAAAAGATAACTCAACCCATGAGTAAAAAAACGTTTCTAAAATGCTCCACACATGTGCACATGTGAACAAAAACGAAAAACAAAAACACATGTGCTCATAACTAACAAAAACTTGACCTGATTGAGCAAAACTGATGTGATTTCTGAATTTAGCACATTAGATTCATCCAAAATCAGCTGAAAAATGCAGAAAAGAAATTTGTTGTTGATCAGAGAAATTCATAAATGACCCCCCTGATAAAATTGTCTTTGAGATGGGTATATTTGTTGACGACACTGTTATATATAAAAAAAACATGAGGGAAAACAAATGAACATGTATTCAAGAAACACTAGAGGAAGACATCCAGTCTGTAGTGGAATGGGGATAAGCATGGATGGTAAATAGATACCAAGACTAAACTTTATTCCTTTAACAACGACAACAAACCTGCTCAACCACTAATAGCCATGGTTAATGATACATTACCTGAAAGTACTTCGTTCAAACTTCTCAACTTAACGTTCAAGGGAACATGAGCTCGAACAGATACATCGAGGGCATCGATAAGGTTTCTGAAAAGAAGGGTTAGGCTTACTACTGTGCTAACTTACGCCTAAAAGTATCCTGTACCTCTACAAGGCCACCATTCCTCCATGTATGGAGTATTGTTGTCACATTTGGGCTACTAGTCTTTCTATCTTAGGCAAAGCTCAAAAGAGAGTCGCTAACCTGATAGGTCTCGCACTATCAGCTAGGATTCAACCTCTGTCCCATCGACGAAATGTTGCATCCTTCTTCCTATTTTACAAGTAGTTTTAATGGCGGATGCTTTGACGAACTGCAAGCTATGTGCCCCTTTACGAAAATACCCCCTTTACAAACCCGACAACAAAATCCAACGCCCACAAAATCCATTCTACTCTAATAGTTTCTTCCCTAAAATTCCCTTCCGATTTCCTGCTTCCCTGATTGTACTGACATGTAGAAGTTCAAGTGTAATGTAAACAAACATTTTGTTGCTCGATTTCCTTCATAGTACCCCTACAAATTATACCCCAGATAGTAGGCCCTACATCAAAGAACACTGGTGGAAATACAATACGATTTTTGTAGTTTCAATACCCTTATACTGGAATAGCACATAACAGTATCCATGCTGCTAACTAGTACCTATCTAAATATAAAAGCAAAACGGAATTGTATTTAGATAGGTTGCTTTCATTATACGTTGCTGCTGCTGCTGCTGATGTGTTCTTTTTCTTTGGAGTTTTCGAATGTGGTGTTTTACTATGATTGGACCTAACTGTAATTAATGGATATTGGGATGGGTGGGGATTAGCGGGACATCTCTTGTTTGCTTTGTAAGTAGGATCAGTAAGCTTTGTCTTTTTATTTCGTTTGGTTGTGTGTGTGTGTGGCATGTGGGCAGATCAAAGTCGATTCGCTCCCTATTATTGCAGCAATTTTTTGAGAGTATTTATCAGTTGCCTAAGAGAAATAAAGAGAGCAGGGAGAAAGAAAGAAAGAGAAAGAAAGAAAGAAAGAGAGAGAGAGAGAGAGAAAGAAAGAAAGAGAGAGCGGTTGTATGCAACCGAGTAAAAACCCTATTTCTCTCTTCAGTGGATATAATTTATATTCATCGTTTCTGCCAGGTCAGATGACACCCGGGTCATTTACACTGACACCCGAGTTGTTATTTTCCAAACTTCCCACGCACTCAATGGTCATGGTTTATTTTAAAATTCCCAGTGTCCCTTTGACGCACCCTTTTTTTTTCATTTTAAAGAGGAGGGGTAAAATATTGGCACATATATTACATTTTGATCCTAACAATTATGCGATACCCGAGTTACTAACTTTTGAGCCCCCTCTCTTCGGTATTAAAGAATGTGTCATATGTCAGAGTGTTGCATATTCATTGTCTTTGGGGTTGAGATGTGAGGGATATCTCCCACGTGTAACAGGTTATTCGCCATGATTGATAAAGAAGGTCGTTGGAGTCACATTGGGTTCCATTATAAATACGCTTCATTGATCGGATCGATCATATAACACGGATTTGGGTTAATGTTTATGCAGATGCCATTCAATCTTTTGGCTTGAATCTAAGTGTAGTATCTGATATTAGATTTCATCTTTTCTATCCTCAGCTTGTGAAGGAGAAATCTTTCAAGACTGAGGCAATTTTAATTTTCGTCCCAATCCAACATGAGGAAGCTGGAGTCCCTTCTCCTTTCACATTAAAAACCGACTCTGTATAACTATATCCTCTTGGGGAGACAAATATGTTCTCTTGGGGAGACAACTAGATAGAAACGACATTAGTTAAGTTAACGAAACTATTCTTTCAGCAATCCACAAATATTTGGTGCAAATAAACCTCAGTCTTGACTTGCCCGTCAAATTTCAGTCATCACTGTCCAACAGTCTTTTATTTATCGTTGTCTAATGACGTGAGGACTCTTTAGTAATTGTCTAATCTAATGAATGGGCTTGAAATTCACCCAATCTAATAACTACCCCAAATTTTTTATAAATATAATGCCTATCAAGACAATGCTCAGCTATTCCTGAAGTGAAAACGGCCGCTACAGCCGAAATAACGGGGCATGCTCATAAAGAATTATGTTTTATTCAGGTGCCTTTATAATGTTGCATATAAGCACACCTGGGGTATTGCCGAAGGTACCGATCCTTCAGTTCATCACTTATCGATGGAAGTCTTTATCGAAGTCAACAGAATTGAACTAAAATATTAATCATTTTTCCTCATCCTTAAATCCGACACTCAATGACCTTTCACTGATCTCTGACCTCGACTCAGGTCGGTTTGTTACAGGTCAACTGTTTAATTTGATTGTTTTTCTCTTTACTATGCTTCTTCTTCCGCCCCAACCTTTTGTTGTTGTTAGTTTAATCATCCTGACTTATGCAAATACTGGTTCCATTATTTGTCATCAAGGCGGCAACCCATCACATTTTAGTGGGCACAAGTTGGTTCATCAATGCAGTCACTGAGGACGTGTTCCATTGTCAAATGTCTGTCTGGCATTTTTCCAAAAGTAGTTTTTATCTGTCGAGGTTGTATGTGTCATGACAACCTAGTCCTTTCTTAAGAGATTCGTTTTATGTGCAAGATATTCTCTGGGCCCTAAAAACAACGAAACTTTAAACTCTTCTTCCGCATGTATATATATATATATATATATATATATATATATATATATATATATATATATATATATATATATAGGTTAATCATTTACTTAAAACGTACTCGGAATATATTCAAAAATCTTTTTTTGTTTATTTTTTACACTGAAATTTCTTTTATATAAATCTTATAAATTTTGAAAAAAGTCCAAGCTCAATGAACGCCTTTTTATTGGGTTCCAAAGCATATATAGACAATTCTCACCTGGAACTGTAGAGATTCAACGTCTCTATCAACTGCGCCACGGGCTCCGAAGGGCGATCAAGGTTGAATTTTTTGGTCTTATAAATTCATGTTTATTTATTATATAATCTTCCATAAAAAATAATATGAAATTTTTTTTTATATAAATCTTATAAATTTTGAAAAAAATTCCAAGCTCAATGAAGGCCTTTTTATTGGGTTCCAAAGCATATATAGTGTAGTATAATAATTCTCCAAGTTCCAATTATCAAGTTTTCTCAATTATTTATTATTTTTCAAACGGTCCTCAATATTGTTTCACATTGCGACTAACAAATCTGCAAAATTATTTTAATCACATATTTATCAGACGTTTACCTTATGTATTTTTATGGGTGTTTTAAGGTAAACATCTGATGAGTATGTGACTAAATATGCAGCAATAACATAATTTTGCAAACTTGTTAGGTGCAATATCAAACAATATTGTAATGGATACCTTTTGAAAATTAATAAAAGACCAACTGAGAAAACTTGATATTTGGGACTTGGAAATTATGATATTACACACACACATATACTCTCTCTCTCTCTCTCTATATATATATATATATATATATATATATATATATATATATATATATATATATGTATATATATATATGCATATATATATAGAGAGAGAGACAGACAGACAGACAGACAGACAGAGGGAGAGGCAAGAAAGTGTAGAGAAAGAGAGGATAGATATATAAATATATTTTTATTTATTTGTTCAATTTTCATCCCAAACAAGGCACAGTGCCACTTTGAAGTAGGGGGCTACTATCGGGGACATAATTTGCGGGGGCATTATGAAGGGAGATGGGTAGAAAGATGTTTGTTCACATTACACTTGAACTTCTGCATATCAGTACAGTTGGGAAAGCAGAATCCTGGAAGGGAGTTCCAAAGTCTAGCAGTTCTAGGGAAGAAACTATTGGAGTAGAAGGCTTTCTTTTACCTAGGGATCTCTACTGTGAAGGGGTGGGATTTTGCTGCTTGTCGGGTTTGTCGGGGGTATTTACGTCGAGGTGGTAAAAGTGCATTCACCATTAAAGTCATTGTAGAACAGGCAGGGGGATGCAACATTTCGTTGATGGAACAGAGACTGAAGTCTAGATGACCTATCAGGTTGGCGACTCTCTTTTGAACCCTGTCCAGGAGTGAGAGACTATTAGCAGATGCACCAGCCCAAATGTGACAATAGTACTCCATATATGGGCGAATGGTGGCCTTATAGAGGTACAGGATACTTTCAGGCATAAGTAGTTTTCTAGCACGGTAGAGAGAACCAACCTTCCTTGCAGCAACTGTGACAATACTCTCAATGTATCTATTTCAGTTCATGTTCCCTGTAAACGTTAGGCCGAAAGTTTTAAAAGAAGTACTTTCAGGTAATGTGTTCTTTGCCATTGCTATTGGTGGCAGAGAAGGTTTCTTGAAATTATTGAAGGAAACAAGTTTAGTCTTGGCAGCATTGAAGGTGACCATCCATTTTTGTCCCCATTCTACTACAGATTGGAGGTCATCCTCTAGTGTGTCTGCCATTTCCTTAGATATATGTTCATTTGTTTTCCCCTCGTGCCTGTTATAGAGAGTGGTGTCATCGGCAAATATACCCATCTCCAAAACAATTTTATCAGGAATGTAATTTATGAATATCAGGAATAATAAAGGTCCAAGGATAGACCCCTGAGGTACTCCCACATTTATGTCATATTGTTTAGATGTACGACCGTCGAGGACAACTTTGATTTTTCTCTTACTTAAGAAGGATTTAATTACATTGTGTATTCTTCCAGTGATAACATATGATCTAATTTTCCTTAGACCATCATGCCATACCGTGTCAAAATCCTTAGATATATCGAGGGCTACCGCTCTACCTTCCCCTGTTTTATCCAGTGAACGGTATATACATTCAGAGATTACAGTTAAAATATCTGCTGTGTAATCCATATTCATTGTCACTCAGGAATTTAGCAGCTGTTATGTGATGGACTAGAGGTTGATTAATTAAGGACTCAAATATTTTGGCGAAAAGCGGGACAAGGCTAATGGGGTGATAATTTAGTGCGTCAGTTCTTTCGCCAGAATTCTTGAAAACTGGTGCCACAGAAGCGGTTTTCCAGCATTCGGGAAAGCAAGATTCGTTAAGGCATTTGTTGTAAAGTTTGGAGAGAACTGGAACAACATCAGCGTAGCATTTCATTTTTTTAATAGCACGGGATTAGATCGGGTCCACATGCTTTATTTATGATACCATGTACCCGAGAAGAGGTGATTTTCAGATAATCTAGTGTGGCGTCTGTCCGCAAAGAAAAGTCAGGGAGGTAGTGGTGTGCCAGGTCCAATATGGAGTTTGAGGAAAACCGACTGGCAAGCAGGGCAGCCTTGTCGTTTGCTGTGCAAGCAACCTCATGATTGTTTGATAGTGGGGAAATCGTTGCCTGCACAGTATTTACTACACTGTTGTAGATTTTCCAAAATTCACGGGCCCTGTCGGTGGGGCATTAGAATACACCGACTGCCCCCCCCTGCAGAGGGTAAAAGCAAGACCGTCTTAAAAGACAAGATGGCCGGTGGGCAAAAATAATTTAATCTGCTGACGTCATCACGAGTAGTCCATTGACACCGGTAAACACCGGTAGTGACTTGTGGATATCTCCATTCAGCAAAGTAAGTTTTAACGTGTTCCCCCCTGTATTTAACACGATGTAACTATAATCTAATTCAATATTATCATCCTAAGTTTTTTACCATTCAAAAGAAGCTTCAAATAAATTGCTAATATTAAAAAAAATTTTTTACAGCATACAAAACTAATGAAAATGCGAGACAACATCGACTCTTTTGAAGAGACGATTTTTTAAGCTGTTGACACACGTTTTAAAAATTTAGAAAAAATTAATTTTCCTGAAATTTTCAATATTTAAAAATAAATTATGCCGGCTGATAACATTTTTAAACATTTTTTTAAAGCTAGAAAGATAAAATTTAAAAATACTTATATATATATATATATATATATATATATATATATATATATATATATATATATATATATATATATGAAACTTAAAAGTAAAAAAAAAAAAAAAAAACGCGCGTTCTTTTCGGGTTTGTATTACTGTACACATAGATTCGAAAAAGTTGTCAAAAAACAAATATATGACAAATAAATGTTACCAAAGGCAAGATAAGTTACTTTTCTACCAAACTAGATATATTTTTCGTGTTTTTATTCAATGTAACATGTTTATTCAGCTCGAAAAACAAGGTGTTATAAATAAAAAAAACTAGAAAAAATATATGTCAAGCTATGTCACGGTAACATATATTGAGCGAGTTTTTAACAGTATTTTAACCAGTTTTTTATTTATAACACCTTTTCCCAAACTTACCGTGTTAAAGAGGGAGTCAGACGCCATCTTGAATTTTCCGGGTTTGTATTACTGTACATATAGATTCGAAAAAGTTTTCAAAAAACAAATATATAACAAATAAATGTTATCAAAGGCAAGATAAGTTACTTTTCTACCTAACTGGATATATTTTTTGTGTTTTTATTCAATGTAACATATTTATTCAGCTCGAAAAACATACAGTGTTTACCGATGTATTGGAAAATTTAAAATGGCGGCCGACTCTCTCTTTAACACGGTAAGTTCGGAAAAAGGTGTAATAAATAATAAACTAGACAAAATACTCTTAGGAATTTGCTCAATATAAGTTACCGTGACATAACTTGATATATATTCGGTGGTTTTTTAATAGTATTTTGTCTAGTTTATTATTTATAACACCTTTTCCCGAACTTACCGTGTTAAAGAGAGAGTCGGCCGCCATTTTAAATTTTCCAATACATCGGTAAACACTGTATGCTTTTTGAGCTGAATAAACATGTTAAATTGAATAAAAACACGAAAATTATATCCAGTTTGGTAGAAAAGTAATTTATCTTGCCTTTGATAACATTTATTTGTTAAGTATTTGTTTTTTGACAACTTTTTCGAATCTATGTGTACAGTAATACAAACCCAATTTTCCAATACATCGGTAAACACTGTATGGTTTTCGAACTGAATAAACATGTTACATTGAATAAAAACACGAAAAATATATCCAATTTGGTAGAAAAGTAACTTATCTTGCCTTTGATAACATTTATTTGTTTTTTGACAACTTTTTCGAATCTATGTTTACAGTAATACAAACCCACGTATTTTAACAAACTGAAAATATGGATATAAAAAAATGATTTTGCATGTTATTTTTGTTATGTGGTGAAATAATCTTAAATAAGAAACATGATTTTTTCTTTAGGTTAATTATTTTTTTACTGTGCAATATTTCATGAATTTATTAAAAATATTGTGTTTGATTTTGAAAAAATATTGTGGTTCATTTGCATTTAAAAATATTGTGGTTCATTTTGATTTAAAAAAAATATTGTTCATTTTGATTAAAAAATATTCATTTTGATTTTAAAAAAAATATTGTTCACTTTGATTAAAAAATATTCCTTTTGATTAAAAAAAAATCATTTTGATTTTAAAAATATTGTTCATTTGATTAAAAAAATAGTTTAATTTTAATATTTCAAATGTTTTGCTTGTGTTCTGCTTCAAATATTCATAATCTTACATGCATAATTTTCATTTAATTATATTAAATAAACTTCAAGTTTACTACAAATCAAATGGTGTTCCTTCACTTTTTAAAAATGTAATTTATAAGTAATTAAAGAACGCATTCTAATCTTTAAAATCTATAATACAACGAAATATTCAATTGCTTATAATACTTAAACAAACAACTTGTGTTTTATTATTTTTTTATTATTTTTTTTATTATTAATATTAGATGAGTTTCAGTATAAATCATCGTGTTCTTTCTTTATTTCAATCCAATTTTGAAGTTTTGTAACGCTGTCTGGAAAAATTACTGTTCATTATTGACAGTCTAAGAGTTCCACATATCTTGCTTGTTGGGACCTCGGCGATGACGTCATTTTTTCAGCTGGCCGGCCATCTTTATAACGAAGGCCACGGTAAAAGTCCCTCAATGGGGGGGGGGGCCTGGATATGACCTTAAACTATATCCAGTGGTGAGGCCCCAGCTTGTGGGCTTTGGGGAGTGTGGAGCCACCCTTTAATTACCATTGCTCCTAGGTCCACTCTGACTCGGAGTGGTAGTACCTGTTAGGGTCCCGACTATCGCTTAAATAGAAACCGATGTGAAAACAACAAATATATTCTATTAAAAAAAATTTTCTTCAAAATCTTTGGATTCGGCATTAAATAACCCAAAAAGGGTTGATATGCCGTAAAAAAAAAAAAAAAAACCAACCAACCAAAAATAACGGGTTCCTAATTTATGTGCTTTGATGTGTTTTCTGGCGGTTTTAGTGTATTCTGTCTTAGCTGTCGCTATTTCTCTCTTACAAATACTTCTAGCTTCTATATATTTCTGTCTGTTTGAACTGGACTTATGTCGGTTTAATATGCGTACGCATGCTGCCTTTGAGCAATGGCAGCTGCACAAGTAAAAGTAAACCATTGGGGAGAGTGGGGCTTGCTGTAGAATGCACGTGTTGGAACATGTGCTTCAATTGCAGTTTTGAACCATTCACACTATTCAGAGAAAAGATATTTCCCCATGGGGAATCTCTGATGAGATCCCTGATGGCTTCCCAGTCAGCCTTTTTGTAATACCTCGTTCTTTTGAGCAATGAGTCTCCAGTTTTGGGGTCGAGAATTTAGGACGATTTCTACCATTATCACAGTGTGATCAGCATTCCTGAGTGGGCTGTGGGAATTCGTTATACAATCATCAGTAACTGTGGTTAGAAATAGATCTAGAAATGAGACATGTTGATCTTGCTGGTCTGAGAAACGTGTCGGAAATGTAACCGTCTGTGATAGGGAATGAGATAGCGAGAAGCTATGTGTTGTGTAGAGAATCCAAGCCAGTTACTGTGGTGGACTTTGAAGTCACCAAATACGTGTACTTGTGCGCTAGAATCGAAGGAGAGTGCTATATCTATGCTGTCAGAAACTTTGTTTATTAGTCCTGGGTTAAGGGAGAGCGGTAGAGAAAATACAAGTAGTTAATATTATGTTGCATGTTAAGTCAGAAGCACATAAAGGCCTGGTCGTCTGTTTCTAGTTTTATTTCTCTAGTCAGGGGGGAGTGTGTTACGAATATAGACTCCAAGCCCATGCATATGTCTGTCTGAGTCATTACGACAGAGTGGGAGATAACCAGGTATGTTAAAGTGGTTAGAGGGAATGGAGGAGTACAGGTTAGTTTCACTTAATGCTAAGATTCTAGAAGAAATGATTGAGTGAGGGGTGCTGGACAAGTGGTTGTGCAGAATATCGGACATGCAATACAAGTAGACCATCAGCTGTTTCATCACCTATAGGATTGTGGCCTCAGGAAAGCCCACCCATGATCAGTGCATGTCCCTTTCCATGCACGACATGGCACTGCAATCATCCCGATATTATACAACTGTTGCCAAACGCTACGAAAGAGTTAGTAATCCTGTACTATCAGTCGGAAGCAGCAGCCAGGAACTGTCAATCCGGTACCCTCAACCCATTAGACAAAAGTCAGCCCGGTCCAACTATACTGGCATATATGGTACTGCAACACCTTCACAGTGTTCAGTTTAGCGGGGTGGGATGTAGCGGGAGCAGGGAAAACGGCGTTCATTACCCTAGTCAGGAAACAAGATCGACCACTAGGCGATTCTGACGAGTCCCTGTGATAGCACCTCTTCGCCTGGCTAATAGGCAAAGAAGGAGTATGAGAGCCGGGTGATAGACAGGTCCCATCTCCTCCTTAAGCAGTTTAGGTTTGCCAACCGGTGATTTGTTTGAGTCACCAGCTCTAGGAAGGTTGTCGTCCAGGACTGAAGAGCCCTCCCTCCCCTAGGTTTAGCTTCAGAGTTTTCCTTCTCCTAGACGGATGACCTGAGAAGATCTACGGGTCTATCAGCACTGAGAGGGTTCGCCCCGCGCCTGGGTCCTAAACCAGGTATTTCTTTGACCCCACATGGGTAGTTAACATTAATCGGTTATTTAGGGTAATATCTACTGAAAAGTTACGAAGTGATTAAAAAGGACATTACTATGCTTTTCATTTTCATTGTTAATGGAAGATGGGATGTGAGAATTCATGAAGTGGAAGCAACTAAATTTGCAACAGGATTGGATTGAGAGAGAGAGAGAGAGAGAGAGAGAGAGAGAGAGAGAGAGAGAGAGAGGAGTGAATATATGGTTAAATATTAGGATTAGTTTGAGAGAGAGAGAGGAGGTCAATATATGGTTTAGATATAGTTTATATATTAGTTTAGGATAAAATATTAGAGTATGATTAACTTTATATTAGGAATTAAAATCTGGTGCCGAAACTCTGAGTAATTAAGACGACAGAAAGATAAGATGTATGCTCAATATATGCTCACGATTTGGAGTACAGTTGAGTACGAGTATAACTAAAAATTATGGCGTCTTATGAAAGTATAATTAAGTATAAATTGATAAATGACATGTTTTCAGTAGATACGAATATATGGCATTTCAGATATTAAATATGATCGTTGTCTTCAGAGA
>NC_136493.1:152387340-152457340 GCF_053919585.1 Euprymna scolopes | reverse complement strand
AGTATCAGCAAAAAAATTGCACATTTAATTTCGAAAGATGAATAGTTTTCGACCAGAAGTGCAAAGAAATGTAAAAAAAAAATAGCATGAAAAAAAGAGAGAAGAGTTTTGCGATTAAATATTAATTTGTGTGGATCGAATGCGTTGCTGATTATACAACGCTGAATTGTATTTTCTTCCAGCATTAATTTTCCGTTAATATTTCGTCCTGACGAAGCACTTATTTCAACGGAAACATGTGGGCACACATGTAGCCAAAATTTTTGTCTAATAAAGATATTGTAATGCGCACTGATGTATGGCGGATACATGAGGTAAATGGCGAATAAGTATTTTCAATTATCTAGAAATGAAAGATGTCTTCTAAGTAGCGATGGGAACATTTCCGTGCTAAATTCTCGATACCATTACAATTACCGATCCCGTACTAAATTCCCGATTCTGATACAATTACTGATTCCGATTCCTTAGAAATCTCTAAATATCTAGCCATAGGGTTGTTATTTTATTTTATTTTTTTTTCGATTACCGCAAAAATACATGTTAAATGTGCATCTATTTTCATCGAACGTGAAATCACAATTATGAGGAGGAGGTAATGCTTAGATTTTAATTTCACAGGAATTTTAAAATCAATAAATATTTTTTTATTATTACTATCAGCAGTGGAAGATTTTGTTTTAAACAAAATCAAATGAAAAGATAATAAAAGGAATCGTTTTTGGCATCGGAAAATAGTGTTTTTCTTTTTCTTTTTTTTTTTTGACAAAGGAGTCACCACTTATCCAGGCCCAGAGGCCACTCGAAAATAAGAGTTGATAAGTGTTCAGTAGTAAAAGGGACAATATCGTAATAATCCTTTGTTGGTAAATTTGGTAAATTGGAGTACTTAAGGGGTGGCTCATCAAGAACTAGTTTACACTGGACGACCATATTGTAGTCAGCTGGAAAGCAGGGAAACGGAAGAGAGTTGCACAGGCGTGCAGTTCTAAGAAAGAAGCTTTGTTCATGGAATCTACGTTTAGGTTTAAGCACAGATAAAGAGTGTGGAATAAAGAGTGTGGAATAAAGAGTGTGGAATAAAGAGTGTGGGAGAAAGAGTGTGGGAGAGTGGTTCCTATTTTTCCGAATCCGATGCCCTCAAACGTTCTGATTTTTCCGATTCCCGATTCCGATTAATCATCCTCACTCTACTGTTAAGTAATATAACACTCTAAAATTTTTTAGTTAATGTTGTGGGGTACAAATCACCCCTATTTGAGAACTAAATGAAACCAACCAGTCCTATGAATACCATTGGTTTCAGAGACTAAATGGAGACATTCATACCATGTTTAACCACATGCTACGAACACGTTCGTCTCATACCATTTTAGTGGCTCATGTATTCTTTATGATAAATACATATTACATTTTATACACTTTACACTACTTGTGGTTTCTTTCATTTGTGACCCCTAGCATGGACCTACAACACTTTATATATATATATATATATATATATATATATATATATATATATATATATATATATATATATATGTACTTCATTTACTCACATAAATTAATATGCAAAAGTATATATTTATGCTTAAACCGCCTGCTGAACAAGAAGAAGTAATGGACCAGCTATATGACACGTTCGACTTGGTAACACCACAAGCAGCCGGACAACGCCGGTCTTCCAGGAAAAGGAAACTGACCGACCCGATAGAGATCAACCCCAGGAAAAAGAGCTATACGATCATCCCAGAGGAATGAAAAGCTCGGGATGGGGATGTTGTGGGGTACAAATCACCCCTATTTTAGGACTAAGTGGAATCAACCATTCCTATGAATACCACTGGTTTCAGAGACTAAACGAAGACATTCATACCATGTTTAACCACATGCTACGAACACGTTCCTCTCATACCACTTTAGTGGCTCATGTATTCTTTATGATAAATACAAGTAATGTTGAAAAAAACTTTGTCGTTCTAAAAAGCATGTCCCGCTAATACGTCTTATGGTAAAAATGCATTAGCGTTGGAAAAGAAAAAAAAAAACTCGCGCAAATACAGCAAGTAAATGATAGTATATTTTATTTTATTGACTAAATCGAGTATTCGCATCAATTAAAAAAAAAACGTTGGATTTGAATCCGATTAAAATAAGCTTTTCACTGGTCGACGGAACTGCACACCGAAGAAAAAAAAACGATTTCGCTAAGCACGACAAATAACGTGTTAATGAGAAAAGGACATTCTTTTTTCGCACAGAAATCGAAAAGAATAGCCAATATTAAATAAATGCTATAAACTCTCTTCCACAGATAAGTAACTAATTCGTTTTAAGGAAAAAAAGGGGGGGGAGGTGTAGAATCAACAAGGAATTGAACCCAGTACCTACACGTTACGAAAATTGAAAAATGACAACGAAATCTACTGCTTTCTGTATAAATGCAAACGTCGAATTATTTGCTCAGGAAAAATTGCCACACGAGGAAACAAATATATGAAAGAAATATTACTTAAATAACCAGGTACGAATTTTGTGAAGGTTTCTTGAAAAGTAAATCAACGAATTGTGTTGTTTCTGATAAAGAGCTACGTAAAACATCACCAACAGAGAACATAAGGAAAGATGTTACGGTGAGAATAAGAAATGAAGAAGTAAAACTGCAACTCGATTCAGGGTCGGATTTATCAATTAGAAATTTTCACACGTAGAAGAGAATAGGAAAGCCCAGGATGACAAAGACGAATAAAGTCGCAAGATCGATAACTAGTGAAAAAATAAATTTTAAAAGTGAGGTAGTTATTAATGTGTCACTAAAAAGAACGACAAAAAAGCTAAAAGTGTTCGTTCTCAGGAACGCAATGAACTTATTCGGGACCGATTGGATTCAGGAATTTTAATTATGGAACTCGCCAATGAGTGATTTTTGTCATAAAGTCGAACATCTAACAGCCGAAGCCGACAAATTCAAAAAAAAATTTTTTAATCTTTCCCAAGTGTTTTCTCTGAAAAGCTTGGATGCTGCACAAAAATAAAAACAAGATGAGAATTGCTGGACGAAGCAAAACCAATATTCAAAAAGCCGTGGATCGTACCGTTCGCTTCGAGGGAAAAAATTGAAGAATTGAAAAGACTAGTTAACACTGGAATTTTGACCCTTTATAAACTATGGTGAGTGGGCAGCCCCCATCGTATACGTGAAAAAAAAATCTAATCTAGGGTATGCGCGGACTTCTCAACCGGATTGTATGCAGCGCTCAAGGACTATCACTACCCACTACCAAACCCAAACGAAATATTCGCTAAGTTGAATGTCGGAAAGTTTTTTTCAAAATAGACTTAAGCGAGGCGTACCTACAAATACCAATAGAGGAAGATAGCTCGAAACTTTTTTGTATCTCAACACACAAAGACTTTATAAATTCAATAGATTAGCAGTTGGTATAAAAGTAGCACCTACAATTTTCCAACAGGTAATCGATACTTTGTTAAGCGGTTTGGATTTCGCAATAGGCCATCTCGACGATATTCTTATGCGTAGTCAAAATCGTGAACAACATAGAGATCATGTATTTCAAGTGTTTGACAGAATAAAAGAATACGGCTTCACATCGAAGGAAGCAAAACGCGATTTTTTTTGGAAATATTGTATAATGGTTTCATTATTATTATTATTATTATTACTATTATTATTATTATTATTATTATTATCATTATTATCATTATTATTATTGTTTTTATTGTTCGTTGTTATATTTGTTATTGTTGTTAGGAAGTCTTATTAAAAGTGAGTCTTAGAGAGTCTTATTAAGAGGTATGTTGCGTTCTGTGTTCGTGTTATGAAGAGATTCATATATATAAAATGTTCATACTTAGAAGTGTAATAGACGCTCTTAGAGTGAGGAGACAGTGTTGAGACAGTCTTAGTGTTCACATTGTAGATATGAGATGTAGAGAAATTGTGTATGTGAAGACATTTTAAAACACAGGATATATAAGACATATAATGACAATTTCACTTTACCTTTTGGTAGAATTACAACACAAAGATGACGTTTATAAAAACACATGATGGGTTTATTTCTTCTTCGACTGGTCGGTGTTTTTCTTAGTCAGGAATTCAAAGTTTTACATTCTATGTTTCAAAGGTGACCGTCTCGCTTCCAGACGTTCGACTGTCCATCTCTCGACTCCAGACTGTCGTCTGTCGTCCTCAGACTCTCTCTGCTTAACTCTAAAGTTTCTAACTATATCGAGAACTTCCATTTTCTATGACGTCATACACATGTTAAAACATGTGTCTTCTTTCACGTGTTCTGGAAATGCGTGTCCAATACATTTTCCTTTGTTTACAAAAGGAATTTTAACCTATATTTCCAGTAACCTATATTTCCAATATGTTAAAAACATGTTTATTAAATTATCCTATAGTTGCATTCCTCATTCAATTTCATAACAGAATTGACAAATGCACATTCCTTTTCTTAAAACTATTTTATCTCTAAGCTAAACAATGGTTTGTTTTTACATTCCATTTTCTAATTCTCTCTCGCAATCTATTTCTAAACCTAAATTACGAGGTTCGAATTTCGTCTATTCTATTTCATTTTTACATTTAACTAAATCTCTCTATTTTTATACTTACATGAAAAGGGGACAGCCTTATCATGTAACATCAAGAATTAAATACCGTGGTCATATAATAAATAAGGACGGGAGGAAACCCGATCCAGATCCCGATCCACAGCTATAAAAGACATGCCAGAACCTCATAGTGTAACTACATTGCAGAGTTTCTTTTTAGGACTCGCAAACTATTATCAAACGTTCATTAATAACATGCATGAATTGCGTGCGCCATTGAATGCACTAAAAAAGGACAAAAAATGGAACTGGACGCCTGAATGTCAGACAGCGTTTAAGAAATTAAAAGAAGTATTAACGTCAGATTTATTCTTGAGTCATTTCAATCCGAAACAAGAGATTATTGTCGCAACTGACGCAAGTTCTTATGGGATCGGGGCATGCATTCTACACAAGATACCTAATGGGTCCACTAAGCCGATCGGTCATGCGTCAAGAACTTTACTGTCTGCCGAGAAGAATTACTCCCAAATCGAAAAGGAAGCACTGGGAATCATATTCGGTGTTACAAAATTCCACCGATTTTTACACGGTCGTAAATTTAAATTACAAACTGACCATAAGCCGCTTATAACCATCTTTGGTTTTAAAAAAGGTTTGCCAACTTACACAGCCAACAGACTTAAAAGATGGAGGACCATTCTACTGAATTGCGATTTCAGTATGGAATTGCTTACATCTGCGAAGTTAAGTCACGCAGACGGACTGTCGCGATTAATCCCGAAATCAAGGGAACGGCTGGAAGATACAGATTAGGAAAATTAGACCGGTCTTCGAGAAACTTTTGCCAAAACAGGTGAAATCGACAAATATTATAGTTCCTAAAAAGAGGTATTTACCTGGTGAAAAGGTATTTTCCAGGTATACAAAAATAATAGGACGATGTGAGAACTAGGAAAGGTTCAGAAAAGGATCGGCGGATAGTCTACTTTATCGAAGGACCAAGATTTAATCACAAGAAGCATTTAAACCAAATTCGGAAACGTATAACTGATGACGTAGGACAACTGCCTGTTGAACAAGAAGAAGTAATGGACCAGATATATGACACGTTCGACTTGGTAACACCACAAGCAGCCGGACAACGCCGGTCCTCCAGAAAAAAAGAAAATAACCGACCCGATAGAGATCAAGCCCAGGAAAAAGAGCTATACGATCATTCCAGGAGAATGAAAAGCACGGGAGGGAAGTATAAATCACCCCTATTTCTAGAACTAAATGAAACCAACCAGTCCTATGAATACCACTGGTTTTAGAGACTAAATGGAGACATTCATACCATATTTAACCGCATGCTACGAACACGTTCCTCTTATACCACTTTAGTGGCTCCTGTATTCTTTATGATGAATACATATTATATTTATACATTTTACACTACTTATGGTTTTTTCATTTGTGACTCCTAGCACGTGTCTACAACAATTAACGTCCCATGCGGACACGTGGAAACATCGAGGAAACAACATGTCCTAACTCTCATTGTCCAAGGTGTTCTTTCTTAATGCTCTGATTACGATTAAATAAAGAATACAATCGTACAAAATTACATATTTTCGCCATACCAGCCAATCATAGGCTGAAGACCTAGTGCAATAAAATTAGAGACTCATGTGTAAAAATAATCTTGAAACCAGTACTTTTCCACACGAGGCTAGAGTAAGCATAAGGTAGTGGAAAATTCCATTAGAAGTTACTAAACTAGAGTTATGATTATGTTACCGGATATTACGTCACAAAAAGGAAGTACGTGACAAGCGAGATAAATTCTGGATTCATTGGGGTCTACGATGTCAAAGTAAGCAAACATCTTGTTCGAGGTTGGAAATGAAAGCCACTCCAGATGTAAATCATCGTAAAAGCAATTGCTGAAAATAAACATCCAGAATCAAGTAATGAAACGACTGTAACAAACAATGTAATTTCTTTTCGCCTTTCTGTAAAACGTACACAGCAAAAGCTCGTCTACTAACACGGGTGAAGCAATAAATGTGTTACCCTAGAACAGACGATATAATTCCATTTCTGTTTGATGAAAACCAGTTTTCTTTTTTGTTGAAGGCCATCTACTCGTTTGTCAGTTGTGTACAAATCCCGAGAGCGAGAGGAGCCTTCTATCATTTTTTTTTTTTTTTTTTTTTTTACACAGTGATCACCACTTATCAAGGCCCGGAAGCCACTCAGGGATAAGGGTTATTGCAAGTACATCACGTTAGTGAGGAGATTTTATGAAGTGTTTAATAAGGGGGGCGGTTCATTAGGAATTTGTTAACATTAGACTTGAAGACATCCAAGTTGTAGTCCGGAGGGAAGCAGGCAGACGGAACAGAGTTCCACAGGCGTGCAGTTCTAAGAAAGAAGCTTTGCTCATGAAATCCGCGTTTTGATTTAGGCACAGATATAGAGTGGGGGAAATTTTTCACAGTGGATTCAGCTAGACGGGTGTTTTTCGTGAAAGTTTGGCGAGGGGGGACCAGGGATTGGAGTTCAGACGAGCACCTGCCATGAAAATAACGATAAAACAAGGATAGGCTCGCAACGTCTCTTCTGTGGGAGAGGGGTTGCAGGGTAGAGAAAAGGGCATCCCCCACTAAACCACGAAGTCTATTTTGTACTCTGTCAAGGCATGATAGGCTGTTTTTGGCAGCTCCTGTCCAGATATGGCAACAGTATTCCATCCTTGGCCATATCTGAAAGTGACACAATGTTCAACGAGCGAGACCGGAGATGAGCCGCTGTACAACTCATGCTCTCTACCGATCCACGTTATGATAACAGGACTATTAACAGCACCATAGTAATGCAAATCCGGACGGTTCAACGCTTGATGGCACAACTCAACGAAATTTACAGCCACGGTTATGGTCTTTGGTGTGGTTTCAAGTGAAAGCCACATCATGCCAGATCACATTTTCAAAATCAGCTTGAAAGTCAGCACCAAAGTGTATCTGGATGTGCTGAAGAGTGTTGTGATCCTCTGATGCAATCATGTGGCCACTGGCAAACCCTGGGTGTGACAGCAACACTGGGCGCCGACCCACAAGTTCAAAGAGACTCAGTCTTGGCTTCATAAGGAGTACTACGACTAGTCTTACTGCCACTTCCTTCCCTGATCTGAACCCGCTGGACTAAATCGTTTGGTTATACATCGAGAACATCACCAACATGACTTCCTACAACACCAAAATCAGCCTGATCGCCGCCATCCCCCAAGTATTCGCTGAGCTCCTGCCGGCGCGTGTGGAAAAAGCATGCTCTTTGTTTCGGACCCGTATCAAGGCGTTCATTGAGGCTGAAGGCGGATACATTGACTAGATATCAACTCTATTATATAATCAGGTTACCTAAGTTGATATTTTCAATAAAAGTTTTAAAATAAAGTTGTAGTGTTGTTTTCTTTAGGGTGACAATTTTATCATTCCACCTTTGAATGATCACTTTGAAGACGTTTTATTTCTTTTTTAAATCTAAACGGTACTTCCAAGAATGTCGCATTTGTGGAATCCAATACTACAGTGTTGCCTTCCAACTAACTATAACATGATTGTCTTCGATTCCAACATAAACAAATTCTATTACCCAGCGTTTTCAATCCTCTCAAATCATCAACTGACAATTTTGTTAACGCTGATTCTGTGGGGAAAATAGAAACGGATATACACACGACCTACCTGTGAAGCGCCCACGTGTCTGCCTGTCATGCGCGTTGAACAGGAAAAAGGAAAAGCAAGATGGCGTCTATGATATTTAACAGAAACGGTCTCATGTGATCTCGCGAGATTCACGTGGGTGAATGTAATATACAGCAGGTCGCTTTGAAGTGTGGGGGAGAGCTTTGGCTGTTCAGACGCTAAGCAGGTGACGTTACAAGACAGGCGGTTACTCAGTGAAGGAGGTTCCAGTTCTACAGATCATCAAGCGGGCTTTTCGTTCTTAATGAGTCGAAATATATTAGCAAAAGATGAAATCAAAAATGTTTCCAAATAATGAAGAAACAGATTCAATACATCAAAAATACAGAAAAATAAAAGTCCTTTCTTATTTCTTTCTTTATTTTTTTACTTCAGGGTTTCCAATGTCCGAGGGAGAACTCTAGGATAAGAAATAATGAGTATTAGGTCGACTGTGAAACAACACTGTGAAGATGAGCAATCGTGGAACTTGGGTAGAATTTATTTATATAAGAAGACACTTCAGCAAGAATTTATTTACAGTAGACTTGAAAACTACTATGCTTTAGTGAGCAGGGAAGACGGAGAGTTCTAAGAAAGAAACCTTGCTCATGGAATTTTTGTTTAGTTTTAGGCACAGATACAGAGTGACGAAAATTGTTGACAGTTGTTGTTGCCAGATGAGTGTTTTTGTTAATGATTTACAAGGCGTGACATAGATTGAAGCTCAGTTGAACTCATAGCAAAAAAATTACGATATAGAAGAACTAGGCTCACAACGTTTATTTTGTGAGAAACAGGGAGTAGCGAGACGAAAAGGTCCTGACCCATTAGATACGATATTGTACTCTGTAAGGAAGAAAAACGCAATCTCAGCACCTTCTCGCCATGGGTGAAACCGTACTCTATCTTATGACGTATTTGGCTCTTATATAGGTAGAATATTTCATCGGTAGTGAGATACTTTCTGGAGCTGTAGAATAATCCAAATATTTTTCCAGCGATTCGCTGTTTGTAAATCTTCTCTAATATTTCTTTAACGATTTCGTAAACAGACTTTTCAAATCAAGACCTTATAAAAAAGACGTTTTTAAATCAAGACCTCATAAAAAGACGTTTTCAAATCAATACCTCATAAAAAAGACATTTTTAAAACAATATCTCATAAAAATACGTTTTCAAATTAAAACCTCATAAAAAAGACGTTTTTAAATCAATACCTCATAAAAAAGATGTTTTTAAATCAATACCTCATAAAAAAGATGTTTTCAAATTAAGACCTCTTGAAGAAGACGTTTTTAAATTAAGAGTTCATAAAAAAGACGTTTTCAAATTAAGACCCATGAAAAAGATGTCTTCAAATGAAGACCTCATAAAAAGACGTTTTCAAATTAAGACCTCTTGAAGAAGACGTTTTCAAAGTAAGACCTCTTTAAAAAGACGTTTTCTAATTAAGACCTCATGAAAAAGACGTTTTCAAATAAGCCCCAATAAAAAGACGTTTTCAAATTAAGATCTCGTGAAGAAGACGTTTTCAAATCGAGACCTCATAAAAAGACGTTTTCAAATCAAGACCTCATAAAAAAAGACATTTTCAAATGAAGACCTCTTGAAGGAGACGTTTTCAAATCAAGACCCTATGAAAAAGGCTAAAAATTTGTTAATTTCGGTTTGATTTAGCGTTCTTTTTCTCTTTTTCGTTTTTGTGTAACCATCGTTTATTAGTTTCTAAGAGAGAGCGTCCAGGTATATCTATGATATCACTTTCTGGTAGGTTGTCCATTCTAATATTACGTCTTCGTCCGCCAACTCACTGGCGGATTATAACTCGATATTTTACATCAGGACATCTTATGTAATTTTCTATTGCAACAATAATTCTTAATTTATAACAATCGCCATTTTGACAATGAAATTGCTATTTCAGACTAAATCTGAACTTAAATGTATGTCGGCTAGTATATAATTAAATTTTAATTTCCAGGGTACAATATTAGCCTGTGAACAGATGTGGGTCATGTTATTGACTTTTAGGATCCATTGTCTCCAGTGGTAACACGGGCTAAACAAAATTACGTCAGACGAGATAGAATAGGCGCAAAGAGTGATGACGCTGAGTTGGCAAATGGGTGCGATCGGACGTGATTAAAAATTTCTTATGAATCGACAGTAAGAAAATTAAAGTCCCGATTTTTCTTTATCCCGACGTTCGCAAAGATGGAGGCAACATCAACAATCTAATAAACATGGTTCTCCACATTCAAAATTTAGTTCTTTTCTTAATGTTTGTACTGCAGCAGCCATTGACCCACAAACATTTGTTCATTACGTCAAAACGTTTGAGACAATCCGACGCACATTTGAATCAAATATTCAGAATGAAAATTAGCAACCAATTGAGTGTGAAGTCATTAAGTACGAAATGAACAGATTTGAACTTTGCACCACTTTTATATCCTCTTGCAAAGATTAACATCTACTAATGCTGTTTCGTCAGTGCCATTAGCTGTATAGAATCTTTGGTCTAAAGTGTAAACGTAAATAAAAATGCTGTAACAGAATAAACTACTACAAGCCGCATTACGTTTGTTTCGACAATAAAGTGACGAAATAGAGAAAGTTCAAAAAGGAAAGTAAAACGTGAGTTTAGGGGGAATAACGACTTTTTACGAAGAACGAATTGGAGGGAATAGTTGGTCGAGTTTTTGACAGTTGAAAGACAGAAAGAAAAGACGTTAAGGGTTAAGGAGTTAGTATGAATTGCGGATTTTATGAGAAGGAGTTCTGACATAATTCTTTTGCATTACAAGCTATTTTGGCACGAAAAGCTCATCAAATTAGGGCCACTGAGATTGGGAAGGTTATGATACCACCTTTTAGTGGAGAATATGATCTAGTCGAGCGGATCCAGAAGATAAACTTGGTAGCTAAGAGATAAAAAGCGCAAGATCTTACATGTCTTTTTCTACTTAAAGAGCTACATTGTGGAAAGCTTGGCCATATTTCAAGGTATTGTTCTCAGTTTCACGGAAAAGGGCAGTGGGATGGGGATTCTGCGCCAGTAGCTACCCCAGCAACAGAATGATGGCGCCGTGTTGGCCTATTCCAATGATAGAAGTGGTTTTAAATAATACCATAATGATGTATCACATCTTTCAAACTTATGATTGGATACAACTGTAAATGAGTCTGGCAAGTGGATATAAAAGTTCATGGAATACGAGTAAAAGTGGAAACGATATTAATGAATCACATCATTGATGGGATTGACGTCATACTTCGAGTGGCTGAAATCAATGTGATGGGATGTGTGACTTAAACGAAAACTGAGGTGGAGTTAAGAGATGCTGTTTATCGGCTGAATATTTGTAAACTTGAGAATAAAGACTTTGAAGCAAGTGGAAAAAGTGGAGATGGTTGGTAGGAGAAACTGCGATTCTGAACCTTAAGCATACCTACTTACAACTGCATTCTGAACCTTAAGCATACCTACTTACAACTGCATTCTGAACCTTAAGCATACCTACTTACAACTGCATTCTGAACCTTAAGCATACCTACTTACAACGACATGAGGTAAAGGAACTATAACAGTAGCAGCTTGTCTATCATACAGATAAAAACATATTGCTTGACACGGCTAGGATTTGAACTTAATGTTGCACCGAAGATTATAGCAGTCGTTTTAAAAAACAGCGTGAAAGAAAGGAAGCCAAACGAAAGAGGCCACTTATTCATACATCGATGACATTCTTGTTGGTGTGACGAAGATCGCGTGGTCGTGGAGATAACCGGTTTTGTGATGGAAGATGCAGCATGACTGAAGATAAAGAAATGACAATCATATTAACGTCACCGAATCAGTTTAGCTATGAATTGAAGATTTAGAGATCGAAATAAGATCTGATTCAGTCAGAGTACTGAGTTGGATGAACTCTTCAGTGGAGGAGAGTGGAAAAATACGAACAAAGGGTGCTCGAAAAATGATTGTAAAACATGACCTCACAAAACGATACTTGAAAGGTGAATATCCGAAATTAAACTGTTGAATAAGGCAGTGTCTGTAACCCCTTCTCCAAGAAACATGGATAAAAATATAGTGTTTAATTTAGAAAGAAGAGGTCCCGTTATGCTGTTTAGGAATTAGTGGACTAAAAGAGTTGCATGGCATGCACCACATGAAAGTGGAAAGAACATTATATTTAGTCCGGAAAATTGATCCAAATCTAAAATGGAAATTCATAAAGTGGTCGAGAATTGCGTCGACGCCAATCAATCGATTTTGACGTAAATATGGATATAGGAACTTCGAAGAATTGAATAAGATTAGCTATTGATATAATACACTATCGTGTCATGTCATAATTGTTAGTGATTGTGCACTTGGTAGACTGGCAATATGGAGAATCGGCATCTGCGATTGCAGAGGAAAAGGTGAAGCTTGAAGGATGTCTAGTAATAAAAGTGATAATGGACAATGGAACTGTTTTTCGTTCTGAAATTCTCCAGACGATGCTAAAAAGTGGAAGATAAGAAGCTATTATTTAGAAACCTATAGGCTTGAATCAAATGAAATAGTGAAGCGACATCATTGTAAGGCGAAAGAAATAGCCGAGAAGAGGTTATATGCTGGTACTGAATGGCTCACAAGGTCAGACAGAGAGAGGACTCAGTGCCTAATAGATCAGTTTTTAATTATGGAGGCATCCAAGAGATAGGTTCCCAGAAATCGATGTGCAAAATCAGGACCAAGCAGAATTTAAACAGAAGAGGTTTGGGTGAAACCATCAAACGCAAAATGTACGACGCAATGGAGAAGAGGAATGATTACTGGAGTATTTTTTACATAGGCGTCACCACTTATCAAAGCCGATTGGCCACTCAAGGATAAGGGTTAAAGAGTGTACAGTAGTCAATTGAACAGTATAGTAATCGATAGTAATGGAAGTTCGGTAAATTTGTTAACTTAAGTGTAACGGCTCATCAGAAACTTGTTCACATTGGACTTGAAGACAACCATACTATAGACAGCTGGAAAGCAGGAAAACGGAAGACGATTCCACAGGCGTGCAGTTCTAAGAAAGAAGCTTTGATCATGGAATCTACGCACAGATAAAGAGTGGGGGGAATTATTGATAGTATTTTCAGCTAGACGAGTGTTTCTTGTGAAAGTTTGTCGAACACTTTCCATAAAAATAACGATAAAGCAGAGACAAACTCGCAACATCTCTTCTGTAAGATAGAGGTTGCAGCGAAGAGAAAAGGACATCTCTCACCAGGCCATGAAGTCTATTTTGAACCCTATCAAGGCAGGACAAGTCCTTTCTAGCAGCTCCTTTCCAGATGTGGCAACAGTATTCCATCCTTGGACGTACTTGGCTCTTATATAGATAGAGAATTGCATCCGCAGTGAGATATTTACTGGATGGATAGAAGGATCCGACCATTTTCCCAGCGGCCTTGGCAACAGATTTGATGTACGTCTTCCATTTAAGATCAGGAGTAACGGTCAAGCCCAGAAGCTTCTCAAAACTCCCCAAGACGAGAGCCATTCATTTTAATTGATGCCAGATGGCGATCAGAACGTTGATGATGTAAAGATAGAAGCTTGGTTTTAGATGCATTAAAAGTAACCAGCCACTCCTTCCCCCATTGTACAACGTGATCAAGATCAGAGGAGAGAGAATCGGAGAGAACTTGGTCGTTTACTGTCTTAGATGTGCTACTATCGATGGTAGTGTCATCAGAACAAATATCTACAAATGACGTAAGTATGTGATTTGGAAGATCATCAATGTAGATCAGGAAGAGAGTTGGGCCCAGTGCAATCTCCATACAATTTGAGTGTCGATGCAATTCGACGGTATATTTTAGATTTAAGGCGTGTGGACCACGTAGACAATGAAGTGATATGAAGGTGAACTAGCAGCAATGCTAATATCGCAGATCTGGTCACTGTACTATGAAATGATCTTTAATGATCACGGATATTTCTGGTTTAAAATGTAAAGGCAGATACAATGCTGTAAAGTGGTTGTAAAAAGAAAGACTTGGAGAGAACAATGAGAGAGAAGAGACGTTAAGTGTTGGCGTTGTAAATTGAATTAAGACGAGTTGGTACTAACTGCGGAATTAGTGGGAAGGAGTTCTGCCATTTTTTGCACAACAGTCTCATCCCCTTTTGTCTTGTTGTTTTTAACTATTGGTCCAGTTTTTTAAGCACTTACTAATGCTACTAAGCCTTGTGGTTAGAATCCTTATTCCAATTTTATGAGGATATTTTCTGATGATATTATGCTCTCTAACAGACACGAGGGTAAAACTAATGAACACATATCTAAAGAAAAACTCTAGAGGAAAACCTCCAATCTGTAATGGAATGGGGTCGTAACTGGTTGGTAACGTTTAATGCTGTCAAGACTAATCTCATTTCTTTAATAATTACGAGAAACCTTCTCAACCACTGATTGCCATGGCTAATAATAAACTGCCTAAAAGTATTTCCCTCAAGCTCCCAGGGTTAATATTCTCAGACAACATAAATTGGAACAAATACGTTGAGACAATTGCCAAGGCTGCTGCGAGGAAGGTGGGCTCTTTCTACTGTGCTAGAAGGCTACTCACACCTGAAAGTATCCACGGTTCGCATGGAGTATTGTTGCCACATCTGGACTGGTGCATCTATCACTAGTCTCTTGCTTCTAGAAAGGGTTAAAAAAAGATTCGAAAACCTAAAAGGTCCTGAACTATCCAATTAACACCATCTTCTGTACAATCGCTGAAACATGGCATCCTTGTGCTTGTTTTACGCACCGAGCATTAGTACCCTGTCAATAACAATATCATTGACAAACTCGACAAGCAGCAAAATCCCACCCCTACACTGTATGGATGCCTAGATGCCATAAAGTCTCAATTAGCTTTTTCCCCCGGACTGCTACACTTCGGTATTCCCTCCTGAACACCTGCTTCCCTGACTGCACTGGTATGCAGAAATTCAAGTGAACAGACATCTTGTTTCCCAACTCCATAACAGTATCCCTGCAAGGCTGGTCCCAAATAGTAGCCACTCACGACTAACTGGCCCTGTGCCTTGTTTGAGGTGAAATGACAATAAAAAAAAAACTCTAAAGCCATTTTGTGACTTTGATTCTAAAAAAATGACAAAAATTGAAGCTAATACTGATTGTTAACAAGTTTCACAAATATTGGAAGTATCTAAATGTTTCACGTTTCCACCTCCTTTGCACAAACTAAATTAAACCCAATATAACTCATAGAACCAAATACTATTTAATAGAAAAATACCTAACTTTATATAATTATAGAATAGTTAATGAAGCAAAAGTTAAAAATAAAAATGCACAGAAAATTTTACCAAAGGCAAGATAAGTTCCTCTTCTACCTACAACACTGGCGATGAGGCACCCGAAACTAACGCCGCCACAGCATTTATCTAAAATCAAGAAAATTAGTTCACGAACTTGCAGCACTGGTGCCTTTCTTAACGTAAATACTTTCAACTAAGTGAACAACCAACAAAATCTCACACCTTCAAGGTAGAGGTCTCCCGATGCTGGAGAACTTCCCCAAAACTGCTAGGCGTTGAAAATCAATTCCTGCTTCCTGTTTCCACGATCTGTACTAGCATGCAGATCTACAAAAATCAGAAGTATCTAAATTATCACGAAGAGTTTCTACTCTCTTTTGCACAAACTAAATTAAACCAAATATAGCCCACTGATCTAAATATAGGCCTACACTTGCGTATTTCAGCTATATTCCAAAATTTGTGATGATCAGTTAATTAGTTTAGGAGTGAAACCTGTGTATAAAATATAAACAAATAAAACAAGGATTAAGATTAAATAAGACAACTAAGAGTCACTGAGCAACAAAACGTAGATGTTATTCGGGAAGTTTATTACCATCCACTCGAGAGAAAGAGGGGGAGAGAGAGAGAGAGAGAGAGAGAGAGAGAGAGAGAGAGAGAGAGAGAGAGAGACCGATCCTTTAATAATATGTCGTGTTAATTTTTTAACTGAAGCCATGAATAATTAGTAATACATCATGCGTTGATTATCAATGTTAATTGAAATGTAAACAAAACCAAGAAGAAAGGCTGGTCGATAAAAACATATCTCATTTCTTTTATCTTTATAAAACATCGACTATATAATGGCGCATGAATCCGTAATTTCCTGCTTAACTAAAAGCAATCCCCGCAAAGATATAAAAAAAATAATACGAGTATTGTTTGATATGCTACCAAAAATTCGGTTAATGAATGTCTCTCTTTACAGAAAAGACTTAACAAATAGAATGTTCTCACAAACATTACACCGACTTGCGAACGAAATTTCGATTAACGAACAGACAGGTCAGTGACGTTGTGAATTTAGTGAGACGTCGAATATCAGTTCCGCAATTGCTACAAGACTCAGAGAAATTGGGAATTGTGAGGGAGCATGCTTGTTAGTGATTAATTATGAACTTATTAGACTAACAATATGGAGAGGGTTACGTTCAGGATCGGCATATGCAGTTGCAGAGCAATTGGAAAAAGCGACGCTTAAAGGAGGTCCATTGTCCAGATAATGGACAATGGCACTGTTTTTCATTCTCCAGACGATGCTAAAAAGTAGAAGATAAGAACTATTACATGGCAGCTTATAGGCCTGGATGAAATGAAATAGTGAACTGACATCATTGTACGGTGAAGAAACTAAGAGAGGAAGGACATGGCGTGTAGAAACCAACCGACATAATCAAATAAGGTCGAGCAACTAAAGATAATATGAAATAAAATAGAACGAAATATAAAAAAAAAAACATTGCAGAGACCCAGGATATCACCAATTACCCGGATGGTGCTATTTTTCATCCTTTTTTAAGGGCGCAGACATCCTGAGAAGGCGTGTTGCCACTTAATCGAAGAAAGTTAAAAATACTTCTGAAAAATCTATAAAAACGCTAATAGAAACTTGAATCAAAGTGAGATGAAACTCTATACACCTAACGGCACTGAAAAAAACAGTCGAAATATTAAGGTAAATTTTCAAATGTAGAAAACAAACAACATAATTAACGAACACTAACAAATCACAAATAATTTAAAATAAATAAAAAAAACATATAGGATGAGATCAGACGAGCCCAGGAAAACTAAAACTGACATAAATCCCAGAACTTGTTTTTCATACCAAAAAATAAATAAATAATGGTATTATTGATTTTTTTCTTCATAAGTTTTTATTTCGGTTTCAATTCAAACTGATGCACCTAAGTCATATGAATATATTTTTTTTTATTTTTGAAATCACAATTTCATAATATATAAAAATCGATAGAAAATTGACTCTCTTATAATATCTATGAAATTAAAATGTCATATTTAAGTGTATTTTACGTTTCTGCTAGCTTAGATAAATACTTTTGCAGTTTTAACAAAAGAGCTATAATAATATTAGGGCGTCTCCATTTACGCTGAACATTCACAGAATGGCAACATCAGTATATTACATATGAAAGAATCCGCTGTGGAATTTCCACAGGTCTCGCTAGTGTACTATTAATATTATATTGTTTTACTTTAAAAACGTGTTTCTCTTCGTTCGTTACCGAACAATGTTACAAGACTAGCGAAGTGTCTTCTCTGAGAAAAAGAGCTTCAGCGAAGAGAAGAGGTTATTTCTCACTAGATTGTGAAGTCGATTTTCTACTCTGGTGATGCAAAAGATGTTGGTCCGAGCGACACTTCCCCAAATGTGACAGCAACGCATCATTTTGGGTCGAATTTTATGCAAATAAGCTTCTATTTTAACTCTATTAGCCTCTATTTTACCTAAGTCCATATTTTCCAAATAAAACTTTTAAGCAAACTCAACGAACATGTCCTGGTGTCACCATTTTCATTGAAAAGAAACGATCACGAAGAAATTAAAAAAAGAAACCGTATAAACAGCCGCGCACGTATGTATAAAGACATTTATTTATTTTTCTCATTAATGAAGACGTTGCACGAAGAAACGCGAATCGAATGAAAGCATGTATAGTGTGTAATACCAAGAAATATCTTATTACTGGGCTTGTAAAGCCGATCGTCAACAAATGAACGACTCTCTCAACCACATGGGTGGTCCGTTCTGTTTTGAATATCGAGCGCCTTTCTCCATTTCAAAACGGATTTCATAATGATCATTTTAGTTTTATCTTTTCGGTAACACACCCAGGAAATAATTATTAAATCACTCATGTTCACGTTTAACTGCGGAACATTATCGATTATGAATTAGCTTCCGATTTACCGTCAAATCAATAGATTGAGTCTGGTCTCTTAATTCTGCCAATCGATTCTTTAACTTTTGGCAACACCACTCACTTAAACAGGTGGCGATTATTTTAGGACTTCATCTGATAATACGATCGTGATTTGTTATATGCGATATGTGTGTGGGGTGCAAGGGTTGACAAAATGGTGGATGTACCAATACAGTAATGTGTCAACGGGTCGGGAAATGTCCACAATATATTTGTAGTATTGATATCGTCGACTGCTGTCCTCTTTTTTACTGTTATTTTCACAATGTTTCGGTCGATGTAACCTTCGACCTGCTTAAGGTGTTTCTTTTCGAACACGGAACCTTTTCTGTCGAACCCTAGAATCTGACTGGAAATTCGAACAGAACTCTTTATTTAATTCACAACGGTAGCAGGCTCTCGTTTCGTCAGTAAAGATCGAATAGAAGACATGCGTAATTCGAAATTGTATTCTTAGTATCGCCTGCACTTAGAATTGAACCTTCATCTTATAGAAGAGTATAACTTACTATTGAATATTTACCTAGTACTTTATCATTTACGCCACGGGTTCATGTGACTACATCGACCAAAATGTTGTGAAAATAACATTAAAGATGAGTACAATCGTACGAATAATCCAAATAATACAAATTATCAATCTTTATGGAAAAAAATAATGCGAGGTTCGCTGTTTGTTTATAAATAAGTGGTTTGAGCACTATAAAAGCGGTGGACGGATGTTTATTTAAAATAAACATTTGGAGAGGTTATTTGCGGGCACTGCTCCCATGAGTTGATCGGTAGAACTGCTGACTATCAACGCGATGGTTCTAAGTTCAATCCTCGGTTTCGTAGAGGTGCTAGTCTAGCGGAAATGATGAGTTGTGATACAACGAAACAGGGCAGTATGTCGATGACTACACACACACACACACACACACACACACACATATATATATATATATATATGCATATATATATATATATATATATATATGCATATATATATATATATATATATATATGCATATATATATATATATATATATATGTCATAGTATTAGTATGGATATTAGATATGTTACATATATTTATAATCCATAAAGTTCAAACGTTTATTTGGAGAAGAAATGATAGAATATATATGTATATATATATATATGTGTGTGTGTGTGTGTGTGTGTGTGTGTGTGTGTGTGTGTGTGTGTGTGTGTGTGTGTGTGTGTGTGTGTGTGTGTGTGTGTTGTTTGATAAGGAGGGTGGCTAGTCTCCCTGAAGGATTAAAAACAAGACCTTCCAAAGGGTGAATGAACCTTTTCCATGTCAACGGCCAACTAGCACCGTGTGCGTTTGTGTGTATGTATGTATGTGTTAAGGTAGAGAGGGCCCCCGTAAGCCGTGGTGAAGGCTATCTTTCTAGGAGAAGCAAATTCCTGATTTAAAAAACCATAAAGCGAGAGACCAGTACCCGTATTAAGCTGGTCTGCAGTTTAACTTGTTGCTGGCTATCTTGCTCGTACTTGTTGCTGGATCTCAACATTTTGAACTGAGAGAGAGACTTAGCTCTCGTACAAAGCTAAGTCTCTGTAACATCATCTGTGTACAGATACTCCCTCAGGCATTTGTCTATTAAAATGGTCCTGTGGCGATGGAAGTCATTTTTGGGCTCATGGACTTTAAGTGTCTGAGGGAATAGCATTCGTCTGACAAGACGTTGCAATAATCATATATATATATATTATCTTTTACATATTTTTAATAAATAAATAAGAATATAAATACATAAAAGACTAATCATAGTAGGAGGTGATAAGTAGTAAAATGGATTAATCCTAATCGTATAAATACAACACTGGTGAATTAAAAAATATATATCATTTTGAATTTGGAATCAGACGAATCTCACAGGGAAGGAAGATGTTTTTTATAACATGAATAGGTTAGCCAAATTAATAAAGAGTAGTTAATCAACACTACTGAAGAGCCATGATTTAATATACTGTTTTATTTTTTAATCCCGACACAGTATTTCATGGTAAACAACTGATGATCCCTTAAATTAACATTAGGACTATTGTGAATTCGAGAGAGCAAGTTGATGCATTGATTGCAGGTGATTAAATGACTAAATAGTTTTACAACGAATGATAAAGATATAAAAATTAAATAAGTTTTTTTATATAGTTTAAAACTATATAAAAAAACTTATTTAATTTTTATATCTTTATCATTCGTTGTAAAACTATTAAAAAAACTTCCAAGACTATATATATATATATATATATATATATATATATATATATATATATATATATATATATATATATATAGAAAAAGCACCTGTCGTTTACTGGGTTCAAAAACAGCCCACAGAAATTGGACTCTGATTTATGAAAGTATAATAGGTTATGACAAGGAAGGGTTGTAAAGAGATAGCTTCGAATTTGGGGGTATCAAAACCAAAGCAAAATATGATGAAAGTAAAAATAAAATAGATAAACCCCATAATTTATTATACCATACCTGTTTACACGGAAACACTTATCACAATATTCTGTGGATCTATATTAAAAACCTTGTTAAACTTTGTGACACATTTCATTCTATGGAGGTCAGGCGCGAAACAACACCCCATAACTTTATTATACCATATTTCTTCAAACTGAAACATAATTATCAAAGTATACTTATGCAGATAGATATGAAAAGTCTTTATTAAAGTTTGTGCCTATTTCCATTCTATGGAGGTCAGTTCTCTATAATAGTCAACCATATAGGAGCCTATTCGTGACCAGACACACACACAGACGTTCAACTTTATATTGTAGAAGATTATATATATATATATATATATATATATATATATATATATATATATATATATATATGCCTCTGAATTGTTTATAAAATTTTAACAGCAAGTGTATAAAAAAGTAAATCTTGAAAAAATGAAGATTAAGGATGAAACTAATTGACTAGTTCAATTATCCGAGGTAATTAACACGAGACTTATCGACAGGTGAGACGGACCGAAAAGTACAAAGAATACACCGACTTCTTTACTCGACGACAACCACGTAGTAAAGTAGTTAAGTATGGCAGGTGTCGAACTGGAAATTAAGAGATAATCCGCACGGCTTAAAGTAAAAGACGATTAGCTGTATTTATTGAGAACAACAACGTACGCACTTTATAAATACCGAAATTTGAACGCATACCAACGGATACTTAAGGTACGTAACGTGTTTCAGAACAATTTCTACCCCTAGTGCGTGTTTACATATATATATATATATATATATATATATATATATATATATATATATATATAATATATATGTGTGTGTATATATATATATATATATATATATATATATACACACACACACACACACACAATTTATTGTTGAGCAAATATTGCCCGATCGCGACACATGAATCAGTGAGTGCCCGGATGTGAAAGTAAGCGTCCGGGCGTATTCCTTAAACGCCCGGATGTGCACGTCGATACGTTTTCATTAGACATGCACCGCTTCCGAAATCGTGCAGGTAAATTCTGAGTCAGTCAGACCCCCCCCCCCACTACCAGGCGCTGAAGAGTTCGACCCACATAGTCAGCACCACACTGACATTTGAATTCATAAATTACTAAACTTTTGTCCAGTGTGGGAGAACATCTTTTTGAAAAGCCGAGAAAGCCTTCTTGGTACAAAATACCTCATAGTAACAGCGGGAAACTACAGATTTGATCCTATCAGAGAAAACATTACAGCTAGAGCCAATGAAAGGAAGCTTTAAATATACCGGACATTTAGGTGGCCCAAAGAAAATGTCAGTATTATATTGCGCAAGTTTTTTTTATAAACCATTATGTTCAGTTCAGCTTCGGCTTCAGTTTTTATCTTTGGGGGATTTTAAGATAAACAGTTTATACAAATAATCCTCACAATCTAGGCAGACTAAAGGAGACCATTACCAACGCTATCAGGAGAATCACCAAAGAAGATCTACAGGTAGTATCTGCAAACGTCGTTCAACGTGCTCAGCAATGCATAAATGTCAACGCAGAGCACTTCCAGCATATTTCAAGTAATTTAAACAATAAAAAAATGATCATCCTCTCTATATCTGGGCAGGAGCTGCTAAAAACAGCCTATCCTGCCTTGACAGAGTACAAAATAGACTTTGTGGCTTAGTGGGGGATGCCCTTTTCTCTACCCTGCAACCTCTCTCCCACAGAAGAGACGTTGCGAGCCTATCCTTGTTTTATCGCTATTTCCATGGCAGGTGCTCGTCTGAACTCCAATCTCTGGTCCCCCCTCGCCAACTTTTCATGAAAAACACCCGTCTAGCCGAATCCACTGTGAAAAATTTCCCCACTCTATATCTGTGCCTAAATCAAAACGTGGATTCCAGGAACAAAGCTTCTTTCTTAGAACTGCACGCCTGTGGAACTCTGTTCCGTCTACCTGCTTCCCACCTGACTACAACTTGGATGTCTTCAAGTCCAACGTAAACAAATTCTTAATGAACCGCCCCCTTAAGTAAACACTTCATCAAATCTCCACACGAACGTAATGTACTTGCAATAACCCTTATCCCTGAGTGGCTTCCGGGCCTTGATAAGTGGTGACCACTGTGTAAAAAAAAAACTACATTTTCTAGGCTACTTTTAAGTGGGCCACCATATATATATATATATATATGTGTGTGTGTGTGTGTGTGTGTGTGTGTGTGTGTGTGTGTACATATATATGTGTGTATGTGTGTGTTTATTTATTTGCAAACTATTATCCTAATCTTCTAATTGTTTCACAACGTTTTGGCCAACTAATCCTCTGGCCTGCTTTGGCTAGGATTGAAATCACTATCTTCAGACAATGTTAATGTGGAACCGTGGAGATTCAACACCTCTATCCGCTGCGCCAATATATATATATATATATATATATATATATATATATATATATATATATATATATATATATATATATATATATATATATATATATATATATATATATATATATATATATATATATATATATATACTCATCTAAAAGGATTCCAATAAACAAAATAAAATGCATGAATTTTTAAAATTAATTTTTTATTTTTAGTTTTTTAAATCTTACTGTTCATTTGTTAGTGAGTCTATATTTGCATTACCAATATCAAGGGCAACATTTATTTTATCAAAGTAATTAAGATATAAGATTAAAAATGGTTATGTGGGGTTCAGCGGAGGCGAGGGAATGAAGCGGGGTATTTAATCATATTAAAATTATCGTCTTTTATCATAAAATTTCCCAGCATTTGAGTCTTTGGAAGATACCATAAAAGAAGTAACTTCGGACATCACCATGACATCAACATCACATCAGCATGACATCAGCATGACATCGCCATGACACCGCCATTGTTTATTAAAGCATCATTTTATGGCTTCATCATTTGAGAGATAATCGAGCGCATTTGGCATTCCATTTTTTCTCCCGAAATATCAAAACATATAATATTTTGATTTCTTCGGACTATTGTTCTCATCTTGAGTGTCGGTTGATGAAACTTCTTAAAGTGTATTTTGTCGAACTCAAGAATCTTCCTGTCGAACTCGGGAATCTGCAAGAAATTTCGAACTGAAATTCTTTATTTAGTCTACGGGGTAGAATGCTCTCGTTCTGTCAGCCATGACTGTGTAAAAGTAATTCGTAATGTATTTTGAGTGTCAGCCGCACTGAGGATTGTACCTTTATCCTCAAGAAAAGGGTGACTTACAAGTGAATATTTACTAAGTACATTATCCACTATGCCACGTCTTTAGAAGAGTCCAAACGATAGGAATAATATTCAACCTTCATCTCCAAATTCAAAAACCTAAAACTTTTTCAGTCTGTTTTATCACCATCTTTTTTTTTTTTTTTTTTTTTGGCGGGAATTTTCTATAAAAGATCCTTTTCTTTTTTTGCACAGCAATTTTCTCCGGTTGCTTTTGCACTGTTTTTATAAGCAGGCTACTTCGGATTGATTGAAATAAAGATAAGATTGTGAATGAGTGTTATAACCTAGATGGTTATATGATGTCGATCAAGGGTGTCACTATAGCTCGCGTTTGTGTTCTGATTGTGGTTATTTTGATTATTTTAGATTGGGATTAAAAAAGTAATTGTAAACATTTGATTTCTATTTTAGAATTATATATAAGAAATGCATGACGAGCAAATTGCCGAATTAAGTCACCGATCGAGAGAACAGACTTCATGGCGAAAGTGTGCAGACTTTGCGCCTTTTGCTCCCTCAGATGGGGTTGGGGAATTTAATGCATGTAGTCAAAAAACCAGGGTATGTCGACATTAAACCTGCAGTTAATTGTAAGCTATATTTTAAAATAACTTTTTTGTTGTTTTCGATTTCGGGAAAAAGAAAAGGGAAAGTAGCCCTCATACAATAGTAGTTACTAGATTCTATAGGGTGGAACGATAAAATTGTTGCCCTTGAAATAATGAAAACTGTTTGTTTGTTTGTTTTATTTTATTTATTTATTTATTTTTTGAAGACCATCTACTAGTTGGCCAGTTGTGTTATAGAGCTATAGAAGCCTTCTATCATGTCTGAAAGTGACACAATGTTCAACGAGCGAGATCGGAGATTCACCGCTGTACAACGCATGCTCTCTACCGATCCAAGTTATGACAACAGAACCATTTCCAGCTACCTCAAAATTCCTCACTGGATTGCCACGAATAACAGGGACGTGCCCATGGTGATAAAAACAAAGTTTCTGGCCACGGTTATGGTCTTTGGTGTGCTTTAAAATGAAGGTCACACCGTGCCAACTCACATCTTCGAAATCGGCTTAAAATTCAACACCAAAGTGTACCTAGATATGTTGAAGAGTATGGTGATGCATTTAGTGCAATCAGGTGGCCGCGTCGTGCAATCTTCACCCTTCCCCACCCTCCTCCAACCGGAACTCGTGAACTATTTTGATTGGTCATACGTCGATAACATCACAAGCATGACCTCCTACAACACCTAAGCCAACCTGATCGCCGCCATCCGCCGAATATTCGCCGATCTCCCGTCGGCGCTTGTGGAAAAGGCATGCTCCCAGTTCCGGACCCGTATCAAGGCGGTTATTGAGGCTGAAGACGGCTACGTTGAATAGATGTCAGCTCTACTACATACTAAGGTTATCTGAATTGATTTTTTCAATAAAAGTTTTAAAATAACGGTGTAGTGTTGTTTTATTGAGAGCGACACCGTTTACCTATATTACGTATTAAATCCTTGAAATTACCCACGTGTCAGCTTACCGACTCCCACGAGAATGCTAACTACACTGGCTACTTTCCATAATTTGTATATCTTTAATCCTACAATAAATACACCGTCAATTATAAATGATGCACAAAGTTTACTCACTATTAAAACTATCTATCTATCTATCTATCTATCTATCTTTCTCTCTCTCTCTCTCTCTCTCTCTCTCTCTATATATATATATATATATATATATATATATATATATATATATGGTGACTGCCACTTCTTTACAGAAGACGGCCAACCCTCACGATACGATGGCGTGTGAGTGAGTCCGCATATGATTCCACATAGCCCCACCCGGCCTGCACAGTTTGCCGCATATTCTGCAGGATACCCTTGTTGGTGACCGCCCCCTCCCTCCCGTGCTCCCAGTTCATGTCCCGCGTGCGTAGTTCCATGACTCTTGAGGCCTGCCTTTGACAGGCACACCCTGCCGCATATCCCGCACGAGTACGCGGCGTCGAGATCAAAGTCCTCTGTATCCTCTCGCTTTCGTAAGGCTCGCTTTATAGTGGCGTGCGCAACTCTCAAAACCTCAAAATTCTCACATCCCGCGTAGACGTAGCGCCTCCAACTTTCCCGGTTTTCAGCTATCTCTTCCCACCTTGTTATTTCTATGCCAAGTGCCCGCAGGTTTCCCTTAACTACATCTTTGTACCTTTTCCGAGGTTTGTGATTGGGTCGTTTGCCACATTCAAGCTCCCCATAGAACAATTGCTTAGGTATCCTATAATCCTCCATTCTCACTACGTGACCCGCCCATCGAGTCTGGTTTCGAAAGACTCAAGCCTCTATGCTGAATGTGCTCGCCTTCTTGAGGACCTCTTCATCGGACAAGAGAGCTTGTTTGGTGACATTAAATATCCTGCGTAGGCATGTCTGGTGGAATCTTCCCAGAGCCTTGATATGAAAGCGATATGTCGTCCATGTTTCCGAGGCATATAGGAGGACAGGTAGTACACAAGTCTCGTATACCTTTATCTTTGTTTTGAAGGTCAGGGCTCTGTCTGCCCACACTCGTTTTTCGAGATTACCAAAGGCCTTACTTGCCTTATTGATCCTTCCTAAGATTTCCTTATCGAGGGTTCCGTCGCTCGATATAGTACTGCCAAGATATACAAAGTCATCAACGGTGCCCAGTTTCGTTCCATTTACACAGATAACCGGTTCCTCGTAGCGGCTGTTTGGAGCTGGGGTGAGCATTACCTTGGTTTTCTCCAGGCTAATTGTGAGGCCAAAGGCAGTGCACGCCCTGGAGAAGCGGTCCATGATGCCCTGCATATCTTCTGCCGTGTGTGCGACGAAGTCTACATCGTCAGCATACAGCAGCTCCCTGACAAGTGAGTGAAATGTTTTCGATCTGGCCCTGAAACGAGTAAGGTTGAATAACTTGCCCGTTGTCCGAAATCGAAAGAGCACTCCCGTTTCACAGTTTCTAAATGCGAACGCAAGTGTTGTTGCGAAATAGATTGAGAACAAGGTTGGAGCTAGAATATCTCCCTGTTTAACCCCGTTGTCGATGGCAATGCCCTCTGAAACTGTGCCGTTTAGCTGGAGACGCGCTTTCATGTTTTCATGCAGTTGTCTGATCATATTTACGAAACCAGGTGGACATCCATGTTTCCCCAATATTATCCACAGGGCAGTTCGGTTTACAGTGTCGAAGGCTTTTTTCAGATCTACAAATACCTGGTATAGAGCAAGCCTTTGTTCTTTGCATTTTTCCTGTATCTGACGGACTGAGAAGATCATGTCCATTGTGCCACGCCCGGGTCTGAACCCACTTTGGGCTTCGGGCAGTACTGAGGGGCAAATATATTCATTTAGTCTGTTTAGTAGGAGTCTGGCAAATACCTTACCGACTACCTCCAACAGACTTATACCCCTGTAGTTCCCACATAGGACTTTTTGTCCTTTTCCCTTATACAGTGGGGTTAGTATCGCGTCGATCCAATCTTGGGGTACAGGAGACCCAGACCAGACCTTGGATATCAATCGGTATACTTCAGCTGTAATTTGATTGCCCCCATATCGGAGAATCTCGACAGGATGCCGTCCAGCCCCGGCGACTTTCCCGTATTTATCTCGCTAATAGCTTTGCTGATATCATGTTGAGTCGGGTGAGCCAGCATCTTTTGTCTGATTTCCTGCTGTGGCAGATTCCTGATGACTTCCTCATCAATAGTTGAGGGGTTGTCGAACAGATCTCTGAAGTGTTCTGTCCAGCGCTGCATGATTTTGTCCGGGCTCCTATTTAGCGACGCCCCATCCTTTGATCTGAGGGGTACCATCACTGAGGATTGAGGCCCAAATACCTGTCTGATAAGGTGGTACATAGTTTTTGCATCTTTGCTATCAAACGCCAGTTGCACATGGTTGGATATATTCTTCCACCATTTATTCTTCATGCTTCGTATGTTGCGTTGTAGCGATGCTTTCGCTTCCTTGAACTCCTGCTTTAGTCTCGGCCGGTCCCTTTTGGGCGCTCCGAGCATTTTCTGGAGTGCGTTATTTTTTTGCTCTATAAGTTCATTGATTATGGCATCATTTTCGTCGAACCAGTCTTGATTCTTTTGTTTCACGACACCTAGTACTTCACAGCTGACACTGTGTACGGTCGACTTAAATTTCTCCCATGAACCATCGTAGTCCGCACTTCCGAGAGCGACTTGTAGTTCTTTCTGCACGGCCTTGGACTTTAGCTTACCTGTGGCTAGTCTTTTGGGTGGCTGCGCACCTTGTGACCGGAATCTCCTCCTAATGTGGAGTTTCAGCTTGGCTCTAACAAGCATGTGATCCGTTCCACAGTCCGCACCCCTCATCACGCGAACCTTGCAGACATCCTGAATGTCTCTTCTTCTGGTGATAACATAGTCCAGGATATGACCGTGTCCAGAGCGAGGATGAAACCATGTCGCTTTATGGGCGGCCTTTTGCTTTGAGAACGTATTGCATATCACCAACTCAAATTCAGACCAAAGCTGTAAGAGGTGAAGTCCATTCCTATTCGTCTTACCCGTACCATATTTTCCCAACGGTGACCAAATCTCATGGTCATTTCCCACTCTAGCATTGAAACCCCCCAGCAGTATTATTTTATCCGCTTTCGGGGTTGAACATAGGGCTGCTCGTAACTCCTGGTAAAATTTAATGGTGTCTTTTTCGTCCCTGCAGAGCGTGGGAGCGTAGATGGAATATACGCTACCGAAACGATTTCTCCCTATGGGTGCTCTAAGGTACATAATCCTATCAGACAGCGCGCATGGCTGTTCTAATCCTTTAACTAGTTCGGTTCGGATGGCAAACCCCACCCCACCGACCCTCCTTTCCCCCTCCGGTTTTCCCTTCCAGAAGAAAGTGTATCCACCTCCCACTTCGGTTAGCTGATCTTCACCACTCAGGCGGGTTTCCGCCAGAGCAGCGATAAGTTCCTTCGCGACGATAGCCGTTCGTCGCTCAGAGTTAGAAGAAAAAATATCGTGGTCAATAAGTGTTCGGACGTTCCAGGTCGATATCATGAGTCTTTGTTTGTTCTTTTGGGTATTTTTCCTGCTTTAAGGAACAGCCGCCAACCGCAGTAAGCTGGCCAGCTCGGAGATGAACAGGCAATTTTTGGGTCACCTTTTCTAGACCCCTCCCTATAGAGAGGGTGAGCAGTGCTGTCCTCAAAAGGGCTGCTCAGACACTCAAGACCTCGCCGAGGCAAGCTGCTGTTCATTCAACTAAACAACGACGTTAGATGGGTCGAGAGTCGCACACGTGTGGAGTCATGACTGTCCACTTCCAGCTTGTTAGGCCTGTGGACGTCGCCATTTGTCAATCGCCATGTGACTTTGTAGAGGGTTGTATGTACAAAAGATTACCGTGTTTTACGCTTATACGACACGTAGAACACGCTCTTTCTCCACTAAGCCAATAACCAGTGACAGGCTAAGCAAGATGACTGATTGGCGGAGTGGAGTGCAGGTTTACTTTCAGAGTGTCCTTCTCCTATATATATATATATATATATATATATATATATATATATATATATATATATATATATATATATACCTATCTGTTATATAAAGTCACTTTGTGTGTGTGTGTACGCGGGCGCGCATGATTTTCTTACTCATAGGTTCTGAAATAGCTGAGCTTATCTTTGGCTAAGTTCGAACAAAGCTAATTTATATGTCTGGCAGTGTTCTTAGATATTTTACAGAAGTTCATCTGATACAGATCGAAAATAAAAAAAAATTATCCGGTCTTTAAAATATTCTTTTTTTCTTTTATAGATATATAAAAAAAAAAACATTTTTACAGGAAAATATTTTACGTAACATCGATCAAGGGAAATCATAAAAATCTCAGCAAATCATTTTTTTTTAAGAAGGAAACAGATTTATTGTAAACTGGAGATATAGCTCAGAGGTAGAAGATTCAGCTACAGATCGAATGATCCCCTGTTTAAGCTCGGATGTACCTCATTATTTTATTTAAAAAATTTCTTATTAAGAAGTTCAAATTACGATAAAAGAAGAATGACCATTTAAAATTGCCGCAAATCATTTCCTTGTTTGCATATTTCAGAACTAAACATTAATCAGAAGTGACTTTTCCAGAGCATTCGTCGTCAAGCCCAAATATCAGCTGACATGATATTGTAAACAAACACAGACGGAATTTGATGAACGACATTAGCATTATTTTATTTATTTATTAATTTATTTTGTAAATTAGTCCACCGGGCAAATTATTTCTCGTAATATATAATATTCAATAGAGGATTGATTTTATAGTAATACATACACAATTTTCATAAATTAAAATATCATGTTTAAGCGTATTGTACGACCGGGCAACGCCGGGCGGACAGCTAGTATATATTAAGTTGATTTATTTATAGATGAAAGTGATCTACAATTTGCATTTTTTTACTTTTTATTTTACTATAAGAATTCATTTTGTTCATATTTTGTATTATTTTTAATCCAGTTACTCGAATTTTAGAATACTTTAGATTATACTAGCCTGGGTGCCCGGCGTTGCTCGGGTGTTTTGAGGTGTGCGTTAAGCCAAAAAAAGTGGTAGTAGGCAGGTAGGCTCGAACCCATACCGCGAAGGAGAAAAAGAATATGGAAAAAATTGTGATGTCTTTGCTGTTTCGCTCATCGCCAAATCAGAAGTGATGAAAGTTTAAATTAAGGCTAGCAATCGAAAAGAGAGGATGACTTTCGAAAATATCAGCGAGAAAAGCAACCCATCCCTGTAAAAAAGTGCACAATTGAGGATGAAGGAATGAATGTTTGTAGCCAATTTTTTTATATTTGTCGTCCGAAGGGTCGAGCTTCCAAATGATATCAATTTCGTTAAAATCCATCGCCTTTGTTAAAAGTTTTAGGCAGACATACATTCATGAATACGTACATACATGCATACATATATCTAAACAGACAGGTGAGATTTATATTATAGACTAGCGGGGTTACCCGGCGTTGTCCGGGTGTTTGTAGGTGTTTGTGGTGTTAAATAAAAAAGAACCCGGGAGGGTAGGATCGAACCGGAAGCCCTGGGGCGAAGTTTGCAAATAAAATCGGCCAGCCAGAATGAGTTACTGAAAGATGTTTGAATTTATTTAAGAACCAAATTGACAGGTGTGCGGCAGGAAGTCGTCAAGCGTGACGACGACGACGACGACGACGACGACGACGTAGGTTTGTTTGTTATAAGTGAAGTAAAAAAAGAAAACAACGTTAACACTTAAGCTGGAAAAAAACACAAAAAAGAAAACAAACATAAGGCAAAAGAACGATGAAAACAGAAAACAAACACGTGAAAATGGCTTAAATAACACTGGTTCAATATTTAAATTTAAAAAATCGAAAAAAAAACAGACATCTCACACCACGATTCGAACCTTTTAGATAATGAACCAACGCGCTAATCAACTGACCTAACGTGACGTACACGAAATTTGTTCAGTTTTTCAACTATTTAAAGTTAATCAGGTCATGACGTCATCTGACGCATGCGTAGAACCGGTCGAGAGAGCCGTTTTTGTTGACCCCCTCTGTCGAAAATTGTCGATTTCAGGGTGAAAAAATGAACGTTTTTGGCCAATTTTTCGATATTTTTTTAGCGAAAGATGGAGCGTCGATATGATATCGAGTTTGTGAATTTTTGTTGTGTCTGTCAAAAGTTTTTAGCAGACACAAACATACACACACATACATACATACATACATACATACATACATACCTTTTCGCTTTTATATATATAGATTATGGAAATAAATAAATTAGTTTTGTACTGAATATAAAAGAAAAAAAAACAAATGCACATATATCTAAAATGATGGCAGAAACTTTAGAAAACACACCTCCAAAGTCGAATGGACCCATAAATGGATGAGATATGTCAAGGAACCTTTTAAATCATCGATTGCTGTGACTTAATAACAACCTACTTTTTTACATAGGCATCAACACTTATCAAGGTCTTGATGCAACTTGAGGATAAGGGTTAAAGAGTGTACAGTAGAAATTGGACAATAAAGTAATCGTTAGTAATGGAAATTTGGTGAATTTGTTAACTTATATGGAACGGCTCATCATAACTTGTTTACGTTAGACTTGAAGACAACCATATTGTAATCAGCTGGAAAGCAGGAAAACGGAAGACAATTCCATAGGCGTGTCGTTCTAATGCAGAAGCTTTGCTCATGGAATCTACGTTTAGGTTTAGGCACAGATAAAGAGTGGGGGGAATTAGTGATAATGATTTCTGCTAGACGGGTGTTTCTTGTGAAAGTCTTGCGAGGGGGGACCATTGATTGGAGCTCAGCCGAGCACTTGCTATGAAAATAACGATACAGCAGAGACAAACTTGCAACATTTCTTCTGTGAGATAGAGGTTGCAAGGAAGAGAAAATAACATCTCCTACGAGGCTACAAAGTCTATTTTGAACTCTATCAAGGCAGGATAAGTCCTTTCTAGCAGCTCCTGCCCAGATGTGGCAACAGTACCCCATCCTTGGACGTACCTGGCTCTTATATAGATAGAGAATTGCATCAGCAGTGAGATATCTACTGGATCAATAGAAGGATCCTACCATTTTTTCAGCGGCCTTGGCAACAGATTTTATTTATGGGTTCCACTTAAGATCAGAGCGTTGATGATGTAAAGATAAAAACGTGGTTTTAGATGCATTAAAAGTCACCAGCCACCTTTTTCCCCATTATACATGCTCAAGATCAGAGGAGAGAGAATCAGAGAGAACTTGGTCGTTTACGGTCTTAGATGTGCCAACATAGATAGTAGTGTCATCAGCATAAATGTCTACGAATGATGTAAGGATGTGATTTGGAAGACTATTAATATAGCTCAGGAAGAGAGTTGAGCCCAGGATGGACCCATTAATACTGAGAGCTTCTGATTTCTGCCCATCAACCACTACTCTTATGAACCTATCAGAGAGAAATGATTTAATAATTGAGAAGACATTTCCAGCTATACCGTAGCTGGAGATCTTGTGAAGTAAACCTTTATGCCATACTCTATGAAAGGCCTTTGGTATGTCAAGAGCAATTGCCCTAGAAAGGAAGCCTCCGTCGAGAGATTCACTAATCCTATGAAATATAACTGTAAGCACATCTGCTGTAGATCTAGCAGAACGGAAACCATATTGTGTATCACTAAGAAGGTTATTTTTGCTGAGGTGGTTGATTACTTCTCTATTTAACACAGATTCCAGCAACTTATTCATAACGCACTTGAGAGCTAATCGTTCAAATTCATCGGCTTAACATTCACAAGTAACATGAATTGGAACAAATACACCGGAGACATTGCCAAAGCTGCTGCAAAAAGGTTAGTTCGCTCCAACGTGCTAGAAAATTACCCACACATGAAAGTATCTGGGTCTGTTAGCTGGTAGACCCCCTCTTTCTTTTTCAGAGCTGTTAGCCCTGGCCTAAAGTCAGACGGTTTTCCAGTAAAGATTGAGATCTTCGATCCTCCTGTGATGACTCTTAAATTGGGCTTGCTTAGTGTTAGCCATTTTGTCTGAATGTATATTTTTAAATAGCCGACGTTTAAACAAAAAGCTCTGTCCACAAAATAATTTTTACAAATTATTAAAACCAAAAAATTTGCAGAGTAATAAAAAGAACAGAGGAAATAGTGATCTACCTCAGCTTTTCTTAAGAGTTCTGGTGTCTTTTTTTCCTCTATAGATGCTCGGTTGAAGTGGCTGTTCTTGAGTTGAGTTCTTGCATTGTTGCGTTTCCGCAATTTTTATTTGTTTAGTGGTTAGTATTTTTTTTTCTTTTTGCTGTTGTTTTCAAGTGGTTAACCGCTCTTGTGTTTTCAGTAGATTTCTTAGATTGTGTTTCTCTGGATTTTCATTTGTCTAGTGGTTGATTTTTTTGTCCGTAGAATTTTTTCCGTAAGGTTGTGCTTGTTCCTATACGAGGAACCATCCTGGATTTACAGCAACAATATAACTCTATCGCTTCCGAGGAGAGTTACTTGGTTGAGAAAAAACCCTGGTCACAGCACCATTATCGTTAGATATCGTTTATTCCCCCGGGGAGCTGGTTTCGTTCCCAGGACGTTACTCAACCAAGTAACACTCCCCGGAAATGATGGGGTCATACCTGTATCTCTATACAAAGCCACCATTTTCTAATATTGTTACTACATCTGGGTTGGTGCACCAATCACTAGTCTTTAAACCCTGTCTCATCGCCATAATGTTTCATCCCTGTGTCGGTATTGCAGCTACCCTAACCCTAACCCTAACCCTAACCCTAACCCAAACTCCACCCCTTCACTGTTGATGTCCTAAGATACCATAAAGTCTTATTCTTTAATAGTTTCTTTTCTCGAACTAATAGACTTTAAATCTCACCCCGTTTACCTGCATCCCTCACTGTACTATCATGCAGAGGTGTAGATGTCATGTGAACAAATATGTCGTTCATATTCTCGCATAGTTCCCTGTAGACATGGTCTCAAATAGTAGCCTCTTACGCCCAAGTGATAATATACCTTATTTACGGTGAGCATGAATTAAAAACAAATATAATCACTAAGTGTTTCCTGTGTGGAGATATGTTGTTATTCAGAAATAATTTCGAATAATTATATCCATATTTTTGCCTTGAAAAAATAATCTTAAAATATCATTTGGAATATGAGGTCAAGTAATAACAAATATCTGTGACGTCAGATATTTTTTAACAACAAACTACTTGATGATACTGGGTTTCTGTAAAACAGCAAATGGCTCCAATGAATTCCTTATTATTTTAATATTTTTAATCTTAAAAATAAAAATAAATAATAATTAATTAATAGATTTTTCATTCTAGAAGCATTGTTTGAATTAAACTACAACATTGATGTGTTCAAGTCCAATGTTAACAAACTCCTAATGAACCGCCCCCTTAAGTAAATAATTCATCAAATCTCCACACTGAAGTAATGTACTTGCAATAACCCTTATCCCTGAGTGGCTTCCGGGCCTTGATAAGTGGTGATCACTGTGTAAAAAAAAATATAGTAAAGAGCCTTGGCTGTCGTACAGGCGGTCGGGTTCCAATTCTGGCTTGAGGTAGTTGCCTGTCTAGCCGCACTGATGAGCTGTGAAACAGCGAAGCAGTACTGTATGTGGATGGCTATATATATATATATATATATATATATATATATATATATATATATCACTGACTTTAGCAAATAGGGTGCATACCTTTATAACTATTTGCTAATATTTTCACTCCTCTGATGAGATGGTAGACATCGAAACCCTATAGGTAAGGGGATTAATTTTCTAAAACATTCTTTGTCTTGCTTAGAATAATAAAAATTCTTTGATATGAAACTCAACCAATTCATTTCATTTCAATGAGAGTTTTTTGAAATTCATTGAATTACAATTTAATTTATTTGCTCTATCTTGCATATCGAGCAATTCTTGTTTAGATGGGATAACTTATAGAATATTACTGCCAGTAATATTTTGTAAACCTACAATCTCACGTTTACATAACCACTGATTGTTAAATAAAAACTATTCCGAAGAAGTATATATATATATATATATATATATATATATATATATATATATATATATATATATATATATATATATATATATATAAAATATATGACTTGTGTGCCTTCAGCTAGAATCGAAACCAAAAAATACAAATCTCCACCCCCATTCTTTAGCCTTGGGACACATAAACTCACCTGTAATCTCTTTTTTTAGAAGCAAGCTATCACAGTCGGCCGATACACAGGGTTTTATAATAATATAGATTTACAACATCAGCGTTAATTACCATAAGTAATGAAGCCATATTCCTTCATTCATAAAAATAATTCACATCTCAAAAGTGAATCCTTATTCACGATCGATATTGCCTGATAAAATACATGCATGTTAATCTTATTTGAAAACAATTTAGTTGATTAAATTTTGTTTTTGACAAAAAATGTTTTAAAAACGTCTCTTTCTTATTTCTTTCCACATTTTTATGCAGAGGGAGGGAAAAAGGGCATGGAATTCCTTCCGGAAATTTTAGATATTTATCATTTTTGTGAAATTTAAACAATTACTATATATAATGATTATTTTAACAATAATTATATATAATGATTATTTTAACAATAACTATATATAATGATTATTTTTACAATAATTATATATAATGATTATTTTTACAATAATTATATATAATGATTATTTTAACAATAACTATATATAATGATTATTTTAACAATAACTATATATAATGATTATTTTAACAATAACTATATACAATGATTATTTTAACAATAACTATATATAATGATTATTTTAACAATAACTATATATAATGATTATTTTTACAATAACTATATATAATGATTATTTTAACAATAACTATATATAATGATTATTTTTACAATAACTATAAATAATGATTATTTTAATAATAACTATATATAATGATTATTTTAACAAAAACTATATATAATGATTATTTTAACAATAATTATATATAATGATTATTTTAACAATAACTATATATAATGATTATTTTAACAATAACAATATATAATGATTATTTTAACAATAACTATATATAATGATTATTTTAACAATAACTATATATAATGATTATTTTAACAATAACTATATATAATGATTGTTTTAACAATAATTATATATAATGATTATTTTAACAATAACTATATATAATGATTATTTTAGCAATAACAATATATCATGATTATCTTAACAATAACTATATATAATGATTATTTTAACAATAACTATATATAATGATTATTTTAACAATAACAATATATAATGATTATTTTAACAATAACTATATATAATGATTATTTTAACAATAACTATATATAATGATTATTTTAACAATAACAATATATAATGATTATTTTTACAATAACTATATATAATGATTATTTTAACAATAATTATATATAATGATTATTTTAACAATAACTATATATAATGATTATTTTAACAATAACTATATATAATGATTATTTTAACAATAATTATATATAGTGATTATTTTAACAATAACTATATGTAATGATTATTTAAACAATAACAATATATAATGATTATTTTAACAATAACTATATATAATGATTATTTTAACAATAACTATATATAATGATTATTTTAACAATAACTATATATAATGATTATTTTAACAATAACTATATACAATGATTATTTTAACAATAACTATATATAATGATTATTTTAATAATAACTATATATAATGATTATTTTAACAAAAACTATATATAATGATTATTTTAACAATAATTATATATAATGATTATTTTAACAATAACTATATATAATGATTATTTTAACAATAACAATATATAATGATTATTTTAACAATAACTATATATAATGATTATTTTAACAATAACTATATATAATGATTATTTTAACAATAACTATATATAATGATTGTTTTAACAATAATTATATATAATGATTATTTTAACAATAACTATATATAATGATTATTTTAGCAATAACAATATATCATGATTATCTTAACAATAACTATATATAATGATTATTTTAACAATAACTATATATAATGATTATTTTAACAATAACAATATATAATGATTATTTTAACAATAACTATATATAATGATTATTTTAACAATAACTATATATAATGATTATTTTAACAATAACAATATATAATGATTATTTTTACAATAACTATATATAATGATTATTTTAACAATAATTATATATAATGATTATTTTAACAATAACTATATATAATGATTATTTTAACAATAACTATATATAATGATTATTTTAACAATAATTATATATAGTGATTATTTTAACAATAACTATATGTAATGATTATTTAAACAATAACAATATATAATGATTATTTTAACAATAACTATATATAATGATTATTTTAACAATAACTATATATAATGATTATTTTAACAATAACTATATATAATGATTATTTTAACAATAACTATATACAATGATTATTTTAACAATAACATTATATAATGATTATTTTAACAATAACTATATATAATGATTATTTTTACAATAACTATATATAATGATTATTTTAACAATAACTATATATAATGATTATTTTTACAATAACTATATATAATGATTATTTTAATAATAACTATATATAATGATTATTTTAACAAAAACTATATATAATGATTATTTTAACAATAATTATATATAATGATTATTTTAACAATAACTATATATAATGATTATTTTAACAATAACAATATATAATGATTATTTTAACAATAACTATATATAATGATTATTTTAACAATAACTATATATAATGATTATTTTAACAATAACTATATATAATGATTGTTTTAACAATTATTATATATAATGATTATTTTAACAATAACTATATATAATGATTATTTTAGCAATAACAATATATCATGATTATCTTAACAATAACTATATATAATGATTATTTTAACAATAACTATATATAATGATTATTTTAACAATAACAATATATAATGATTATTTTAACAATAACTATATATAATGATTATTTTAACAATAACTATATATAATGATTATTTTAATAATAACTATATATAATGATTATTTTAACAATAACTATATATAATGATTATTTTAACAATAACTATATATAATGATTATTTTAACAATAACTATATATAATGATTATTTTTACAATAACTATATATAATGATTATTTTAACAATAATTATATATAATGATTATTTTAACAATAACTATATATAATGATTATTTTAACAATAACTATATATAATGATTATTTTAACAATAATTATATATAGTGATTATTTTAACAATAACTATATGTAATGATTATTTAAACAATAACAATATATAATGATTATTTTAACAATAACTATATATAATGATTATTTTAACAATAACTATATATAATGATTATTTTAACAATAATTATATATAATGATTATTTTAACAAAAACTATATATAATGATTATTTTAACAATAATTATATATAATGATTATTTTAACAATAACTATATATAATGATTATTTTAACAATAACAATATATAATGATTATTTTAACAATAACTATATATAATGATTATTTTAACAATAACTATATATAATGATTATTTTAACAATAACTATATATAATGATTGTTTTAACAATAATTATATATAATGATTATTTTAACAATAACTATATATAATGATTATTTTAGCAATAACAATATATCATGATTATCTTAACAATAACTATATATAATGATTATTTTAACAATAACTATATATAATGATTATTTTAACAATAACAATATATAATGATTATTTTAACAATAACTATATATAATGATTATTTTAACAATAACTATATATAATGATTATTTTAACAATAACTATATATAATGATTATTTTTACAATAACTATATATAATGATTATTTTAACAATAATTATATATAATGATTATTTTAACAATAACTATATATAATGATTATTTTAACAATAACTATATATAATGATTATTTTAACAATAATTATATATAGTGATTATTTTAACAATAACTATATGTAATGATTATTTAAACAATAACAATATATAATGATTATTTTAACAATAACTATATATAATGATTATTTTAACAATAACTATATATAATGATTATTTTAACAATAATTATATATAATTATTATTTTTACAATATATATATATAATGATTATTTTAACAATGATTATATATAATGATTATTTTAACAATAACTATATATAATGATTATTTTAACAATAACTATATGTAATGATTATTTTAACAATAACTATATGTAATGATTATTTTAACAATAACTATATATAATGATTATTTTACCAATAACTATATGTAATGATTATTTTAACAATAAATATATGTAATGATTATTTTAATAATAACTATATGTAATGATTATTTTAACAATAATTATATATAATGATTATTCTAACAATAACTATATATAATGATTATTTTAACAATAACTATATATAATGATTATTTTAACAATAACTATATATAATGATTATTTTAACAATAACTATATATAATGATTATTTTAACAATAATTATATATAATGATTATTTTAACAATAACTATATATAATGATTATTTAAACAATAAATATATAATGATTATTTTAACAATAACTATATATAATGATTATTTTAACAATAACTATATATAATGATTATTTTAACAATAATTATATATAATGATTATTTTAACAATAATTATATATAATGGTTATTTTAAGAATAACTATATATAATGATTATTTTTACAATAACTCTATGTAATGATTATTTTAACAATAATTATATATAATGATTATTTTAACAATAACTATATATAATGATGATTTTAACAATAATTATATATAATGATTATTTAAACAATAACTATATTTAATGATTATTTTAACAATAACTATATGTAATGATGAGTTTAATAATAACTATATGTAATGATTATTTTAATAATAATTATATATAATGATTATTTTAGCAATAATTCTATGTAATAATTATTTTAATAATAATTATATATAATGATTATTTTAACAATAATTATATATAATGATTATTTAAACAATAACTATATGTAATGATTATTTTAACAATAACTATATATAATGATTATTTTAACAATAACTATATGTAATGATATTTTAACAATAACTATATGTAATGATTATTTTAATAATAACTATATGTAATGATTATTTTGATAATAATTATATATAATGATTATTTTAACAATAATTATATGTAATAATTATTTTAATAATAATTATATATAATGATTATTTTAACAATCATTATATATAATGATTATTTAAACAATAACTTTATGTAATGATTATTTTAATAATAACTATATGTAATGATTATTTTAACAATAACTATATATAATGATTATTTAAACAATAACTATATATAATGATTATTTTAACATTAACTATATATAATGATTGTTTTAACAATAATTATATATAATGATTATTTTAACAATAACTATATATAATGATTATTTTAGCAATAACAATATATCATGATTATCTTAACAATAACTATATATAATGATTATTTTAACAATAACTATATATAATGATTATTTTAACAATAACAATATATAATGATTATTTTAACAATAACTATATATAATGATTATTTTAACAATAACTATATATAATTATTATTTTAACAATAACTATATATAATGATTATTTTTACAATAACTATATATAATGATTATTTTAACAATAATTATATATAATGATTATTTTAACAATAACTATATATAATGATTATTTTAACAATAACTATATATAATGATTATCTTAACAATAATTATATATAGTGATTATTTTAACAATAACTATATGTAATGATTATTTAAACAATAACAATATATAATGATTATTTTAACAATAACTATATATAATGATTATTTTAACAATAACTATATATAATGATTATTTTAACAATAATTATATATAATGATTATTTTTACAATAATTATATATAATGATTATTTTAACAATGATTATATATAATGATTATTTTAACAATAACTATATATAATGATTATTTTAACAATAACTATATGTAATGATTATTTTAACAATAACTATATGTAATGATTATTTTAACAATAACTATATATAATGATTATTTTAACAATAACTATATGTAATGATTATTTTAACAATAAATATATGTAATGATTATTTTAACAATAACTATATGTAATGATTATTTTAACAATAATTATATATAATGATTATTCTAACAATAACTATATATAATGATTATTTTAACAATAACTATATATAATGATTATTTTAACAATAACTATATATAATGATTATTTTAACAATAACTATATATAATGATTATTTTAACAATAATTATATATAATGATTATTTTAACAATAACTATATATAATGATTATTTTAATAATAATTATATATAATGATTATTCTAACAATAACTATATATAATGATTATTTAAACAATAAATATATAATGATTATTTTAACAATAACTATACATAATGATTATTTTAACAATAACTATATATAATGATTATTTTAACAATAATTATATATAATGATTATTTTAACAATAACTATATATAATGATTATTTTAACAATAATTATATATAATGATTATTTTAACAATAATTATATATAATGGTTATTTTAAGAATAACTATATATAATGATTATTTTAACAATAACTATATGTAATGATTATTTTAACAATAATTATATATAATGATTATTTTAACAATAACTATATATAATGATGATTTTAACAATAATTATATATAATGATTATTTAAACAATAACTATATTTAATAATTATTTTAACAATAACTATATGTAATGATGAGTTTAATAATAACTATATGTAATGATTATTTTAATAATAATTATATATAATGATTATTTTAGCAATAATTCTATGTAATAATTATTTTAATAATAATTATATATAATGATTATTTTATCAATAATTATATATAATGATTATTTAAACAATAACTATATGTAATGATTATTTTAACAATAACTATATATAATGATTATTTTAACAATAACTATATGTAATGATATTTTAACAATAACTATATGTAATGATTATTTTAATAATAACTATATGTAATGATTATTTTGATAATAATTATATATAATGATTATTTTAACAATAATTATATGTAATAATTATTTTAATAATAATTATATATAATGATTATTTTAACAATAATTATATATAATGATTATTTAAACAATAACTATATGTAATGATTATTTTAATAATAACGATATGTAATGATTATTTTAACAATAACTATATATAATGATTATTTAAACAATAACTATATATAATGATTATTTTAACAATAACTATATATGATGATTATTTTAACAATAACTAAATATAATGTTTATTTTAACAATAACTATATGTAATTATTATTTTAGCAATAACTATATGTAATGATTATTTTAATAATAATTATATATAATGATTATTTTAACAATAATTATATGTAATAATTATTTTAATAATAATTATATATAATGATTTTTTAGCAATAATTATATATAATTATTATTTTAACAATAACTATATGTAATGATTATTTTAACAATAACTATATATAATGATTATTTAAAGAATAACTCTATATAATGATTATTTTAACAATAACTATATATAATGATTCTTTTAACAATAACTATATATAATGATTATTTTAATAATAATTATATATAATGATTATTTTAACAATAATTATATGTAATAATTATTTAAATAATAATTATATATAATGATTATTTTAACAATAACTATATATAATGATTATTTTAACAATAATTATATGTAATGATTATTTTAATAATAACTATATGTAATGATTATTTTAATAATAATTATATATAATGATTTTTTTAACAATAATTATATGTAATAATTATTTTAATAATAATTATATATAATTATTATTTTAACAATAACTATATGTAATTATTATTTTAACAATTACTATATATAATGATTATTTTTACAATAACTATATATAATGATTATTTTAACAATAACTATATATAATGATTATTTTAACAATAACTATATGTAATGATTATTTTAATAATAACTATATGTAATCATTATTTTAACAATAACTATATATAATGATTATTTTAACAATACCTATATGTAATGATTATTTTAACAATAATTATGTATAATGATTATTTTAACAATAATTATATATAATGATTATTTTAACAATAAATATATATAATGATTATTTAACAATAATTATATATAATGATTATTTTAACAATAATTATATATAATGATTATTTTAATAATAACTATATATAATGATTATTTTAACAATAACTATATGTAATGATTATTTTAACAATAACTATATATATAGATTATTTTAACAATAACTATATATAATGATTATGTTAACAATAACTATATGTAATGATTATTTTTGTAATAACTATATATAATGATTATTTTAACAATAACAATATATAATGATTATTCTAACAATAATTATCTATATATTAATATCTTGTCCGTACGGTGTCACGTCATCATCATCGCAAACATTAATTAATGTGATTCATCTCCCTTTATTGTTCAATCTTTATCAGTTAAAAATCATTAACCCTTTTATTTCCCAAAAGTTCCCGAACAAAAAAAAATAATAATAATAAATGTCTATTTATGGTTCCGGATTATTTTAAAGATAGTTATGTATAGAAGGTATCGTTCCACAGTTTAAATAGTATAGTATTTTACTTACATTTTTAACGATGTCTTCTGTTTATTATTGTAGGAACGCTTATTCTATTTTATTCAGTAATAAATATATGTTTTACATTTAACGCTACGAGTACGTTTTGTTTTGTTTTTTTTACTGTGCCACTTTATGTTTTTTTTATTATTTACTTTTGAGTGAGCCTTACACAACAAAAAATATGTTTAGAAATACATGTTACTAAAGTCAAGAATGACTTTATTAAATAAATTACCAAAGTCACCATTCGCAATTACAGAGTCAAAACATATTTTACGTCTTGTTCTGTTTTGTTTGTGTTTTACAGCATATCAATCCTTTTTCGTGTTATTTAATGCCGAATCGAGTAATTTTGTAACATTTATACAGCTTCACGTTGTTTACATAGTTATTACTTATGTTTTGTTCGTTTTATTTTGCTTCTTTTACAGGCATTCATCTTCTAATGCCCACCGACAGGGCATACATATTTAAATACTATAAAAAATGGACACAGCAATTTTTTTTTAATATGAAATAAAACAGTGTTTCATTACTTACGATTTAATTTATTTAAAGAAATTTCCTATTTAAAGATTTTCAGTATATTTTATTTAACCGAAGAATTAAATTTTTCTTCATTAAATCGCTATTTAGGTGAAGGTTCAAAATAGTTAACCCTTCTCCCCATAACCGTTTTTTATGCAGTAAAATACTTTGTTTCAATAATTATGGTTTAAATAAATATTTATTCCTTATTTAAAGATTTACAGTATATTTTATTTAACTGAAGAAATATTTATTGTTCATACATATATTTTTCCCTTATTTTTTTTACATTGTTAGGTGAAGTTTCAGAATAGTTAACCCCCTCCTCATATTAAGAATGGCTTTCAGCATGATTCTTACAATAGTGCTATCAAAGTTTATTGATTTTTCTTATTTAACAAAAATTATATGAACTACTTATGATGATACTGAATATCAGGCAGAGCTGTATTTTAACATATTTTTCTCTTAATTTATTAATACGATAACGTGTGTGTTATTTTTTGTGCTATTTTGTGCGTTATTTCGTGCGTTAGTTTGTGTGTTATTTTGTGCCTTATTTTGTGTGTTATTTTGTACGTTATTTTGAGCGTTATTTTGTGTGTTATTTTGTATGTTATTTTGTGCGTTATTTTGTGTGTTATTTTGTGTGTTTTTGTGCGTTATTTTGTGTGTTATTTTGTGTGTTATTTTGTATGTTATTTTATGTGTTATTTTTTGTGTTATTTTGTGTGTTATTTTATGTGTTATTTTGTGTGTTATTTTGTGTGTTATTTTGTGTGTTATTTTGTGTGTTATTTTGTATGTTATTTTATGTGTTATTGTTTGTGTTATTTTGTGTGTTATTTTGTGTGTTATTTTATGTGTTATTTTGTGTGTTATTTTGTGCGTTATTTTGTATGTTATTTTGTGTGTTATTTTGTGTTATTTTTGTGCGTTATTTTGTGCGTTATTTTGTATGTTATTTTGTGTGTTATTCTATGTATTATTTTGTGTGTTATTTTGTATGTTATTTTATGTATTATATTGTGTGTTGTTTTGTATGTTATTTTGTGTGTTATTTTGTGTGTTATTTTATGCATTATTTTGTGTGTTATTTTGTGTGTTATTTTATGCATTATTTTGGTGTGTTATTTTGTGTGTTATTTTGTGTGTTATTTTGTGTGTTATTTTATTTGTTACGCTTACATCTTTTTTCTTTCGAGTGACTGTCATTTAATTGTTATGACCATAGCTATGACAACAGCATATTCTTATCATTGTTTTGACTATAGAGTATATATCCGACACAGTTAATCAATCGAGAACCGCATCACTCTATATAAAAGCATATAACATATTAACTGATATATAGGGCTAGGGCAACAGCATATTCTTTCCATTGTTTTGACTCTCGGGTGTGTATCAATTGATATCTTATATGCTTTTATAGAATGATGTGGTTCTCGGTTGATTAACTGTGTCTAACTGTGTCGGATATATACTATAAATGAAAAGAATATGATGTTGTCATATTATTATATTACATTATAATATTCCAAATTTTATTATGTTTATATAATTGATAATTCGGTAAATGTTCCTATACCAATAAATTTTAAGTCAATATGAAGTGACTTAATTTGTAAGCTTCAAAACTACATGTTTTTGTAATCGAGCCTTCATATATTGTTTTCATGAAAATCGGATTGATAGCAACAAGTTGTGTATTTTGTAATGTACAATGAAAATACACTAATTGACGCTATCAATCCGATCTTTGTTGTCTTGATGTTGTGAAAGGAATATATATATATATATATATATATATATATATATGTTTGTTTTTTCAGAAGTTTTGGTTTCGGTTTCGATTCAAGCGGATGCACCCAAGTCATGTGAATATCTTTTTCATTTTTGAAATCAAAACTTTATAATATATAAGAATCAATATAAAATTGACTCTATAATAATATATATCAAATCTGTATGATTAAAATATCATATGTAAGCGTATTTTACAACCAGGCTACACGAGGCCTCCTTGCTAACTTATATAAACACTTTTGCAGTTTTAACAAAAGAGCTACAATAATATCAGGGCATCCCCATCTATGCTGAACATCCAGAAAATGCCAACATCAATATATTACAATGCAAGAGTCCCCTGTGGAATTTCCACAGATCCCGCTCGTAATACATGAAACAGGTAATAATGCTTGTATAGAAAAAAAATGATACTGCATACATATGTGTAATTATGCACGCATGCAAGATAGAAAAAGGGTGCATTTCCGAAATATCGATGACACGAGATTTTTTTAAATATCGAAGCTGTTCAGTATCATTTAGAACTTGAATATTTTATTACTACGGGGCTTTACTTCTGACGTCCGAAATTATGATCTACTAGATTAAATAAGGCGAAAGTTTTATGCGGTTACATAATTTTATCAACCAATGTGTCCCTTCTCAGATATGAGGGCGATGTCGAAAGGCTGTACGCTCTTTACAGGCGTAGACTTTCTTCATTTAGATCCAAGCGCAGTTAATAGGGGAGTTCAGCTCATTGATATTGCTATAAGGACCTTCCCAATCTTTATTGGCCGTACTCTGTAATTCAAAGGGTTATGGTTGGGCAACTATGGTAATCAGAATTTCTTCGAATAGAAGTTCATGTTTGATCCCAAGCAACGATGTGTTCCAGTGGACCGCTCTATTGAAAGCCGTAGTCTTGGTACCTCGTTCTATTTTCCCCGATTGCAGGCATTTCCTTTTCCAACGTTTAATCGTAAGCGGTTAATCTGTAGCCGGATTCGAACCACACAGACGTCTTTTCACTTGAGGCTTCGAAAGCAAGCATCATCATGGAGATCGGATGCTTGGTCGTAAACACGTAGATGACACCAGAGACGGCCTCGTTGAAATTAGTAATGCAGTAACTGTACTTGTTCACGATTGAATCCATCATCAAAGAAGAATTATCTCAAAATATGATAATGCTGTTCCCACAGCTTTTCAACTGCCTTTCGACGCAATCCTCTATATTGTATAAGCACCAAATGCGTCCTAAGATGAAGTACTGTAACCACATCTGGGAGAAAGGAGTGAGCTGCTTTGACAGGGTTCCAAACCAATTTCGTAATCTAGTGGACAATATCCTCTTCCCCCTCGTAACCTCTTTCTCACAGAAGTTACGAGGCTATTTCTGTTCGATTGTTATTTTCATGGTAGATGCTCGACTGAGTTCAATCTGCAAAACATTCACGACGCTCGTTTAGCTAAAACCGCTGTCAACAATTTCTCCACTTTCTATGTGCCTAAAATCTAAATGCAAATTCTATGAAAAAGGTTTCTTTTCTGGGACTACCAAATGTAGAACTCTATACTGTGGCGCTACTTCCCAGCTGATTACAACATGGTCGTTTTCATTTCCAACGTAAAGAAACCCTTGCTTTGCTGTCCTTTTAAATAATGAAATTCTATTCAATTTCCACCACTACTGATCATTATGCTGGAGAAATATGGGGAAATGAAGGTAGAATCAATTTATTAAAGATGAGGCCGATTCGTTAACTGGTAGCTGCAAGTAAATACGTCCTATCCTCTCATAGAACTATCGGTTACTACTGTTAGCAACCCAGGAACAAAGGGAGAGAAGAAAAAAATGTTTTGCTGACTAGATATTTTTTTTTGTAGTCTGTTGGTTGTTTAATTTCACACATACACACACATACAGATTATGATGATGATTGCGATGTCTTGTCAGACGAGTGCGACTCCCTCAGACACTTAAAGTCCATGAGCCCTAACATGACTTTTTATTTATTTTTTATTTATTATTTTTTATTTTCTTAGTGCTACCGGCGAATTCACACACTCAAGCAGACATGACACTGAAGACGGCAATTGCTATTGATACATATACATACGTACACGCATACACACATACATACACACATATATCCATAAACATACACACATATATACATATATACATACACAATACATAATACATATACATACACACATGCATACATACTCAAATACATACGCATATATACACACACATATACAAATACAAACACACATATACATACATATACACATACAAATACGTACACATATATGCACATATACATACACATACATTTCAATACATATACATATGCATACATATCTATGCATTTATACACAAACATACACATATGCATAGATACACATACATATACATACATACACAAACAAACATATATAGATATATGCATACAAACACACAAACATATATATATATACATACATATACACATAGATATATATACATATACATACACAAGTACATATATAAACATACGTACACATATACGTACATACACACACGGATACATATAATGATGGCAGATCAATTATTACATGCTTCTAGCATTTCAAGCCTACACGCCTCACAACCTTTCAATTGCTATAGGACTATTTTATAGACAAATGCCTGAGGGAGCATCTATACAAAGATGATGTTACAGATTTAGCTTTGTACGACAGCTAAATCTCTCTCTCTCTCTCTCTCTCTCTCTCTCTCTCTCTCTCTCTCTCTCGGTTCAAAATGTTGAGGTCCAGCAACAAGCAAGAGCAAGATAGCCAGCAACAAGTTAAACTGCAGACCAGCTTAATGCGGGTACTGGTCTCCCGCTTTATGGTTTTTTTTAAATCAGAGATTTGCTTCTCCTAGAGGGACTGCCTTCACCACGGCTTACGGTAGCCCTCTCCACCCCACATACACATGGACATAAACACATGCATGCACACATACATGCACACACACAGAATGCGCGCAAACATACATATGCATATACATACACATGCAAACATACACGCATAGAGGCACACATTATAAGCACGTACTTACATATGAATACACACAAGTACACATGCACATACATGTAAAATACACATGAGGGAGCGTTCCAAAAGTCATATATTCTCAATGATCAGGATGAAGGTGATGCGTACAATTCAATGAGTTTGACAAAAAACATACAAAACAAATTAAATATACATAGAATCAGACGAAAAATCCAAATGAATAGAATAGCGTTTCAAACGGCTGGAATTTTTTGTTTGTTTTTGTTTTTGTTTTTTAAATAAAATGTTTGTACACAAAAACTGGCGTCCCGAAGGCAGACAATGATGACGAACTTCACACATTATTTACAACTAAATATACATAGAATCAGACAAAAAATCCAAATAAACATGACCGCGTTTCAAACTGCTGGAGTTTTTTTTTCTTTTTTTTTAAATAAAATGTTTGTACACAAAAACTCACATCCCCAAGGAAGATTATACATACACACATACTTACATACATGCACACACACACACACACACATATATATATATATATATATATATATATATATATATATATATATATATATATATATATATATAAGTAAGATAATTGATAATTTATGATTAAAATTAAAAATCTGTTTCAGAAGGCGGAACAAGCAAAATCAATAAATTGTACGATCGTTTCGGAAACGATGTTTTTATTGTGATAGACGGTAAGTCTTCGACAATAATTTGATCATTTAGTTTTTTGAAACAAAATCTCCTCATCAGCAAAAATATTGTGTGTTTTTTTTTAAAGACACCAAAAATAAACCTAGCATTTTTTTAAGTAAGGCAGATGTATCTTTTAATGGTTCGTCTCCTAAAAGTCATACGTATCATCGCCGATGCATTCATTTAGTAAATGTAGTTTATTATACAGTACTGTATGTGGATGGCTATATATATATATATATATATATATATATATATATATATATATATATATATATATATGGAGAGAGAGAGAGAGAGAGAGAGACATCCATATACAGTACTGCTTCACTATTTCACAGGTCATCAGTGCGGCTAGACAAGTAGAAGAATCTGATATACTTTCCAACAATAAAATAAAACCTTAAGAAAATAAAATCCAAAACCAAACTCCTATCCTTACATCATCAACGCTCTGATCCCCATCTGGCATCAATTGTGACGGATGTCTCTCGTCTGGGTGAGGCCCCGTGTTTTGACAAGCTTCTGGGTTTGACCTTTACTCCTGATCTGAAATGGAACACGTACATCAAGTCTGTTGCCAGGGTCGATGGAAAGATGGTGGGATCCTTCTACCACTCCAGAAGATATATCACTACTGATGCAATTCTCTATCTATATAAAAGCCAAGTACGTCCAAGGATGGAATACTGTTGCCATATCTGGGCAGGAGCTGCTAAAAACAGCCTATCCTGCCTTGACAGAGTACAAAATACTTCGTGGCTTAGTGGGGGATGCCCTTTTCTCTACCCTGCAACCTCTCTCCCACAGAAGAGACGTTGCGAGCCTATCCTTGTTTTGTTGTTATTTCCATGGCAGGTGCTCGTCTGAACTCCAATCTCTGGTCCCCCCTCGCCAATCTTTCACGAAAAACACCCGTCTAGCTGAATCCACTGTGAAAAATTTCCCCCACTCTATATCTGTGCCTAAATCAAAACGCGGATTCCATGAACAAAGCTTCTTTCTTAGAACTGCACGCCTGTGGAACTCTGTTCCGTCTGCCTGCTTCCCACCGGACTACAACTTGGATGTCTTCAAGTCCAGCGTTAACAAATTCCTGACAAACCGCCCCCTTAAGTAAACACTTCATCAAATCTCCACACTAACGTAATGTACTTGCAATAACCCTTATCCCTGAGTGGCTTCCGGGCCTTGATAAGTGGTGATCACTGTGTAAAAAAAATCTCTTATTTGTTGAGATAAATAAGCAATTTAACTTTTTACTTTTTTTATCGGAATATACTTCACTTTATACATATACTAGCAAAATTACCCGTCGTTGACTGGGTTCAAAAACAGCCTACAGAAAATAGACTCTGATTTATGAAAGTATGATAGGTTACGAAAAGGAAGGGTTGTAAAGAGATAGCTTCGAATTTGGGGGTTTCAAAACCAAAGCAAAATATGATGAAAGTAAAAATAGATAAACCCCATCATTTATTATACCATACCTGTTCACACTGAAACACTTATCACAATATTCTGTGGATCTATATTAAAAAACCTTGTTAAACTTTGTGACATATTTCCATTCTATGGAGGTCAGACGCGAACGAACACCCCATAATTTTATTATACTATATTTCTTCAAACTGAAACATAATCATCAAAGTATACTTACGCAGATAGATATGAAAAGTCTTTATTAAAGTTTGTGCCTATTTCCATTCTATGGAGGCCAGGCGCGAACGCACACCCCACAATTTTATCATACCATCCCTATTTAAGTTAAAACATACTTATCAAGGTATTATTATGTACATCTATATCAAAAACACTTGTAAACGTTTTTTTTTATTTTTAAATTTTTTATTTCCATACTTTGTGGACCAGGCGCGAACGCAGATCCCACAATTTTAATGAACCACTGTTCTGCCAGATCAAACATCCCCATTCCTGTGTCTCGATACATCTTCTATCATTATATGTGATCAGATTTCTATAATAGTCAACCATATAGGAGCCTATTCGTGACTAGACACATACACACACACACACACACACACACAGACATTCAGCTTTATATTATAGATATATTACAATAGAAAAATGTTAGCATGAAAAGTAATATGGTTAAGCTTAAACATGAAAAAATAAAAGACTAGTTGTTAAAACTGGAAAAGAAAAGGACAAGATATTCTCGTAAAAAATATAAATTTATAACTTAAAATATTGCAGAATTAAGAATTGATTATATAATGTTATAAATTGAATTTTTTTTTAATTCTTAATGCTGAAATATTTTAAGTTATAAATTTGTTATATTTTTTACTAGAATATCTTGTTCTTTTCTTTTCGAGTTTTAACAACTACTCCTTTATTTCTCCATGTTTAAGCTTAGCCATATTACTGTTCATGCTCGCAAATCCATGATTTTTCAGGCTTCCAATTCATTTGTTCTTTGTTTAATTTCAGTCTTATTTTTTGCCACCATAAACACATATGTAATAACAATGTACGGCACTCGTCTGCTTTCATTAAAATCCCCCCAATTATCTCCCTTTCATGCTTTCATTCTCTCTGTTTACTTGTTACTTCACTTTTAGCGACAGCAGTGAAATAGTACAACAGTAGGCGCTGAAGCGACGTGGTTGCTATGGAAACCAATCATAAAAAGCATCGCTCACTTCCTTACATTTTTTACGATTTTTAACACCAGTAAATTCATCATAACTTTTGTTTTACTGAACGAAAATTGGAAAAAAAATTCATAATATAGTTGAGAAGGTGATCTATAAACTGTAATAATTGTTTGAAATTGGGTCGAAAAAATAGTGAGCGGTGAAGCATTAAAGCAGTTCTTAATAACTACAACTGCAATTTAAAATACTTAATATATATAGAGAGATCCACATACAAACTTTTTATCGTTCCACCATGTACTTTTTTTGCATTATTTGTTGCAGAGAAAAATCTTTTCACAGACCCGTCAACACTTCGACAGGTGTTTACAATACCTTTACATATCACGTAAAATGAATAAACGTATTTTTTTTCTTTTAAATAGAATTGTAGAAGGCAGTACAATGCAGAAGTAACGGAAATACACGAGCTGAAGCAGGTGAGAAATTTATTAATACAACTTATAAATACATGTGTACATATTCATATTTCATATACGCAGTATATTTATATTTGCACAGTGGTCACCTGAAATGGTCATATGAAATATGAATATGTACACATGTATTTATAAGTTGTATTAATAAATTTCTTAAGATTTGCTGCGGTATAGTTACTGCTTACAACAGCACGTTTGTCAAAGTCAAGTAAATATCTGACGAAGAGATCTTTCTCGAAATATTATATTACACGGACATACCACCAGACCGACTTTCCCAGGTGACCACTGTGCAAATAAAAATATACTGCGTATATGAAATATGAATATGTACACATGTATTTATAAGTTGTATTAATAAATTTCTCAACTGCTTCAGCTTGTGTCTTTCCGTTACTTCTGCATTATACCGCCTTCTACAATTCTATTTAACTACATACTATACAATGCTTCAAGCAAACTACACTCACCTTGTATTTTTTTCTTTCTTTTTTTCTTCGTTCTCTTTTTCTTCTGCTTTACAATGATTTGAACACTTTCTTTTCTAGCGCTCTTGACTACGACAGGAACGCAACACCAGCTGCTTAGAGAGTGTTTCTTTTGATAGCAGTGACGCCACATCAATCAATTGAATCGTGACATCCTTTTTATAATAAGGGAGGCACTGCACGGCGCACGGGAGTGATGGATTACTTATAGTCATAGAAACGCCCGATAACTGAGATTGACTGTTTAGTGGACTTTGGGTCACCATAAGTCCCAGTGATCTAGTGACTCAGATCAAAAGGTAACACGACATGGGTGTGTCACGAAGGTCATATTTGGTATCTGTACTTGACCAAGGTTAGGACTTGTAACTGGACAGGTCGAAACCTGACCGCGTTATAATTGTGGCTCGTTTTAATAGTCCGAAATAAAAATAAATTAATATATATAATGCTTATCTCAAAAATAAATTCCAATTAAGGAATAATATATATATGCCAATCGGTACGGACCCGACTATGGAAGATCAGATAATAAATGAACGTGGATTTATAAGATCAAAGAATCCAACCTTGATCGCCCTTCGGGGCCCGTGGCGCAGTTGATAGAAACGTTGAATCTCTATGGTTCCAGGTGAACATTGTCTGAAGATGGCGGTTTCAATCCTACTCAAAGCCAGCCAGAGGTTTACTTGGCCAAAGACGTGGTAAGACGTCAACAACTACGGATGGCAGTGATTGCTGAGAATGCAGTTAGGAGATTCGAAGTTCCTATCCGTCGCGGTTACCACCTGACGAAGGCCAGAGGAATAGTTTACCGAAACGTCGTGAAAAAACAACAACCAATAAAAAGATGAAAAACAACAACTAATAAAGATGAGAATAATAGTCAGAAATAAAAATAAATTAATATATTAATGTGTATATTAATTTCTATTTTAATGTATATATTTATGCATATATTTATGTATATATTAATGTATATATTAATGTGTATATTAATGTATATGTTAATTTATATATTAATGAATATATATTAATGTGTATATTAATGTATATATTAATATGTATATTAATGTGTATATTAATATGCATAATATTGTATATATTAATGTGTATATTAATGCCTATCTTGATGTATATATTAATGCGTATATTAATGTATCTATTTATGCGTATAATTATTTATATATTAATGTGTATATTAATTTATATATTAATATATATATATTAAGGTATATATTAATATGTATATTAATGTGTATGTTAATTTATATATTAATGTATATATTAATGTGCATATTAATTTATATGTATATACGCAAATATTAATGTATATATTAATGTGTATATTAATGTGTATATTAATTTATATATTAATGTGTATATTAAGGTATATATTAATATGTATGTTAATGTATATATTAATGCGTATATTAATGTATATATTAATGTGTATATTAATTTATATGGTGGATTCTCTCATCGAGACGATGAATGAGGGTTCAGTATGCAACCTTCAGCAGCTCCCTAGCACTGTGACACCACATGCGTAATTGCAATCCTGTAGACGTCCGGCACACTCCTCCGCAGATGGTGAACTTTCATATGCTCGTCGGTCAAAGATGCTTTCTTGAGTGAACAGATAACCCTGCTTTTCTGCGTGCTTTGAAACCACAATGGCATACATATTCATTTTTAGGTGGATTTTACTTGTGTTTTGCCTTCATATTTGCACGAAGGTGTCCCTATGACAAAGGCGGTTATGTTCAAATTCTTTGGTCCCCAGGAAACACGTCTTCCTCCATTTTCTGCGATTCTCTGCTGCACTCTCCCAAGAACTCAGAGAAATTCCACAATGTTTCATGTTGTGTTTTAGTTTATCTTTGTAACGAAGCAGGGGACGCCCTATTGGACGGCAAGAATTTGTCAGTTGCCCATAAAAAAGTGGCTTAGGAACTCTTGAGTCATCCATTCTCACAAGATGACCCAACCACCGCATTTGTATCCTGATCAAAAATGATTCAATACCAGTGATTCAACATCTCTGCAGTAATTGACTATTTAGAACACGATCCTGCCATCCAACATTGCAAATAAAACGCAGACATCTTATATGGGAGGAATCAAGCTAGAATCTTACCAGCAACAGACAAAAGAGAAATTCCTCTATGGTTATCACACTCACACTTATTTCCTTTGTGCTTAAACAGGTGAATAATTGATGCGTCTTTGAACTGTTGTGGCACAGTACCAAGTTCCCATATTAATGAAACAGGGCACTTAGTTTCCTGATTAATAGTTGGCTTCCACATTTGTATACTTCTGCAGGTATGCCGTCATCACCTGGAGCCTTACCATTTGAAAGTTGCTTTACAGCCCCTTCAATCTCCGACATGGATGGACTATAAGCAAGTGCCTCGATCGTTGGCCTCTGAGGAATATCATCAATCACTCCTCGGTCCACTGTCGATTCTTTGTTTAAAACATTTGAAAAGTGTTCAGCACAGCGCTTAGTAATTTCTTTCTTATCAGTGAGGAGAATGCCATCCGACGAAAATATTGGAGATGCCCCCCTTAAAATGAAACCAAACACCCCCTTGAGGTTTTGGTAAATGATTTAAAATCACACCTATCCACCGCATCTTGTAAGACCTCAGATTCTTCTCCCACCAGTTTTGTTTCATTTTCCGGAGCCGAGATTGTGCCAACCTTTTGACCATTCTGAAAGCCTTGTGTTTCACTGAAGAATTTTTGTCAATAATCCATACTTGATGGGTTTGATGCATGTTATTGAGCAGTGGAACGATAGTTGGATCATTTTCATCAAACCAATCTTGGTTTTTCCTTTGAACATATCCTAATGACTCTTTAGCAGAGTCATACACTGCAGTTTTAAACTCTCTCCAAGATGCCTAAATATCATTCCCACATACAGCTTTTCATTAGTAGCCTTTTGAAATGAGTGCAATCTCTCCTTAACCTTCAACTTGCCTACATGAATTCTCTTAATGGAAGAATTACGTTGGTTTCGAACAGGGCGCTTGATTTTCATCCTGACTGTGGTTGGTTGGTTGTTTTTGTTTTACGGCATATCAACCTTTTTCAGGTTATTTAATGCCGAATGTAGTTATTTTGAGGAACGATTTTTAATGGAGTATATTTTTTTAAGTCAGATTCTATTTAACGCATAGTTGGGACCCTAACAGGTACTACCACTCCGGGTCAGAGTGGGCCTAGTAGCAATGGCAATTAAAGGATGGCTCCACACTCCCCAAAGCCCGCAGTGACATAATCAATGAGATGATAATGGTTAGACCGGGGATATTTCTAACTGGCTTTCTTGCAATTAGGCAGCTGAAACACTGTATTAGTGAGCAAAAGATCGAATTCACTACAAAGAGACAATAAGAGAACACCATTTACGTTGACTTTACCAATTCCATGTGAACCAATGACATTTCTCCAAAATCGTGTATCACTACCCACACGAGCATTGAAGTCACCCAAGACAAACAGCTTATCCTGTATACAGACCTTGTTGATCTGTTCGCGTAAAGAGGAGTAAAACCTCTCCTTTAGCTCATCAGATGAATTAAGTGTAGATGCATAGCAACTCAAAAATGTTGCGTATTTGTCTTTTCCTACTGCAATGCGCAAGGTCATAGGTCTGTAATTTATACCAACGGGCAGGGACTCAAGATTTTTGGCAATATCATTCCTGATGGCAAAACCAACGCCAGATTCACGTTTCGCAGAACTTGGTTTTCCAATCCAATAAAAAGTGTATCCACCTTCAACTTTCTCTAGCTGTCCTGTATCAGCAAACCTAGTTTAAGAAAGAGCTGCAACAGAAATTCTATGATGCCTTAACACACGTGCTATGATAGCTGTTTTTCTTTTTGTTATCCTGGAGTGTTCTTACATTCCAAGTCGCAATGAACATATTCGTTCCATGTATTTTGTTTCTATTCTTGATTTGGGTGTAAATATTGGATGCCCAGACATCTGCACCTGATGACAGGGACATGAGCAAATAAACAATTTGTAGGTCACCTTTTATAGACCCCTCCCCAGGAGGAGGAAAGCAGTGCCATCCTATAAAGGGCTGCTTTGTTATGAAAGGAGGACACGAGTCACACAATTACTTGCGGGTGTTGTGAAAAACGGCCATCTACCTTCCATCACCTATGTGCAATGTTCATGCTAGGAACTACCAGTGACATCCTTCACCTGTTCCCGTCACAATCCCATCATCGCCACAGGATTTATTGATTTATTATTAGTTAAAAAAAAAAAGCACATATCGATGTACCAAACTTTAGGCTTAAATGAGTGAAAATTGTTCACTGAATAACCGGCACTTTGATTTGTTTTAAGTGGTCATTGCTTGTACTGAACAAAGCACAATCTCTCCATCGAATTAACATGGTCTGTACAGGCGCATGCTGTGCCACACGTCAGATGATAAAACGATCGCAGGATTTTCTTGTAAGAATGTTCAATCTCCTAGATCAGTTGTGAGCCAACACTAAAGGGCCTAATCCACCCTGGTAAGCTTTCTGTGCAGCTGGGTACCATACCAGCTATTTCTTGGTCCTTGACTCTAACTGTTAGTTCAGTCTAGTGGACACATTGCTTAGCGATGCTGCACCAACACCATCCCCTCACAAGGTTTGGCAGGCTTGCTGAGACCAGTACTCAGGGTATAGCTTTTGGAGCTAGACAGTGAGGGATTTAGGAGATGAGTGAGGACCAGTGATCTCTGTCCACCCTATTGTACTACCTCTACTCAGAGCCCCCTATACCCTAATTTATATATTGATGTATATATTACTGTATATATTAATGTGTATATTAATGTATATGTTATATGTATATTAACCTGTATATTAATGTGTATATTTATGTATATATTAATGTATATATATTAATGTATTTTTTTATTTTTTATTTCGGACTACTAGTCTCATCTTTATTAGTTGTTGTTTTTCATCTTTTATTGGATTGTAGTAGTCCGAAATAAAAAATAAATTAATATATATAATACTCATCTCAAAAATGAATTCCAATTAAGGAATAATATATATATCATATATATTAATGTATATATTTATGTATATATTAATGTGTATATTAATGTGTATATTACTGCATATATTAATATATATATATATTAATGTATATAATAATGTGTATATTAATGTATATAATAATGTGTATATTAACACATATGCTTATGTGTATATTTATGTATATAATAATGTGTATTTTAATACGTATATTAATGTCTATATTACGTATATTAATGTATATATTAATGTATATATTAATGTGTATATTAATATGTATATTAATATGTATATTCATGTACATAATTATGTGTATATTAATGTATATATTAATGTATACATTAATGTGTACGGCATAATCACGTTGACACGCGGGTTCCCACTGAATCACCGAAGTTAAGCAACGTTGCACCTGGTCACTACTAAATGGGTGACCACTTGGGACTTCCAAGTGTTGTATGGGCTCTTCGCTTACTTTGGCATTGTTTTCAGTCGTCCTGGACTTCTCCTTGCCACTGGACTTAAGCGATTCCGATTCAGGAGAGATGTGGTTGGCTATTGCGCAACCTTTGCCTCACAGTTACCCGAGCAGCTGGCCCTACTGGGAGTATCCTTTGTCTTTTGATACTGAACGGAAGCATCACTCACATATTAATGTGTATACATGTACGCGTTGCTTTTGTTCGTTCACACAATGCACATTACCACAGACCCGTAAGGTTCTACTGTAATACGAGCCAAATGTAATGGGAATGATCTAAGTGTTGTTCAGATTACTTTTAAGTTTCCTCACGCTGGTACATTATGGGAACCAGGGAGCAGTAACATAATTCCAAAAGCCTACTAACACTTTTTTTTTTTGCTCAACACACACCTCCAAACACTCGGGCAACGCCGGGCACCCAGGATAGTTGCAAAAAGTTGTAAGCGAAACACCCAAAATAACGGACACGCTATCGTATTAATATATAGATAATGCGAATCATGTAATAGATTTGAATCAGAATTAGAATACGGCTTCTAGACATAAGGTTTAGTATGGATCTTCACAATGGGACATAAAAGTGGTGCACAACTGTTCTATTTGTGGAAATAATTTTACCTGTCCTGGGACGGGTATAATTTTAGTTCCCATATTAATTCTAATGGTATTCCATAAAAATATTTTCTGCTTTTATTTTTTGGTTTTGTTTCTTTTTTTCTTTTTTAAAAATACCAGATTCGAAATTCCATTTCGAAACCAGAAAGAAAACTGCGACCGCATGCTTTAATTTCACAGTGAAATTTCAGAATTTCTGCAAATAAAACAAACTATTCTTGCGAAAGTGTGAACTTTATCATGTATGAGAGTCCACACGCTCAAGCAAACGACCCTTATTAGCAGCAGATCTGTCGAAAACAGATGTTTCTTCTTATTCTTCTTGTTTATTATCTTATTGTTGTTTACCCGTACGAACGCCAGCCAACAACGTCTGGTATTTAACGGAGGACATTTTTTATTCCGTGTTTGCGTAATGGTGAAAGTGTAGTGTCTGTTTTTTTAAGTGGAGGGCTGTTGTCCAATGTCCATATCGCATCAAAATATATTGTACATAAATCGCCATTCGATATATATATATATATATATATATATATATATATATATATATATATATATATATATATATATATACATTTTATTTGTTTTACATAAGCATTATTATGTCGCTACACATTCATGACCATGTTTCAATCAGCCAATTACTAGTAACTAGAGACCTCTTCAGGCGATATTGATTATACAAAAACTTAGTCCGTAATGAAAATTATTCATTAATGAAAATTATTATTATCTTTTGTATAAGCAATATCGCATGAAGAAGTCGCCGTAACTGGCTGATTGAAACATACTCATGAATGTGTAACGACATATTAATGTTTATGTAAAGCAAACAAGAAAAGTATATCGTGCTCCACTTCGGTATTGAGCACTCCTGCTGTAACTGCGTTAAAACTTCGTTGGTTATTTTATCCCTGGAAAATATTAACCTTGACTTATATATATATGTGCATGTCTGTCTGTGTATGAACACACAACGGCATAGATAGAAAATGTGCGCTTAGTTTGAGTTTTATGTAAAAACTGAAACTGAAATAAAGCCTTACTCCACAAATAAATTATGAAAAAAGATTGTTCATAAGTTTGCTTTAGCTCCAAAAAGTGTTCTTCGAATTGAAATCTGACTTTGAACATTTTTATGTCCAACCATAAATTGACTGCGAATAACGGTTCAACGCCCATGATAAATTACAGATTTTACACTTTCAAAAATTGGCTATTAACTGATACTCGGCAATCCATTGAGTTATTTCAAAATTGTCAGTCAGTTTAACAATTGGCTATTAACTGATACTCGGCAATCCATTGAGTTATTTCAAAATTGTCAGTCAGTTTAACAATTGGCTATTAACTGACTTCGAAATTGTTAGTCAGTTTAACAATCATCACAGATTGGAATATGTTGATTTCTTCAGTTCACATGAAATCATTGTTATAATCATCATTCACAAGACTCATTTGACACCTAAAAATTCAGCGATCATTTTTTTCTAGGTTTCCGTGGCTACACATTGCCACCATGATATTGTGTTCTGCATCGGATCCTTTTAATGTTCAAAGTCAAAAGAATTTCTTCTTTCAAATATTTATTTATTATATAATTTTTTAGAACAACAAATGCCGCGTTACTACATCATGAAGATTTCCAGCGTCTCGAAGCGATCCTCTTCTCCGATCCTCTTATCTCAACTCCTCCAAAAACTTGAAAGAACATTAGCTCAATTCCTATGACGTCACTCATCACGCTCGCAAGCATGAGAATATATATTCACGTTGTAACCAGCTGACTTGATCCATAGATTTTCGAATTCTTTACAGATATGTTTTCTTAACTTCAACTCTAACTATAAACAATATCCCGGACTTCGACTCCAATAATAACAACCAAGATTTAGACATTCATAAAATATAATTTAGGAAATATAATTTCTGAATTAATAATAATCATCTATTATCATGAACTCATAAATTCATAATAATCTTCGATAATTTTTTCCAATCCTAAATTCATCACCATTTAAAAAAAAATATTCGTACATTTCTAAAAATGTGCGTACATTTCTTAAAAATGTACGCACATTTTGTTTAAAATGTGCACACATTGTTTTTAAAAGTACATACATTTTTTAAAAGTGCATACATTTTTTAAATGTGCATACATTTTGTTTAAAATGTATGCACATTTTGTTGATAATGTACATACATTCTTTAAAATTTGCATACATTTCTTAAAATGTGCCTACGTTTTTTTTTAAATGTGAATAAACTTTTTAAATATGCATACATTTTTTAAAAATGTGCATACATTTTTTAAAATGTGCATACATTTTTTAAATGTGCATGAATTTTTTTAAAATGTGTATGTATTTTTTTTAAATGTGCGCACATTTCTATAAAATGTGCATACATTTTTTTTAAATGTGCGTACATTTCTATAAAATGTGCATACATTTTTTAAAAATGTGCATACATTTTTTAAAAATGTGCGTACATTGCTATAAAAAGTGCATACATTTTTTAAAAATGTGCGTACATTTCCATAAAATGTGCATCCATTTTTTTTAATGTGCATCCATTTTTTTAAATGTGCATCCATTTTTTTAAAATGTGCATACATTTTTTTAATGTGGATCCATTTTTAAAAAATGTGCATCCATATTTTTAAATATTTTTTAAATGTGCATACATTTTTTTAAATGTGCATACATTTTTCAAAAATATTCGTACATTTCTAAATAATAAATTACTGGAGGATAGGGGTTAATGAGACTACAGTGGGTAAAAATCACATGTCGTAGTAATCGTTAATAGTATAAATTTGGTAAATTAGATTACTTAAAGAACTTATTCACATTGAAGACAACCATAAGTCAGTTGGAAGCAAGAAAATGGACCAGAGTTCAAGAGGCGTGCAGTTCTAAGAAAGAAACTTTGTTCATGGAATCTACGTTTAGGTTTAGGCACAGATAAAGGGTGGAGGAAATTACTGATAGTGATTTCAGGTAGACACGTGTTTTTTGCGAAAGGCAGGACAAGAGGGAACCATAGAATGGAGCTCAGGCGAGCACTTGCCATGAAAATAACGATAAAGAAGAGATATGCTCGCAGCGTCTCTTCTGTGGGAAAGAGGTTGCAGGGAGGAGAAAAGTGCATCCCAACTAGACTATGAAGTCTATTTTGAACTTTGTCAACGCAGGATAGCGTCTTCCCAGATGTGACAACGGATATACTTGGCTCTTCTACAAGTAGAGAATTGCATCAGCAGCGAGATATCTACTGGAGCGGCAAAACGATCAGGCCGTTTTCCCAGCAGCCTTCGCAACGGGTTTAATGTACTTGTTTCATCTCAGATCAGGAGTAAAGGTCAAAACTAGCATCTTGTTAAAACATGGAGCTTCCCCAAGCCATTCATTTCGATTGATGCCAGACGGGGATCAAGCTTGGTTTTAGATGCATTAAAATTGACCAGCCACCTATTTCCCCATTGCACCACGTGATCCAGATCAGAGAATCAGAGAGAACTTGGTCGTTTACAGCCTTTGAAGTGTTGCCATAGATGGTAGCCTCGTCAGCATAAATGTTTACGAATGATCTTAGGATGTGATTTGAAAGATCATTTATGTAGATCAGGAAGAGACTTGGGTTCAGGATGGACCCCCTTAGGGACTCCAACATTAATACTGTAAGCTTCTGGTTTCTGCACATAAACCACTGCTCTCATAAATTTATCAGAAAGAAATGATCTAATAATTGAAAAGACATTTCCAGTAATACCGTAGCTGGAGATCTTATGGAGTATACCTTTATGCTATACCCTATCAAATGCCTTTGATGTGCCAGGGGTAATTGCCCTGGAAAGCAGGCCTCCGTCGAGAAATTCGCTACTCCTATGAGATATAACTGTTAGCTCATCTGCTGTAGAGGTAGCAAAACGGAAGCCATATTGCATGTCATTAAGGAGGTTATTTTTGCTTGTGTGGTTGACTACTTGTCTATTTAACACAGATTCTAGCAACTTACTCATGACACGCAGGAGACTGAGTGGTTCGTATTAAGAAGGAGATGACCGATCACCTGAATTTTTAAATACGGGACATACTGATAGGTTTTTCCAGGGTGTTGGGAAGCAATTCTTCTTAAGGCAATGCTTAAACAGCTTTGTAAGTATGAGAACTAGTCCCGGATGAAGCTTTTTGAGCACTATAATAGGAATTCCGTCAGGGTCAGTTGCTTTACTGGAATCGAGGTTTTTAATTAGCTTAGCAACATCACGCATATGAGCAGACATGATGTGGTCAATTTTTTTCAGATATGCTTTTAAAGATATTAACTCCGCTGTTATGGGGGCGATAGAGGGCAAACATAAACGCAGTTGAGTGAGCAATGGCAATCATATAGGGCAATTCAGAGTCTTCTCTGGAGATTCCCTACCACATAGAAAGCCATCTCTAATCTAGGTAGATATTCCATGTACATGTCGATCTTGAGGGTTGTATTTGACAGTTAAATTAGAATATCCTTTAATTACGAACTAGAGAAATAGTGGGTCTAATGTCATTTTTAGTTTAAACCCCATTTCATCAAATCGTTTTCATGAATAATGCTATTGATAACAGTGATATCAACAAAACTGTTGCGTATATATATATATATATATATATATATATATATATATATATATATATATATATATATATAGGAAGCTATGAGAATTAAATTACAAATGAACAGTGCAGAATATTTATTAAAAACTGTTTATAAAATAAATATGCAAGTAAAGTATAGCGTGAACCTTTTTGTATGTTTTTTGTAATTTTTTTGTATGTTTTTTGTAAATTTTTTGTATGTTTTTGTACGTTTTTTGTAATTTCTTGTATGTTTTTTGCAATTTTTTGTGTGTTTTTTGTATGTTTTTGTAATTTATTTGTATGTTTTTTTGTAATTTTTATATGTTTTTGCAATTTTTTGTGTGTTTTTTGTATGTTTTTGTTATTTTTTTAATAGTTTTTTTTGTAATTTTTGTATGTTTTTTGCAATTTTTTGTATGTTTTTGTACGTTTTTTGTAATTTTTTGTATGTTTTTTGTAATTTTTTATGTGTTTTCTATGTTTTTGTAATTTTTTTGTATGTTTTTTGTAATTTTTTGTATGTTTTTTGTAATTTTTTTGTATGTTTTGTACGTTTTTTGTAATTTCTTGTATGTTTTTGCAATTTTTTGTGTGTTTTGTATGTTTTTGTAATTTTTTTGTACGTTTTTTGTAATTTCTTGTATGTTTTTTGCAATTTTTTTGTGTGTTTTTTGTATGTTTTTGTAATTTTTTTGGATGTTTTTTTGTAATTTTTGTGTTTTTTGTAATTTTTTTGTATGTTTTTGTAATTTCTTGTATGTTTTTTGTAAATTTTTTGTGTGTGTTGTATGTTTTTGTAATTTTTTTGTATGTTTTTTGTAATTTTTTGTATGTTTTTTGTAATTTATTTTGTATGTTTTGTACGTTTTTTGTAATTTCTTGTATGTTTTTTGTAATTTTTTTGTGTTTTTTTAATGTTTTTGTAATTTTTTTGTATGTTTTTTTGTAATTTTTTGTACGTTTTTTGTAATTTTTTTTGTATGTTTTTATTATTTTTTGTATGTTTTTTGTATGTTTTAAATGAGTAACGTAAAAATTTAGCTTAGTGACATCAGATAACTCACCATCACCAACAGGCGGTCGGATTTCGATCCTCGGTAGTTGCCTGTCTATCCGCACTGATGAGCTGTGATACAGCGAAACAGTACTGTATGTGGATGACTATAATGCTCCTTATCTTGAGTTGAGCATATTGAGAAGTGATACACGAATTACCATTAGCGTATTAAGCGATGCTCTTTGTGTAAACAAATCGAGCTTAGGTAGTTCGGACGTATCAAAACATCGTCAATTCACTACCCGCACAGCAGCCACCGATTAGCGTAATGGTTAGAAGCGTTGACTGTCGTACGGGCAGTCGGGTTTCGATCCTGGCTTGAGGTAGTTGCCTGTCTAGCTCCACCGATGAGCTGTGATATAGCGAAACAGTACTGTATGTGGATAACTATATATATATATATATATATATATATATATATGTGTGTGTGTGTGTGTGTGTGTGTGTGTGTGTACTTCAGAATAATGTAATTATTTTATATAATAATTATGTAATAATATATTTACCGGACACATCATCTAAACAAAGGAGAAACTAAGGAATTACGCCTACTTCGAATTGTGCTGTGGAAGAATCATAATATGCATTGGGTCCCTTTACCTAACTCAAAGACTTTCACTTCGGAATTTACCATACAATTTGGATATGAAATTCAATATCCTTTTTTATTTTGAATGAATATATAATTTCCTTTACTCTATGATATTTAAAAACTTTCATTATGATTTTCTATGTTTATTGCATTTAGAAAATTAGGTTTAAACCATTTATAATATTTGCTAATATATTTTCCTCTGAGAAGATAGATACACATCTAAAACCTATAGGTTAAATAGATATACTCATTGAAATGTATTCTTTGTCTTGCATTTAATAAAACTTCTAGATTTGAAATTTAACCATTTCACATCATAAAATTTAAATTACTAAATTATGATATATATATATATATGTGTGTGTGTGTGTGTGTGTGTGTGTGTGTGTGTGTGTGTGTGTGTGTGTGTGTGTGTGTGTGTGTGTGTGTGTGTGTGAAAGATACTGCCTTGACATATGATTAACACTTTGACCCGATATGCAAAGAGAACAATCTATGTGTATTAACTTCAATCGTTGAAAAACTTGATTCATTAATATCAATGCTGATTATTGCATTACGAAGGAAGTGCATACTAGAATCTCACGAATAAAATTACAGATATCCCCGTTAAATTGGCCACACAACGAAATCAGTTTTGCATAATTATGACATTAGTTTAAAGCGATATACCAGATAAGAACTGTTTTAACATAACAGGATACATTAGTCTCTGCCGTAAGCTTATGCACGGATTGGAGTCTACGTTCATAAGACTAGTCTTACAATATTGCGCTAATTACTTACATTTTCTCTACTCATTTTCTCTCGAATCAAAATTGAACCCTAATAAACCATGTCTCTATCAATAAAAATGCAGTACTCCTCTTGGATACTAATGCCCAAGTACATGTATTTGAGGCTTTGATGTCCAGTAGTTGGCTTGCTTTCTCGAGCTACACAGATGCAGCTGGTAGCACACATAACTTTTCTGCATCCTATTCTATAAGGCAGTCACATTTCTGACCTGTTTCCCACATCGTGAAAATCAGCAAGCTTCATTTCTAAATCTATTCCTTAACCACAGTACCTGAGGATTTTGTGACAAATGCCCACAGTTCACTCGGGAACGCCGATTACGTTGTTATATTAGTTAACATCACCTAAAAATACTAATCGTGAGATATACATATAGTCTACATTGATACCACTACTAGCTCTAGTAAAAATAACGGTAATATAATGATAACAATGTTAATGACTAGATCGTATAATGTATGATTTTAATAATATAATGAATGCTATTCGATTAGGAGCTATACGACGTAAGAAGATTAAAATCTTACACGCATTTGAGAGAGCCAAGAAACATGCATAATTATATATAATCTTATAACCTATTTAAAGGCGTATTAAAAAAACACAATTGATTAGGCAGTTAATGTTTCGGTGGAGGCTAAAGGATTTCAAAATTGCAATACTTGTATTTTGCTTTATGTTTGCATTGGAAAATCAGTTCACTTTTAGTATTGACTACATTCAGGCATATTTTAATGGTAGCTTAGCTTTACTTTATGATGAGATTACATTTAATCCTGAATATAAGAATGGTCAGCGCTTAGCCAATCAGAATGGCACCAATAAGGCTAGGGATACTTTATTACTTGAGAATCGGTAAGTAGAAATAGTATGTTATGTATACGTATGTAATAACCAGTTAATGGCAGTGCAAACACAATATCGTAGGAAAAAATATAATCTGTTCCGGCTTCAACTAGTAACGGTGAGAGCACTGAATATCGAGAGAGAAAAATAGGAACTCATTTCTCTGTAGATGTGACGATTGTGATGGTGTTGCCTATCGGATGTAATGTAGCATTTTATTATCACGAATGAATGTGGCAGTAGTGATGGTTGTAAGCTATATAAGATAGTGGTTATCAAGGTAGATGTATTGAATTTGCATGTGACAACTTTTTTTGAAAACTTACGGCATTTGGGTTAGACGAGAATTTCTGCAATCAAAATATTACATATGGAGATATGTGATTTGACATTCTCAGCTTTATTAAAGTGGAAGTGAAACAAATGTATGTGTATGTTTCGTGTGCAATCTGGTTACTGTTGCTGATATTGTGGAGTCTATAGTTGTTATGGTCAGGGTTAGAATTGGATGAATTATTAGGGTTATTGTTGCGAATCGGGCTGTCAGTATTATTATCATGGGAGTTGTTTGGCAAAGAACTATCACTATTTATATTGTTAGTGTTGTTATAATTTATTGGTAGAGACGGATGTTCAATTTCATTGATTTGATTGTTGTGGATTGGTCATTGGGAAAATTAGTAATTTATTTGGGGGATTTAGATCGTATCTCGGTTACAGTACAGGAATAAATCACATCCTTGTGTATGCAGTTATTGTCAAGACAGCATTTACTCTTTTCTGCAATTACATTTGCTTTTATTGACTAAAAGAAAAAGGGATTACTTGGGAATCTTTAATTTTCTTGTTATTAGATTAAATTAGACATTGTAGTGTACGATATTTTGATAGAGTCTTTATCAAGTGAAGTATTTAAACTATGGTGTACTTAAATTATTTTTCCAAAATATTGAAAAATCTATTGCGGATATTTGCATTAGAACTGAAAGGAGGTTAAACCAATATTATTTTTTCTCCTTATTCTCTTTCCAGAGCTATACTTATCTAGGTTAGATGGATGATTAGTGCGATTCTGAATGGAGGGGTTGACGTTATTATTGGATTTAATTTGATGATTTCTTTTTAGTTCGAGACATGCATAATTAATAAGTTAAATGGCAAGTCTCTGGGTTCTTATCGTTGTATTTTACTTTGAATTTCTTGGGGCGTTAGTGTAGAATATGGAGTTTTGATCGAAGGTCTTTTTGTCGGTTGAGAGTTTAGAGATTCTAGTAGAGATTGATGGTGTCATATATTTAATAATTAAATGAGGGTGATTGCAAAACTTGTGAACATCTAAAAGTGTAAGGTTTGGCTGATG